>NC_031498.1:18404467-18725548 GCF_000237925.1 Schistosoma mansoni | reverse complement strand
CCCCAGGGATTGGGAGTTTTTCACAAATTTCGATAAGCGCAAGGGGGGAGACCGAGGTTTTCAGAATTTGGGATAAATTGGCGAAAGACCTTTTGAAACAATCGGACCAAATATTAAAATTTTAAGGCCTTTTTTATATAAGAATTAAAGGGTCACCAGGAAAGGATAAAGTAAGTCGTACCAAATGAAATCCACCAGTCAAAAAAACAATGTGACGACCACAAGGGGTAGCCACTAAATGCTGTGACTGAGGTTTGTACAACTTTACATGTACCCTGTTGAAGCCCATACAGCAAATTGCTACTACGATCATATGATCCGAAATGCAAATGTTTGCTTTATTGATTGTGAAAATAACCAAATCGATTATCAATTACTGTATTACATGTCATGTAGTTAGGTATTTAGAGTCAGTGGATGATGGAAGTCTTTGAGTAAACTGGAAAAGCCAACGTTCTATAGTCCAACTAAAATAGGAATGAAACTTGCAACATAGCCTATATTTGTGGATATGACATGAATCAACGACTTTTAGGTTGCATTTCGAACCATGTGATCTTTTTCGTGGTATTGTTAGTTGATACGTTAGATGAAAATAAGATCGATACATGAAAGTAGAGATGTTTTCGACGTCAATACTAGTGTTGCAAAGCTAGGATACCAAACTACATCTAGTGCTCATCCAATTGATTTATAAACGGCGTAATCTTTCTAGAAAATATATGACCAGAAATCATGTGACGCAAGGCAAGTAGGTGGATAAACAGATCATGTCTAAAACAACCTTGTACACCCTGTCCAAACACATGCCATTTCGAGACTAAATTATTACTCCCCATGTCAAGTACTTCTGACTTTCAACTAAGCAACAGTTTTGTATTATTCATACGTGCATACATAATTATCAAAATCGAACTTGGATGTCAACTTTTCCGACGAAGTCGCGGAAAGTGTGAAAACCTTTTAAAATGTCAGATCACAAAACGAATACAAAAATATGTACCCAAGGGATATCAGTACCTGAAAATTCATGATTCAAAGAGACGGAATACAAACACGCCAACGCCACATCAACTGAATGTGAGACACTAATCACCTTAATGACCTATCTACAGTTCAGCCCAATAACCAATTGTTATCAACCTTGTGTCCAAAGGCTTTTGACTGTGCACGCTCTAACCATTCAAAACAGACCATCTTACACATACTTGCAAGTCCCAAAGACGACGTTCCTGACCCATAGAATACAAAAGTGGAGGTTGTGAGCATTTATGATTGTATTTAAATTACTTTACGTTCTGATGTCTATTTCAAGTGGCAATAATTTAAGTGTGATGCCTCTAAATTCTGTCACTTACAAGATAAAATGTATCTTACTGAGAAGACAGAAATTATTAATTAATGTTCCACTACAATATGCTTAGAACCAGTAAAAGTAGAGATCTATGGAGAATAAGGCACGACTTAGACCTATAGAATCATTATTGATATGCTTCAAGTGAGAAAATCATGGAGTACGACGACCATTGCAGCTGAAACCTCAAAACTAACACGCAACATGAATACAATTGAATATACCGGACCCACCAAACATTAAGTGACACATTTACCTGGATTGTGAGGCAGTTTAAAAACAAGTGGGCCAGTCCAAACCCAGGTCAACCACCTTGTCGTTTCGGTAAAATTATGGTAAACACGTCGCCAACTAAGGCAAATTTATTCAACCACATGCTTTACATTAAGTTATATAATGAATTAAGCAATCAGTGTTGACGCTGTGGAACTATCATACTTCCAGTTAGGTGGTAGAACTCTTTTTCTTTTGTAATAGCGTGCCAAACGTTGAATACGACTTTCAACCAGAATAAGTCTAAATTTGCTGTCTTTATCCTTAGCATTCCTGCCTAAGTGTTTACGAATAGCAACTGCTTTTTTGACTAATTGGTACAAATCTTCTGGAATATCTGGTGCCAAACCTTTGGACTTCAGAATGCGAAGTATTTTGTTTCCAGCTAGCCACCTGACCTGAGCTACTCCAAAGCTGTCACGCAGAATAACACCTAAATACGTAATATTACACAATAAGTGACTAACCAATTTGAGATGGTGATAATCCTTTCTTTGCTAACTTGTATATCTGCTCTTTCACCTCATCTGCTGTCATTTTTTGCCATGTTGGGACAGATCGCCTATAAGGCAAAGCACTTCCTGAAATCCCTTTCCCACCACTATGCATACGACCCATCTTTGACTATCACGCTTACAGTGACAGAACCCGCTGCCTGTTCAATTGTAGTTAAGTGATTCAAACAAAAGCACCACAAAATATAATTTACTTCTTTTGTGGTAAATTCAAGTAATGGAATGCATGAATGAGTGATTGAATTGTTGCTTCACTGATTAGAAATCTTCTTGGCCAATTAAATCGACAAATATCTCACAATTGGTTAAGCTCTGCAGAATAGCGCTCACGTGGCAAGCAAGATTGAAGTTTAAAACTCGATACGTTCGGTCTGATGCCAAAATTTTACTCAACAAAACGAATGAGTTGCTCAAATTACGAACTGGTGGCTAGCTGCACCCGCTATGTCTCTGCTTCAAAACACCAGGGAGGTTGGGGTATGAGCTGAGTATAATTTAAATCTAATTTTATTCAGGTAAGCACACCATGCATGCAATTAGAAGCTTACTGACCCGATGGGTCGGTAAGTTTCATAGTAAGGTAGTGTAAAGACCTCAGTATTAGGTTAGCGTATATCGTAGCGAGCCTACTGAGATGCAGCATGCAATCGGATGCTGGAAAAACCAACCCCTTTACTTATTCCAAGGCATACTCACATCCTAACTATGAGGGATTTCACACTGTCGAAAGTCGACTTCTACGAACACATGCAGTGAGGTGGATTACTTATTTAAGGCTTGTTTTACTAGCCTCATGGAAGTTAGCAATTTGATGGAGTATCAGTCAAGGTCTGCTGAACTTGAATTATCCCTAAATCTCTATTTGGTGTCATCATATCCCTGGCTCTCTCACTAAGAACTGATCACATCGTCCCACTTTCGATTTTATTTATAAAACTCATTTAACACACTGTGTGAATAACAGAAGCTTGATTTTTCACCCTGATATATGAAGTATAACTATACAAAAAACACTCACAAATTCAAGACTGAAAAAATACTGCTCAACAGCGCTGATTGTACCAATGCTGATTATCTATCTTATTCCTTTTAAAATATCTGGATGCGCTGTTAGAATTTTGTAGTTTTCAGAACAGTTTAGATTAGACTGAAGTGATCTGATGCGGATGCATGACCGAACGACCTCAGCTAGATGTGTCCAGTAAAACTAATGCGGTCAGCACCAAACGAAAATGAATATGAAGTCATTACTCCCACTTCTTCCTCTTCTCCTCATGACAAACAGACAATCAACCAGGTCCACATTACACCATTCTACTAGACAAACACTCACCGTACCTGATACTTATGTTAGTCAATGTTCGATCTGTACAAAATAAGATGACTCACCTGCGCACTCTGTTACTTTTAAACAACCCTTCACTTGTTTCGATAACGGAAAGTTAGTTGTTCTCAGATGTCACGGACTCATACCTCTAAACAGACACATATGAGCTCTTCAGCTGTGATTGAGTCACTAAGAAGGGTGGTGGTTGCCTTGTATATGCATAAAAAATATACGAGCGGAAATCTACAGCGACAACATCCCCAGTAAACTACCTGATTCACTATGGCTTACTGTACACACTCGTGAATGTGAAATATTAATCGGACGTATATGTCGAGTTTCCAACACTACTGGTTCAACTGACATTGCTATAAGTGAGTCACTCGCCAAGGTTGCCTCCTCTGATTTCGCTTGCCAAATGCTTTGTGATTTAAACCTTTCCACCACCAACTGGAAGACACCCATTTTGCTTTGAAAGCATACTTAGGTCTTTGGACATACACGGCTGGCAGCAACATGTTCACCTGCCTACACGAAATAAAATCATTATTGACTTGGTTTTCTATCACAATGTCACACCAGGACCAGTAGTGGTTGGCGAAAAGTTTCATAACAGTGATTATAAAATAGTCATCTGAAACCTGATTATTGCCACGTGCAACAAATTAAAGACAGTAAATACGCGTTTCCGATATGGAAACTATGCAACCGCTGACTGGGAAAACTTCCGATTTCCAATAAAGCACTCTGATTAGAGTAGTTTCTTTACCGGTGATAACATTTTAGAAACATTGGAAATATTCAATACTACCACCGAATTCCCACTAGACACTACTATCCCGTCTAAAATTGCCTTTAAAACAATTACTCCCCATGACAACCAAAAGACTAGTTTTAGGCTGCGAGAACTAAAACGGACGTACTGTACATCAAGAGACCCCAGTGCCCTGCACTCTCAGTAGCCATTCGGAGTGCTACAAGATCCACTCAAATAAAAGGAAACTAGTATGGAGGACAGCTGGTAAGAGATTGAAGAAGTAACAGCTAACTTACTAGGAGTTTCTGGACCCCAAGAAACCCCAACATAAGAGATGGATCTCTATTAAGACCCCGGGCAGGGTTTACAAAAAGAAGAACAAGAAGACAGCAATTTATAATAGCGGAACAAGAGCAGAATAGGCCAAGGTACATACTGAAGATACAGAAGCAGACAACAAAGTGAATAGGAAACTTTGAGACGATCAGCTGAGATTCGTAGAAAACCTAGCAATGAAAACAGAAAAAGCTGCAGGAGAAGAAAATATGAAACGACTATGTGACTATGTGATTTAATGAAGTTGGCCTATTAAAGAGTACCACAAATTGTGCTCCCCATCTGTTCCTCTGTTCTCGAATCTCGGTGATTTCTTTTACCTTTTTCTTACACTGATCTCCGTGTTTTACTATATTTCCTTGTCAGTTTCTTCGTCGCGTCACATAGAGATCTATCCCTTACGATGGGGTTCCTCGGGGTCCAGAAACTACTACTTCTTCAATCTCTTACCAGCTGTCCTCCATACTAGTTTCCTTTTATTTGAGCGGATCTTGTAGCACTCGGATTGGCTAGTGAGAGTTATTTTGAAACTGTCGAGTTTGTTAGTATTTCGGGCGAAAGCCGTATTAAACGTTTCAATCATTTTTGCCCGGTGGTTCTTTAGCTCCTGTTTCATCTTGACCATAGCCAAATGGTGATCTGGAGTCATGCAGTGCCTCTCTTTGTTCCCAACAACATAAAGTGCGTTTTGTAACGCTTTCCTTATAGACGTCATCCATACATTCCAACAGTTAGGACAGTATCAAATTACGTCACCACATCATAGAAATGACAATTAACTAAACAGTCCAGAAGCCGGCATCAAGAAGAAATATGCTTAATCGCTCCGCTTACCTTCGTCAGCTTCTGGCCCGTAGCTAAAATTTATCATATTCATACATCTTGTTGTTGTTATTATTACTTTCATTACTATGATAACACGTGCTAACGTTTTTAAGAAATTTATTCAGCATCCACCCCTATCTACTTGTTCTTACCTACTTCATGTTATTATACACATTATGCGACTTCTGATTTCTAATTACATCATTGCATCTTTTACCCCATATTTACCATATTGTTTCTGGCCATTTATATCACAACTTCGCTTAACATATGATAACATATTTCTGCCAGCGCAGACACGCACCAATTTTACAGGCATGATCTACAAATTACAACATGTAACGACCTCTCTATGCTTGGAGCCCAATTTTCGCCAATCTATTCATTCGTATCTTGACGAATATTCGTATATATCTTTTATTGTCTGATATTTTAGTTTCTTTCGTCCGATGCTGGCCACGCAGTCCTAGTGTAAGAGTCCCAGTTAGCATGTTATAGGTTGTCATAGTAGAATAGCTAATCCAGCATAAAATTGAAAACATGAGTCTGAATGGTGAGCGTAGGAGAACAACCTCAATATCACGGATCGATTGACTTGTTCTCAATCGTAAAGAGTTTGGTACAAACAAAATGTTCTGCCCCACGTTCATGGGTGGATTGAAGTCATCGCTCTCACCATCAATACTTGCTGACCAGCAATCCCACCCTCCCTCCTCTTGTGATGTTAAGCTCATTTAAACTTATTCTTGAACAAATATCATACCTCACACGATGTCTTGTGGATTGAAGTCATCGCTCTTACTCATTTACTACAGTTTCCGATACCATATCTTAGGACTAGAACCCATTTGGAAAAGAAGGCTTAGGTTCAATTTTATTATCTACTCTAAACTCAAAAGCCTTACTTACTCCACGTGTAATATAGATCTTGACCAAGACTCACATGACTACGACCTTCAAGACAATGTATTCACGGTTAAATTTGAGATATACGGATCCAAAACTCGGGTAAACTTCTTCCTAGCTATTCTACTATGACAACCTATAACATGCTAACTGGGACTCTTACACTAGGACTGCGTGGCCAGCATCGGACGAAAGAAACTAAAATATCAGACAATAAAAGATATATACGAATATTCGTCAAGATACGAATGAATAGATTGGCGAAAATTGGGCTCCAAGCATAGAGAGGTCGTTACATGTTGTAATTTGTAGATCATGCCTGTAAAATTGGTGCGTGTCTGCGCTGGCAGAAATATGTTATCATATGTTAAGCGAAGTTGTGATATAAATGGCCAGAAACAATATGGTAAATATGGGGTAAAAGATGCAATGATGTAATTAGAAATCAGAAGTCGCATAATGTGTATAATAACATGAAGTAGGTAAGAACAAGTAGATAGGGGTGGATGCTGAATAAATTTCTTAAAAACGTTAGCACGTGTTATCATAGTAATGAAAGTAATAATAACAACAACAAGATGTATGAATATGATAAATTTTAGCTACGGGCCAGAAGCTGACGAAGGTAAGCGGAGCGATTAAGCATATTTCTTCTTGATGCCGGCTTCTGGACTGTTTAGTTAATTGTCATTTCTATGATGTGGTGACGTAATTTGATACTGTCCTAACTGTTGGAATGTATGGATGACGTCTATAAGGAAAGCGTTACAAAACGCACTTTATGTTGTTGGGAACAAAGAGAGGCACTGCATGACTCCAGATCACCATTTGGCTATGGTCAAGATGAAACAGGAGCTAAAGAACCACCGGGCAAAAATGATTGAAACGTTTAATACGGCTTTCGCCCGAAATACTAACAAACTCGACAGTTTCAAAATAACTCTCACTAGCCAATCCGAGTGCTACAAGATCCGCTCAAATAAAAGGAAACTAGTATGGAGGACAGCTGGTAAGAGATTGAAGAAGTAGTAGTTTCTGGACCCCGAGGAACCCCATCGTAAGGGATAGATCTCTATGTGACGCGACGAAGAAACTGACAAGGAAATATAGTAAAACACGGAGATCAGTGTAAGAAAAAGGTAAAAGAAATCACCGAGATTCGAGAACAGAGGAACAGATGGGGAGCACAATTTGTGGTACTCTTTAATAGGCCAACTTCATTAAATCACATAGTCACATAGTCGTTTCATATTTTCTTCTCCTGCAGCTTTTTCTGTTTTCATTGCTAGGTTTTCTACGAATCTCAGCTGATCGTCTCAAAGTTTCCTATTCACTTTGTTGTCTGCTTCTGTATCTTCAGTATGTACCTTGGCCTATTCTGCTCTTGTTCCGCTATTATAAATTGCTGTCTTCTTGTTCTTCTTTTTGTAAACCCTGCCCGGGGTCTTAATAGAGATCCATCTCTTATGTTGGGGTTTCTTGGGGTCCAGAAACTCCTAGTAAGTTAGCTGTTACTTCTTCAATCTCTTACCAGCTGTCCTCCATACTAGTTTCCTTTTATTTGAGTGGATCTTGTAGCACTCCGAATGGCTACTGAGAGTGCAGGGCACTGGGGTCTCTTGATGTACAGTACGTCCGTTTTAGTTCTCGCAGCCTAAAACTAGTCTTTTGGTTGTCATGGGGAGTAATTGTTTTAAAGGCAATTTTAGACGGGATAGTAGTGTCTAGTGGGAATTCGGTGGTAGTATTGAATATTTCCAATGTTTCTAAAATGTTATCACCGGTAAAGAAACTACTCTAATCCGAGTGCTTTATTGGAAATCGGAAGTTTTCCCAGTCAGCGGTTGCATAGTTTCCATATCGGAAACGCGTATTTACTGTCTTTAATTTGTTGCACGTGGCAATAATCAGGTTTCAGATGACTATTTTATAATCACTGTTATGAAACTTTTCGCCAACCACTACTGGTCCTGGTGTGACATTGTGATAGAAAACCAAGTCAATAATGATTTTATTTCGTGTAGGCAGGTGAACATGTTGCTGCCAGCCGTGTATGTCCAAAGACCTAAGTATGCTTTCAAAGCAAAATGGGTGTCTTCCAGTTGGTGGTGGAAAGGTTTAAATCACAAAGCATTTGGCAAGCGAAATCAGAGGAGGCAACCTTGGCGAGTGACTCACTTATAGCAATGTCAGTTGAACCAGTAGTGTTGGAAACTCGACATATACGTCCGATTAATATTTCACATTCACGAGTGTGTACAGTAAGCCATAGTGAATCAGGTAGTTTACTGGGGATGTTGTCGCTGTAGATTTCCGCTCGTATATTTTTTATGCATATACAAGGCAACCACCACCCTTCTTAGTGACTCAATCACAGCTGAAGAGCTCATATGTGTCTGTTTAGAGGTATGAGTCCGTGACATCTGAGAACAACTAACTTTCCGTTATCGAAACAAGTGAAGGGTTGTTTAAAAGTAACAGAGTGCGCAGGTGAGTCATCTTATTTTGTACAGATCGAACATTGACTAACATAAGTATCAGGTACGGTGAGTGTTTGTCTAGTAGAATGGTGTAATGTGGACCTGGTTGATTGTCTGTTTGTCATGAGGAGAAGAGGAAGAAGTGGGAGTAATGACTTCATATTCATTTTCGTTTGGTGCTGACCGCATTAGTTTTACTGGACACATCTAGCTGAGGTTGTTCGGTCATGCATCCGCATCAGATCACTTCAGTCTAATCTAAACTGTTCTGAAAACTACAAAATTCTAACAGCGCATCCAGATATTTTAAAAGGAATAAGATAGATAATCAGCATTGGTACAATCAGCGCTGTTGAGCAGTATTTTTTCAGTCTTGAATTTGTGAGTGTTTTTTGTATAGTTATACTTCATATATCAGGGTGAAAAATCAAGCTTCTGTTATTCACACAGTGTGTTAAATGAGTTTTATAAATAAAATCGAAAGTGGGACGATGTGATCAGTTCTTAGTGAGAGAGCCAGGGATATGATGACACCAAATAGAGATTTAGGGATAATTCAAGTTCAGCAGACCTTGACTGATACTCCATCAAATTGCTAACTTCCATGAGGCTAGTAAAACAAGCCTTAAATAAGTAATCCACCTCACTGCATGTGTTCGTAGAAGTCGACTTTCGACAGTGTGAAATCCCTCATAGTTAGGATGTGAGTATGCCTTGGAATAAGTAAAGGGGTTGGTTTTTCCAGCATCCGATTGCATGCTGCATCTCAGTAGGCTCGCTACGATATACGCTAACCTAATACTGAGGTCTTTACACTACCTTACTATGAAACTTACCGACCCATCGGGTCAGTAAGCTTCTAATTGCATGCATGGTGTGCTTACCTGAATAAAATTAGATTTAAATTATACTCAGCTCATACTCCAACCTCCCTGGTGTTTTGAAGCAGAGACATAGCGGGTGCAGCTAGCCACCAGTTCGTAATTTGAGCAACTCATTCGTTTTGTTGAGTAAAATTTTGGCATCAGACCGAACGTATCGAGTTTTAAACTTCAATCTTGCTTGCCACGTGAGCGCTATTCTGCAGAGCTTAACCAATTGTGAGATATTTGTCGATTTAATTGGCCAAGAAGATTTCTAATCAGTGAAGCAACAATTCAATCACTCATTCATGCATTCCATTACTTGAATTTACCACAAAAGAAGTAAATTATATTTTGTGGTGCTTTTGTTTGAATCACTTAACTACAATTGAACAGGCAGCGGGTTCTGTCACTGTAAGCGTGATAGTCAAAGATGGGTCGTATGCATAGTGGTGGGAAAGGGATTTCAGGAAGTGCTTTGCCTTATAGGCGATCTGTCCCAACATGGCAAAAAATGACAGCAGATGAGGTGAAAGAGCAGATATACAAGTTAGCAAAGAAAGGATTATCACCATCTCAAATTGGTTAGTCACTTATTGTGTAATATTACGTATTTAGGTGTTATTCTGCGTGACAGCTTTGGAGTAGCTCAGGTCAGGTGGCTAGCTGGAAACAAAATACTTCGCATTCTGAAGTCCAAAGGTTTGGCACCAGATATTCCAGAAGATTTGTACCAATTAGTCAAAAAAGCAGTTGCTATTCGTAAACACTTAGGCAGGAATGCTAAGGATAAAGACAGCAAATTTAGACTTATTCTGGTTGAAAGTCGTATTCAACGTTTGGCACGCTATTACAAAAGAAAAAGAGTTCTACCACCTAACTGGAAGTATGATAGTTCCACAGCGTCAACACTGATTGCTTAATTCATTATATAACTTAATGTAAAGCATGTGGTTGAATAAATTTGCCTTAGTTGGCGACGTGTTTACCATAATTTTACCGAAACGACAAGGTGGTTGACCTGGGTTTGGACTGGCCCACTTGTTTTTAAACTGCCTCACAATCCAGGTAAATGTGTCACTTAATGTTTGGTGGGTCCGGTATATTCAATTGTATTCATGTTGCGTGTTAGTTTTGAGGTTTCAGCTGCAATGGTCGTCGTACTCCATGATTTTCTCACTTGAAGCATATCAATAATGATTCTATAGGTCTAAGTCGTGCCTTATTCTCCATAGATCTCTACTTTTACTGGTTCTAAGCATATTGTAGTGGAACATTAATTAATAATTTCTGTCTTCTCAGTAAGATACATTTTATCTTGTAAGTGACAGAATTTAGAGGCATCACACTTAAATTATTGCCACTTGAAATAGACATCAGAACGTAAAGTAATTTAAATACAATCATAAATGCTCACAACCTCCACTTTTGTATTCTATGGGTCAGGAACGTCGTCTTTGGGACTTGCAAGTATGTGTAAGATGGTCTGTTTTGAATGGTTAGAGCGTGCACAGTCAAAAGCCTTTGGACACAAGGTTGATAACAATTGGTTATTGGGCTGAACTGTAGATAGGTCATTAAGGTGATTAGTGTCTCACATTCAGTTGATGTGGCGTTGGCGTGTTTGTATTCCGTCTCTTTGAATCATGAATTTTCAGGTACTGATATCCCTTGGGTACATATTTTCGTATTCGTTTTGTGATCTGACATTTTAAAAGGTTTTCACACTTTCCGCGACTTCGTCGGAAAAGTTGACATCCAAGTTCGATTTTGATAATTATGTATGCACGTATGAATAATACAAAACTGTTGCTTAGTTGAAAGTCAGAAGTACTTGACATGGGGAGTAATAATTTAGTCTCGAAATGGCATGTGTTTGGACAGGGTGTACAAGGTTGTTTTAGACATGATCTGTTTATCCACCTACTTGCCTTGCGTCACATGATTTCTGGTCATATATTTTCTAGAAAGATTACGCCGTTTATAAATCAATTGGATGAGCACTAGATGTAGTTTGGTATCCTAGCTTTGCAACACTAGTATTGACGTCGAAAACATCTCTACTTTCATGTATCGATCTTATTTTCATCTAACGTATCAACTAACAATACCACGAAAAAGATCACATGGTTCGAAATGCAACCTAAAAGTCGTTGATTCATGTCATATCCACAAATATAGGCTATGTTGCAAGTTTCATTCCTATTTTAGTTGGACTATAGAACGTTGGCTTTTCCAGTTTACTCAAAGACTTCCATCATCCACTGACTCTAAATACCTAACTACATGACATGTAATACAGTAATTGATAATCGATTTGGTTATTTTCACAATCAATAAAGCAAACATTTGCATTTCGGATCATATGATCGTAGTAGCAATTTGCTGTATGGGCTTCAACAGGGTACATGTAAAGTTGTACAAACCTCAGTCACAGCATTTAGTGGCTACCCCTTGTGGTCGTCACATTGTTTTTTGACTTGATGTATTTCATTTGTTACGACTTACTTTATCCTTTCTAGGTGACCTTTTAATTCTCATATAAAAATGTCTTAAGAATTATATATTTGGTCAGATTGTTCAAAATGTATTACGCAAATATATCACAATTCTGACAACCTTCGTCTCCTCATTGCATTATCGACATTTGTAAATACTTCTATTCATTGGTTGTCTTATGCTTATGATGTAAGCTAGTTGTCTCGTCTTTATCATCATGATACTAGTGCGTAGCAGGTTAGAGCTGGATAAAACTTGTTCCTCGTAAGTTTCCAGTTGGAAAACCTTCAACGCGATGATTTGCGCAATATAAGTAAGGGTTTGTGGAAATTCGGTCGCCGGATTCTGGAGACCCTTAAAACCGACCCAAAATGATTATTGATCGTGTCGACAGTAAAATATTACTTATGGCTCTTACAAGGTATTAATAACAGTCGACAATTAGTATATGGTCGTTGGAGATACATGTCTAGCAGCAAACGATGAACAAGAGGCATTATTACGACTTAACTATCATACATTCACTGTCAAGCATCATATTGTAAAGACTGCCTCTATTTCATTTACTTAGATGGAACGACGATGTTTTACAACTTGGTTCTACTGACAAGTTCGAATCCATACATAACTAGCAAGTAAAATTGGTATTATTTACATACTTTCATCTACAAATAGGAATTTATAGTTTTAGGCTGCTCATTAGTTATGTATCTTCACACACAACGGTATCATGGCAATCCGATGTACTTTTATGTTGCTGAACTGAATGGTTTTCTTAAAGAAAAGTACTGGTTAGTGTTGATTCGTAAGTTTCGATAGTCATAATTTTTACTGACCGGTTTCTTGGTTTGCAGTGGGCCATGATAAATGGTATTCCCTAATGCAACCACCCGGTTTAAAGTGATAGGCCGAAAAAGCTAGTAAATTATCCGCTGCAAGGATGACTAGTGAATTTGGACATTTCTAATCGGCGCAACATTCATTTCTATATATTTTCCATATTAGACAGTCAACTTTATTAGTCAAACTGTGTACACTAGAATTGTCTCAGAAATGGGGCTTTACCTGTCTAAAACTCGTGTTCGGCTGCCAAATGGGGGTTTTATTTTTAGAGCTGTCACATTAAATACATATTATTACGTAGTATATTGGAATCTATGGTGGTTGAGATTATGAATTAATTCATTATCATAATCGTTCAGCATAACACTTGAGTGTTTTATGATTTTAGTTATGCATTTACTCAGCATAACATTCACGTTTTACGTATCCAACTATTAATTGCTTCGAAATGGTATTCATCAAACCATGTTTGAGGCCACAAGCTAGGCTTCCGTGGATACGTTCAGTGGTTAGCAACCGCTTTTGTTGCTATACGTGATTTATTATTTCAGATCCATTTCAAAATCCACTTTATCATATTAGTATTATTTAAACAGAATCTCATAAGAGCTCTATTTCAAAAGTACCTGGAGTCATGAGAGCCTTTTAAAATGCCGAACAAATTCCTATCAGCTATAAATTCCTTAATTCGATGCGTAGCTCAAATCACTAGTGAGATCGTATATTACAAGTTTTCGTGGTTTGGAAGTGGCTACATGTCATTCCCTGCAATATAATATTAGAAGATCAATCAGTTGTCTAATGAAACTAAGCGACATAATGAGATGTAGGATAATGCAAACTAGTTCATCTAAATAAGGCAGACTAACCAAATTTTTCATTCTTTTGCCGGATTCTCCCTACTATTCGCGTAACATTTCCAAGTAAAGAAATTTGTTCAGGCCTTAATATCCGTGTCCATTAATATTGGCCCAGAGAAGTTGTATTACTGGGGATTTTTGGTTTCCTAAATGCTTGCAGCAGACAATAACCGTACAAATCACTATCTCGACCGTAGATGCTACCTTAATGTAGTGGTCGGGCTTGCCCACCATGATAACTCAGCTGCGCTATATTGACTGGAATGTGTTTCTTAAATTATTGTTGTCAAGAAGGTTGGTTGGAGAACGGCTTGGGCTTCAGAAGTCTAGTACTAGTGACCGCATAGAGGTGTTTCTCTTGTACAATCAGCGTCTGCAGCGATGTTACCTTTCCAAACGGAGGGAAGATGCTAAAATAGGTCGATCCTAATTGTCAAACCTAACCGTTCTCCACAGCATTCCGTCTCCGGTGGTAATGCTTTTTAAGGCGCGTAGCTAATACATCAAAAACGCCCTAATTATATTCCCATTTTTTCTAAATAAAATTTTACTTTATATTTGTTTACAGTTGATGAAGATGTGAATCTAATCACTTCAAAGTAGTTATTGGCAGTTCGGTATTGTGTTTTTGTATATTTCACATTTCTACATTATTAAGAAAACCCGCCATTCGCAACTAGTGTTCATATTTTAAGAAGTGAAATGATATCCATTAATAATTATTGGACAATGCCAAGCATCAGTGGATTTGAACACATTTGTAGAAACCTAAATATGTTCCACGATTTTAGTCACACAGATTTCAACTGAATTATGCCTAACAAACATTTAAAAATCACTAGTTTTATTTGCTGAAAGAGTCTGTAATAAAATTGTATGATGTTCAATAACCAGAAAATCTCTAAGTAGTATCTTGTCACGGATTGTTTACGAACACCACATATCGACAGGAAGTCATGTAATAATCGGCATGTGGGAAGCGCTAAAGTGAGATAAGTTGTTTACTTAAAAGCTAATAAGGACAATAATTCGAAGTTCCAATAATGGCTTATTAAAAGTTGTGTAAATAATTAGAAAGCAGTAAGAATAATGCTCTAAAGTCTTTATGGGTCTTGAGACTGTTTCAAGCTCACTGTGACGAATGCTGGAATCACATTTTGAAAAAGGAGAATATCCAAGACCATACTGGGAGCTACTTAACCGAAGCCATATTCACCTAAACCTTCATAGAGTTGAAATCAAGTGAATATTACCAGAAATCGAGCGAAATATTTCATCTACAACACATCTGTTATATGAATTAACAGAAGATGGATGTAATCGATTTAAAAATACATAAAGTATCGAAGAAACGTTCAGAGAGTGTGGGTGAGTTGATCAAAAGTCTAGAAACGATGGAGGTGCGCGCTTCCTTTACAGAAATATCTGAGAAACACGTCTTAAGCTACTCCGATATCAATTTATCCACAATTCAGTTACAAATAAAGATGCCACAGGTATTCGGACTTCGACAACACGTTTATAATCGAAAAGAGCAAGAACAAAGATTCTAGCAGTATTGCGTGAATTCATTTTATTTCGTTAGTTCTCGTCAGCTGCTTATAATCTGTGGTGTTTAAAACCTAGTCACATAATGTGTTTAAATTGCTTACATGAAAGGGTTTGGTCGGAAGTTATAATGAAGACACAGTATAGTATAGCAAGGGTGTAAATAAATTTAATAAACTGAATATTGTAAATATATAACTTATGTAGAAGAAAATTCTATAACATTGATTGTGACAGCAGTTCAAATGTCCAGAAACAAGTGATTACACAACCTGTAAACGCTGATAGGAATGAAATGAGTAAAGCTCAGTTAATAAAATAAGATTATTAATCTGGAAGTTAGTTAAAATAAAACTCAATAACGTAATAAACACAAGAGGAAGTTTAAAAAGGCGCTTCAGATGCAACGAAAGAATACTTGTCACCAAGGTAAGGAAAGATTAATAACCATTTCCTCTTGAACACATAAGTCAGATTCTTGACGTCTGATAGCAACAGCTTCAGAAGACGAGTTTGGTTGTTTACTAATCGCCTTAAAAGTTTGCAAGGTATTCTAGGGCCAGTGAAATATCACTGAACCCTAGCCAAATCATCCGGCAGTTGGGTCACTGAATATGGGACAGATCATCGATCCCTGTCAAGGTCAAGGGCAGTCAACGCGCATCAGTTAATCATACGCCATGGACTGGCCCATGCGGCAGTGGTTCTACTTTCGCTTGTATCTCCTTTAAATAATATATTCTTGTAATAACATCCTTTGTGTTGTACAGTCTTCAGAGCATACATGATCCATTAATACGTCGATGGGGCAATCCACGTAAGGTGCTGGTCGCGAGGTGTAACTTCGAAGTCAGCGTATTCGTTACACCGTCCCCGTTTAACTCGAGTAGGCCCCCAAACATTTCGACATAGATCATCAACGTTGATGATCTACAGTATCGACCTGATGTCCTGTATCCAGGCGATACTTGGTAGTTGGATTGTTTATAGTCTTTCTCTTGATCTGAGGCTTTTTGGAACATGTTTAAAAGATCTAAGATATGACGTCCTCTCTGTTCGGCCAATGTAGCTGCCTTGGAAGGTACACATCAATTTATAAATACAGTTGTTGGTAACGCAAAATAGGTACTTGTCAACATTTGATTGAGTTATTGAACGTGTTGTTTTATGCAGGATTAATAGTTTGCTGCCTGATAAGTTCTAGCTAGTAGTGTTCATTCTCCTGCTGATTGTGTTTATGACACCTTCACAATCGAAGTATGTCAACCTAGTCAAATCAAAAATGAAATGGTTCGCAGATATATTTCGAAGGCTATCGGTATGTCGAGAAACGTTTGGTCTAAATTGACTAGTAGTTGAGAGGGATGCGTAGCATGGCGTACCCACAAGTGATCTGATGCGGATGCATGACCGAGCAACCTAAGCTAGATGTGTCCAGTAAAACTAGTGTGGTCAACATCAAACATCGAAGACTTACGGAACTATTTATTTTGAGGATTTATTTACCTCTACAACTCACTTTCCCTTGTAGGGTAATGATAACCCTAAGACGTGACCAGCCAGAAGTTTAGACCTAACGAGCTTTTCGTTGGTAACCACTTTCTATAGCTTGCTATGTTCAGCAGCATCTGGTCGTCTTTCTCTGATATAAGCGGCCATTTGTTACAATATAATAATGAAAAACGGGTACAATTAAAATTACCATCCATCGTATTCTTCGTTCTTGTTTCATCTTTACCAGCCGTCCTCGGAAAGAATAAAGAAATTATTAAACCAATCAAGGCAGTTTATGAGTCAATGATAACAGTGGAATAGAATAAATAAAAATTAATAATAAGTGAAGAGTATTAATTGGTAGTGTAATGACAGGTGTACTAGTTGTGATAAGAATAATAAAAGGTTTGAATCAATGTTACATAATAGGAAAATAGGTCAATGATTAGAAGAATATAGACACTGAAATAACATTCATAGAAATTATGAGATTACGTAATAAGAAGTGTTCAGATAATCGGACCGTGAAGCGAATATTTGAAAAATTATAAGTAAATAATTGGTAGGGGGTGAAGAAAAATAAACGAAGAAAGAGTATGGAAAATAAAATTATTTATTAAGGCCAAGGGGGAGATAAGGGTGTTACAAATTTCTTATGAACGCAAAAACTTGGGTTGTTGGGTAGAATTCCTATAGCTTCTGCTATGTGTAAGAGACGATATCGAACCCCATAGGGAAAACTGGTAGGAATACGATAAATAACCTTAAAAGACTGATTTCTGTCAACTTCATGACCGCTATCGATCAAGTGTGAAAGAATCGAGCTCCGTATCGACTTGACAATACCTTTTCCTAACCACGAAGGGAGGTGTTCACTAACTCTTTGGTTCAGTTGTCTGGTAGTGCGCCCAATATAGCTTTCTCCACAGGAGCAGCTGAATTCATAGATACACACAAAAGTGGCATAACCAGGCAACTTATCCTTTAGTTGGGGAATCACCATAGATCGTGTCGAGTAAGAAAGAAATAGGTCGGCTGCATTAAACGTTCTCTTAACTGCTTTAGTCAGTCTATCCCGTAGTTCAGGGTTGTCGAAGATAACTCTTGCTGAAGCTACTCGGAAAGTTTGCTACGACGGAAGGTTTGCAGTTGGCAAATACAGGGTGTTTCTTGCAATTTCTCGCAGACTTGCAGTACATGTTGTGGTATCAACACTAATCAGGATTGCCTACCTCTCATGGTCTAGGGATAGATCCTTAACTTGACGAGCTTCTTCGAGTAGTTTTGGAGTGTCTACGGTTACAATGAACATTAAGATAGAGAGTGAGATTATGACAAGGATCGGTGACGTCATTTCATGTCGTTTGAGGCTAACCTTCGAAAGAATAAACGTTGGCTCTGGAAATTCTGGTGATCTTCAGAATCCTGTCGGTAGATGAAACCAGTTTGTCTACGGAATTGTTTTGAAATGAGACAAGGACTGCCTGCACCTCTTGAGGAAGCTTGGACAAGAAAAGCTGTCTAAACAGTCCTTTGTGTATGTTCGATGAACTCTCGCCTTCGTAGCAACGATTCTGTCGCTGAGCCATGCTACAACTCGGTGTTGTAGAAAGTTGGTTCAACCTTTGTCGATCGGTTGGTTTTCCGTGCTTATGAATAGCTCTCTTCAATGTGTCGTAAGCCTCTGGATCATCACTAGTGAACACACTGGGTGCGACGTTCCTGCTGAAATCGTACATTAGTGTTTTCACCACCGCGAGGAACTCTATACGTGGATATGTCATGCCGTGCTCGTGGAAGCCAGCTTCTGAGCGGAAGAACAGGGTTAAGATATTGTCGGGAAAGAACGGCGTGAGCTGGAAGGTAGAAGGTCAAAAAGGTTTAATGTTAAGTAGCTTAGGTATCTGCCCCATCATGATGAAGACATAATATGCCAGTGGGCGAGGAAAAGTATTCGAAAATGTAAAACAACTATCGCAAAGCGTGAATATTAAAACGTTAGAAGGATTAAATTAAGAGTTCCGACAAGAAACGGACACACAGTTTGCGATTTGATATGCAAGATCACTTCTGAATTACCACTAAAGATGCAACATGTATCCGGATTTCGAAAACACATTTACCAGCATCACCTTTATAATCGAAGTATGTCAACCTAGTCAAATCAAAAATGAAATGGTTCGCAGATATATTTCGAAGGCTATCGGTATGTCGAGAAACGTTTGGTCTAAATTGACTAGTAGTTGAGAGGGATGCGTAGCATGGCGTACCCACAAGTGATCTGATGCGGATGCATGACCGAGCAACCTAAGCTAGATGTGTCCAGTAAAACTAGTGTGGTCAACATCAAACATCGAAGACTTACGGAACTATTTATTTTAGGGATTTATTTACTGTAAGCATAAGACAACCAATGAATCTAAGTATTTACAAATGTCTTATACAGATAGACATCGTGCCTAATCACATGTGAAATCGACAGAGCTGTATCCATCCGGAAATGGCTCATCACAAAATATCTTTCGATTCACTATAGCGAGGGATAGCCATTACATGCTGTGACATAGGCCTGTACAACTTTGCATGTACCTCGTCAATGCTCATACAGCAATGGGCTAAATGGTTCACGTGGTTGTGGACGGAATAGAAGAAGTTTTCGCTTGACGGGCTTTCGTGTCCAGTAGCAGTGGATCACCAGTACCCCCAGGCAAGAACCTAGGTATATTAACGATAATATAGAAAAAAAATTGGTAAATCATGAAAAGATGTTATCCCTAGTCCTTAGAATAGGTCAAGTTTCCTCTTAAAATACTCCTGTGAGTTCGCTTGGACTAGCTCAGTCGGCAGCGAATTCCAGCATTTGACAGCTCTTATGGAGTAGAGTTGTGTCTACAGACCGTTCTGCTTCGTTGAGTCCCCAGTTTCTGGGGATTAGTTTAAGGGGATGACCAGAAGTGTTAAGCACCCATTAGAAGGTCACCTCTTAGACGCCATTACTCTAACGGGTAAAGGTTAAGTGATTGGAGGCGCTCTTCACAAGGTTTGAATTCGATTCTCCGAACTGACTTCCTAGCTCGCCGTCGGATATGCTTCAGTGTCCTTATCCTATTGAAGTGAGAGAGGAAATACTATGAGGTCATGACAATATGATCCGAAATGCAAATGTTTGCTTTATTGATTGTGAAAATAACCAAATCGATTATCAATTACTGTATTACATGTCATGTAGTTAGGTATTTAGAGTCAGTGGATGATGGAAGTCTTTGAGTAAACTGGAAAAGCCAACGTTCTATAGTCCAACTAAAATAGGAATGAAACTTGCAACATAGCCTATATTTGTGGATATGACATGAATCAACGACTTTTAGGTTGCATTTCGAACCATGTGATCTTTTTCGTGGTATTGTTAGTTGATACGTTAGATGAAAATAAGATCGATACATGAAAGTAGAGATGTTTTCGACGTCAATACTAGTGTTGCAAAGCTAGGATACCAAACTACATCTAGTGCTCATCCAATTGATTTATAAACGGCGTAATCTTTCTAGAAAATATATGACCAGAAATCATGTGACGCAAGGCAAGTAGGTGGATAAACAGATCATGTCTAAAACAACCTTGTACACCCTGTCCAAACACATGCCATTTCGAGACTAAATTATTACTCCCCATGTCAAGTACTTCTGACTTTCAACTAAGCAACAGTTTTGTATTATTCATACGTGCATACATAATTATCAAAATCGAACTTGGATGTCAACTTTTCCGACGAAGTCGCGGAAAGTGTGAAAACCTTTTAAAATGTCAGATCACAAAACGAATACAAAAATATGTACCCAAGGGATATCAGTACCTGAAAATTCATGATTCAAAGAGACGGAATACAAACACGCCAACGCCACATCAACTGAATGTGAGACACTAATCACCTTAATGACCTATCTACAGTTCAGCCCAATAACCAATTGTTATCAACCTTGTGTCCAAAGGCTTTTGACTGTGCACGCTCTAACCATTCAAAACAGACCATCTTACACATACTTGCAAGTCCCAAAGACGACGTTCCTGACCCATAGAATACAAAAGTGGAGGTTGTGAGCATTTATGATTGTATTTAAATTACTTTACGTTCTGATGTCTATTTCAAGTGGCAATAATTTAAGTGTGATGCCTCTAAATTCTGTCACTTACAAGATAAAATGTATCTTACTGAGAAGACAGAAATTATTAATTAATGTTCCACTACAATATGCTTAGAATCAGTAAACGTTTCTCTACATCAATGTTTATTAAAAATATTATATCAGGTGCTTTGTAATTGGGCATAATATGGAGTCGTTTTTGGAAAAAGAAAATGAGAAAATCGGGGAACAGAAGTGAAGGATACGCGAAATACACAAATAGTTTATTAAGCATTTTTGTGAACACAGAGCAAGAATAGTGGACTATGTGTGTATCTCTAAATGAATGACTAGAAGAAAAATACAAATAAGGAATATAAATAAATAAATATGATCACTTTTTCTACCTAAAGTCGTTCTGCCTATATTACAAGACATTGAGAGGGAGGTCCTGTCAGTTATTGTCAAAAGAATTTTAGATCACTAATGTAAATGATTGGTGTCTGTGATCGAGTGTCCACTTAAATGGGATGGAAATGGCCTGACGTGCTAGCTTATGTAAAAGTCAAGTCTCACAGTTCATACGTAACCTAGATTATGCTGTCGTGCCAGCCATGCGAGGTGGAAGAATGAATATTCACAATAGGCAACAGCATGTATATGTATTAACATTTGTTAGAAGTATGAAGTGTAACCACTCTCCCATGCATCTGTTCATGACATACTATTGCTTGTTGCAGGTTGGTGTTTCTTGATCTTTGCGGCGATAAGCGAACTTTACGGCACTCGACAAAATGTCTGCCAGATTATTTGGCCAAGGCTCAGTGACATTTTACCAGCCCTACAACGATATAGGAAAACTGAATTCAGTCTTACGGATTTCTTTAACTAATGTCTGGGGTTTAATTTGGACACCATCCATTGCTAGGGTTTAATAGTGATTCATTACCTTAGGATATTTTATGAAATGAACTCAAACACAATAAGTTCGTCTCGTTTAGTATTCATAGGAGAACTAGTATTAACTTAATTGAGTGAAATTGTTCTTATGTCTTCACATGGTTCATTTACAGATGTCTAATTGTGCAAACAGTCAGAATGAAAATTGTAAATTTCGGTATGTTTCCTAGTGTCAGCTGAAGTTCGTGTTTTATTCCAAGGTTTATACTCTGTTGACTCATCTGAATATACAAATTGCTCTGTTGTTTTTTAGTCGCACCATGATCATGGCAGATGTTTCGATACTATAAACAGCACTGACTGTCTTTAGCTGGTCGATTACTGTAACATAAAAATGCGTTCCGGTTACTTCGCGTCTTCTCTCAAGACTTTGACAAGGCGTTATATCTGAGGTGACTTTTATATGTTTATATAACACCAGACAAAGTCAAATGGACTAGTCGTTTACCATCCTCACAAAGATATGTTTTGAGCGTGCTCGGGCATTTTGATGCACTTGACTTCCTTGAAAGGCAGGGTTTCATAGTTGACGATCAATATCCCATGTGTTCACAGGCAAGTAGCCCTGAACTTGGTGTTGTTTGCAAGATCGGGAGCACTTTTTAACTTAACTGTAGGGAGACTTTACTATTCCCGTCCTTTTTTCAGCTAAAAACTCCAGGATGCATCTAGATTGGTTTAGTTGTTCGTGGTTCACACCAATATTCTGAGGCCATTGCTAGGACTTTTGAACAGACGAACAGCCCTTTTGTTACGATAAGATATTGATCGGATACTGCAATGAGTATTAGGTGCTCCAGTTGGTGGATTTCTGTTTTTGACCAAAATACATCGATGTGGTGGTTATATAGGTGAACATCACACTGTTTAGATCGACCAATGTTGGAGTTAACATGTTACATGAAGATATGGATGTAAAATTGCACGGTGACTTAGGTGATGATAGTGATGTCTATGAATAAGAATCATAGAACCCGGAAGATATAGGCTTAACATTACAAAGTAAATATTTATCCGATCTGATGTCCACAGATTTAGAACTTTCGGTTGGTCTACCAGAAGTCGGTGATATATTTTGGCCATAACTGAGGAGTAAACGTAAACGTCCAAATGTAAAACATTTCAGTACATAACCATTGTCTCGTATCAAGTGGGTCAATACCACAATGAGAGATCGTGGGCATAGGGGAGATTTAGGCGATGAAGCAATAGGTTTTTAAACAAAATGTCCGAATACGATATTCTTGGTCAAGAAATGCGATGAAATTACAGCGCAAAACACAAGAATTGAGACGAAAGGAAATTCACGTGTGAAAAGTTACAACCCTCAAATTTCATCCATGTATAAGCGAAATCTTTATTTGCGAGAGTTTAAGTCATTCTTTAAGTGTGTCGTGGAAGTGTGGTGGTATTTTTTCTCAACGACACAATGTTCAAAACTGAACACATAATTGCTGAGAAGATTGACAGTCATCATGTAACTTTTAGGGGAGGTCGGTAATTGTGAACGCGAGAACAAAAGTATCGAAATGGCATGGCTCACTCATGCTGGCGTGGTCAACCCATATAACCTAATGTTTTTTTGTGTCAAATATATTACTCTTTTTCTAGTTCAAATGTGTTCATCAGAAATGCTAGGCGATATACTGATGATGGTTACGATTGGACGAGTCATTGTACACAATGATGTGCATTCTACGTAAGATCTTATAGATTAGGCAGTCATATCATGAAAAATCTACGGTTTTGGGATTATGTCTGTTATTACATTAGTCCTGATACCGAATTGGACCATAATTTTACACTGATGAGCTCGACCGCAGAAGCCAAACAGCCTGAACACCTGAATAAAGTTGAATATGTCAAAAGGCAGGTGGGTGGTGTGTTATCAATGTATAATTCTGTAAGCTGAAGTCGACGGTTTTAGTGGGGCCATGGTTGGAGTTGTGGGCTCAGGATAAAGAAAAAAATCAAGGGAAAAAAGAAACAGGGTAGTATGTGTGTAGTATAAGGATAGAGTCCTATACCTTATCCGCTTTTAATTGAGGGGTTAGTCGAGAAAGCTCAGGGGTAGGAGTACTCGGCGACCAGAACGTGAAACGATGGTCTCGTTCGTACCTCGTGAGACTGAAATCTCATTCAAAGTCAAGTTTGGTGTGGTCTACTGATCTAAACGCGAGACTGAAGTCTCGTCCGTAGATGGTGCAGATAACACGTGCTGTTGACTGGGACATGAAAATGAAGTCTCTGACGTACCTAGCGTGGGATCCGAAATAGATGTAGAGACCCCCCTAGAAGGTTTGATGTGTCTAGCATTGAGTCTCATCTTTTAGGTGGGGCACAGTCATCGATGTGTGTTGGCTTGAGACGATCAGTGCTGACTATCTCGACGCGGCTATGTCAATCGACCTTGAAGGTTTTTTCATGATGTGAAATCCCGTGAAAAGGTCCTCCGTAAGGCTGTTGCAAAGGTTTGTGTACCGAATCTAATCGTATGAAAACATGTGATTAGGTAGATAACTCTCGAGGGAGAGCGAACTGTCGATATTGTATACGAGCTGTCACCGGAGGCAGTGTTCGCGTAAATTCAGACTATCGTTGGACGTAGTCTGACTTACCAAAAATGTTACTACTCCGTGATGTGAAAAATTCCCCGGTCAGACGCAATGTCGTGCGCTATACAAGTTTAGCGGCGGAGCATTGAATATCTGACTTCAAGCTCCTTCCGATGCCTAAGAGGACGAGTGGTAAGGTTTCGTACCAATTGTCGTTTTCGTGTGCTTGAATTACACTTTTAAGTTGGCGAAGAAATCATTCAACTAAACCATTTGATGCTGGTTGGTGGGCGGTAGTGCGCATGCTTTCCGTACCAAGCAGCTGGGTCAGCGAGAAGAGTAATTCGAACTCGAACTGTTGTCCTCGGTAAGTCGCAACAATCGAGGATTAATCATACAGCGCTATCTATCGTTGTACGAAGAGGTGAGCAACTGTCTCCTCCGTACTAGATGTGATGGGAATAGTTTCAGGCCATCTTGTGAAACGGTCGATGCACGTGAGTATGTGGTCGTACCCGTGCGATGGTGCCAATGGTTCCATAATGTCTATATGAACGTGATCGAAGCGAGCATCAGGCGTGGCGAACGTGTCAATGGAGGCATCTATGTGCCTGTGCACGTTTGATCGTTGACATTGAAAGTATTGCTTTACCCACATATGGACATCTTTATTCATGGACGGCTAGAAGTTTCGTGCAGCAATGAGGCGTAATGTGGCTGCGATACCTAGATGAGATAGACCATGAAGGATATCGAAGATGAGATGATGGTATGCAGAGGGTATGATGGGTCGAAAAAGACCCGTAGAAGTATCGCATAGTATAGTACCTGAGCTTGTAGCTAGGGGTGCTTCCTGGCACTGAAAAGGTGTTGAATGTTGTGCTTCTGTACATGAAGATTACTTGCTTGGGCGACTGCCACAGCAGGGAGATCGAGCACCTGCTAAGTAGCTGCATTCACTTGGGTATGTGACAGAGCATCGGCAACATAGTTCGACTCGCCTTTAACGTGACGAAGGTCTGTTGTGAACTGAGAGATACAGATCAAAAGTCTGCACTCTCGTGGTAAGTAGCATTCAGACTTGGTAAGCATAGCATACGTTAAAGGCTCATGGTAGGTGAAGGGGGTGAAGTTGCGACATTCTACTGCGTGCCGGAAATGTTTGATGTTACAGTATGCTGCTATGGGTTCTCGACCGAAAGCGCTATATCTCGTCTCCGTGGGAGTGAGGCATCGTGAGAAAAATTCGAGAGGTAGTCAACTTCTGGAGATGTTCTTTTGCATAACGGCTCCTATGGCGAAATCCGATGCATCAACCGCTATTCAAGACGTGGCTGATGGGTTAGGATGAGCGGGAATTTTCGTTTGACTTAGAGCCGTTCTGTTCTATGAAAATGCAGTACGCGCGGCATCGTCCAATTCGAATTTGCGTGGATTACCGACAAGTAAATCGGTTAATGGTCGTAACCGTTCTGCCACGCGCGGGATGAAGCGTCGGTAGAGGTTGACCAAACACAGAAACGCCTTCATTTCTTTGGGTATGGACGATATAGTGCACTTCATTATTGCACGTACTTCGTTCTCACAAGGTAGAATACCCTCTTGCCTAATAATATGACCTAAGAATTTTATTTCCGGTTTCTCAAG
This sequence comes from Schistosoma mansoni, assembly GCF_000237925.1. NCBI lineage: Eukaryota > Metazoa > Platyhelminthes > Trematoda > Strigeidida > Schistosomatidae > Schistosoma > Schistosoma mansoni. The sequence continues at coordinate 18,699,385 of NC_031498.1, read as the reverse complement.
TTCACACTTGTCGGGGTTGACTATTATTCCATTATCAGAAAGGCGCTGGAATAGCAGTGTTAGATGCTGATAATATTAATAATATATTTCTGCAGTAGCAGGTACACGCCATTTTTACAGGCATCATCTACAATTTGCAACATATACTGGTTCACAGTATGCATCCCAAGCAAGCTTGTTTAGTAATTATAATCTATAAAAGTTGATAGCAGTTCATTGGTTCAGATATAATGTGTTTTCATAAGAATAGTTTCCAAAGGGGCATAGAGTCCACGTTATATACCAGATCCAATCTCGACAAAAAGTGTAATAGGGTTTCGGTAGTGCTAAGTATTTATGTAATGCAGCTTTTTAAGTTTATAGTTGTTATAAAGTAGGCTTGTGGAGCGCCTGGTTCGAGCTATGACCTTGGGAAAGCGCGTTCGTCGAGCTTGTTCCAGATGTCCGAAGTTACATAGTTTCACCCTCAGAGCAAGATTCTGAAGAGAAAAAACAAAAGAGAAACCGAGGAGCAGCAAGGCATTTGGATATGAGCGATAATCAATGCTTAACATTTATTAGTGGAACAGATGGAGGTATGATAAATTATTAGATTAAATTGATACTAGCTCATGTTGCAAGAGTGAACTGCGATTAGGGGCTCCAGAAGAGAGAAGGCAGTAATAAAGAACAATGAGTTGTGATATTTATCAAGGTGGAGTAGGTTCCAATGAAGGAGGGAAGTCAAGGTTGGAATGAGGAAGAACAGAGAGTGCATAGAGAGAGTAGTGTTAAGTAAAATAGCAACCATATCCTTTACAGTCAGTTTTTTTTTCTTTTCTCATCCGATGCCTACCACACAGTGTTCATGTAAAAGTCCGAGTTAGCATGTTAAAGGTTGTCTTAGTAGAATAGTTAATCCAGCACAAAAATTAGAAACATGAGTCTTAATGGTGAGTGTACGTGAACAATCTCAATATCACAGATCTATTGACTTGTTCTCATCCATAAAGAGCCTGATACAAACAAAATGTTCTGCCCCACAAACACGGGTGGATTGAAATCATCGCCCACACCATCAGTGCTTGCTGGTCAGTAACTCCACCCTCCCTCCTTTTGTGATGTTAGGCTCATTTACGCTTATTTTTTGGATACATATCATACCTCACACAATGCTCTGTGTTTCACATCCTGTTGGAAAACACTATTTCTATAAGTACCATGCTACAAGCTTATCAGACAGTTACAAATTATGGACTGTGGGTAAGGCTTCGATGCAATGTTTTTATTGACTATATAGTGAAGTGTAGGTTACAAATCAGAGTATAGGCATTAGGAAGGGTATAGTGTAGGATATTTGTTTACCATAGTAGGCGGAAAAGTGGAGATTTATATTAGTTACAGATAAGGTAAGATAACGAGTGGTGAAATAATATTAATGGCAAGGCAACATAGTGTACAGATGAGTAAAAACTGATAAAGAATAGACAAGAATTAACTCACACTAAATTCGCGCTGAGGTTGTTTTGTTCTATGCTAACCGGTTGATGGGTGACAGGTTCTGTGGTTGTACGACCACTGGCAGTAGTCAGTCGATTGTGCGTTTCTTCTGGTGTTTCAGGGTATTTATAAGCGTCGTTTAGCGACCGAGTATTGATAGATCCAGTGAGTTGCCTGTCTACTTCAATTGAAAAGAATTAGTGAGGGGAAAGTATCTAATACAACTACAAGGTAGGGAAATAAGGCGATTCAGTCTATATATGTAGAGAGCCTATGATGTCTGTGTGGGACGTGGATGTGTTCGTTTGCACCAGATCTATGCAGGTGAGGGGTTGATTAATGAGTCTTGTAAACGTATGTAATTTGTCTGCCATGCGTACTTCAGAAGGCAGACTGTTCCATATCAATGCGTACTTGATAAGGAAGAAGTTTTCACGTGTTTTTGATCTGTGTTTTTCAATTTTGACAGTGGATACTTTGTCTCGAAGGTTGTATCCATGTGAGTCTTGGTAGAGAGCTATATTACATGTGGAATAAGTAAGGTTTTTAAGGAGTTTGAAATAAAGAATTAAGTTAGACCTAAGCCTTCTTTTCCAGAGGGGTTCTAGTCCTAAGATGTGGCATCTGGATTTGTAGTCAGTGAGTTGGTCATTCTTAAGTATTTTGCGGGTGAAGTCTCGCTGTATTCCTTCCACCTTAAGTATATCAGATAGGCGTAGGTTGGAAAATAAGAACGAGCAGTATTCGACGATGGGTCTTACTCAGGTTTTATACAGGATGATTTTCGTTTCCTTTTGAAAGAAATTACGAAGGATGAAGCCGAGCAATCTCCGCATTTGAGATGCTTTAGTTGAAATATGTTCAGAGAAGTTAAGACTGTCGGAGTAATGTACCCCAAGGTCAGTTACTGATGTCAGTCTGAGCAGTGGGTTTTTGTTAAGTGTTAGTTTTAGTTTAAGTGACGTGTTACCAATACATAGCCAACCGCATTTCTCTGTGTTGAGCTCTAGCCCCCAGCGTTTGCACCAGTCGTCTACTTTGTTGAGTTCATGTTGGATCGTTTGCATAGTACTTCGTACATCACCAATGTCAGTTTTATAGATGACTTTTAAGTCATCAGCGTAAAGGTAGGTCTTACCTGTGGTAAAGCACTTGCATATATTGTTGATATAAATTACAAAGAGCAATGGACCCAAGACACTACCCTGCACAACACCACTGGTTATTGGTCGAGGTGTGGATGTTGTAGAGTTAAGCTTGGTTATTTGGTATCTGTTTGTGAGGAAAGACTTAATCCATTGCAATAGGGGGTTTATAATTCCAACTGACTGGAGTCTGTTGATTAGAAGATTATGGGGTACTTTGTCAAAGGCTTTCTTTATATCGAAATAAAGTATAATCACTAGCTTTTTCTGGTCACGTATGCGAGTAACCTCGTTAAAGAAGTCTATCAGACATGTACTACATGATCTTGTTCTAATGAAACCATGTTGTGTTGGGTCTATTAGTTCTTCCTTAAGTAGGTGATCTGATAGTTGACTTTGTATCACTTTTTCCATTATGCGCGAAATAACTGGGGTGATATTTATAGGTCTGTAGTTTCCGACCAGGTTTCTCGGTCCTGATTTGTGTTTGGGAAGAACATACGTCACCTTCCAGGCCTCAGGATATGTACCCGCCTCTAATGATAATGTGTATATTTTGAGCAATAACGTATGTATATCCGGCCCCGACATTTTATAGAGAATTGATGGTATATCATCGACACCAGAGCTCGCATTCGGCTTAAGGGTTTTGATGGCGGTATGTATACTCCTAATGTCAAAGTTTATGGTGCTAATATGGCTTTTGCTTATGCATTTTATGTTAAAATCTGGGGCATTAGATGTATTCCCGTTTTGTGAAAACCATTCACTTAGCAGTTCGCATATGACGGTTTGGTCATAGTACGTCACGCCATCGTGCAGTAAAGAGTGAATGTTGTGATTTTCGTTCTTTCTCATCCGTTTTGCAAGGAGCCGACATAAGTTTTGGACTTTAGATGCAGCTGTGAGCGCAGTACGTTCTTCTGTCTGTTTGTTTTTGTTGTGATGACTTTGCACTCCTTCAAGTACAGAGTATACCTGGTGCAGGGCACTAAAGTCTTTTGATGTAAAGTACGTCTTTCTTAGTTTTCGTAGCTTAGACTTAGCCTTTTGGTTGATGTAGGGAGCAATTGTTTTGAAAACAATTTTAGAAGGGATGGTAGTGTCTAGTGCAGATTTGGTGGTAGTATTGAATATTTCCAGTGTTTCTAAAAGGTTATCACTGGTGAAGAAAGTGTTCCAGTCAGAATGCTTCATAAGAAACCGAAAGTTACTCCAGTCGGCGTTTGCATAGTCTCTATATTGGAAACATGTATTTAATGTCTTTAATTTTTTGCGCTTGGCAAGAATCGGAAGGGTGCAGAAGACTATTTTATGATCGCTATTATGGAACTTCTCGCCAACCACCATTGATGCTGGTGTGACATTGTGACAGAATATTAAGTCAAGAATGTTGTGATTTCGGGTAGGCAGGTTAACATGTTGCTGCCAACCGTGTATGTCTAAGGACCTTAGTATTCCTTCGTAGCACGGTGGGCCAGAATATGTCTTCCAGTTGATGGTTGGAAGGTTGAAATCACCACAGACAATTTTGCAGGCGAAGTCAAGCGAGGCAGCCTTAGCGAACGACTCACTTATAATGGTGTCAGTCAGACTGGGGGTATTCGGAGCTCGATATATACATCCGATTAGTATTTTACATTCAAGGGTGTGTACAGTAAGCCACATCGAATCTGGTACTTTACTGAGGGTATGATCACTAAAGATTTCCGCCCTCATGTTTTTTGATGCATATATGAGACAACCGCCACCCTTCTTGGTGACTCGATCACAGCGGAAGAGCTCATACGTGTCTATTTGGAGGTACGTGTCTGTGATATCGGAGGACAACCAACTTTCCGTTATCAAAACAAGTGAGGGGTTGTGTAAAAGTAATAGGGCGCGTAGTTGAGTCATCTTATTCTGAATAGATCGGGCATTAATTAACATTAGTGTCAGGAAGGATGAGTGTTTGTCTAATAAAATGGTGTGCTGTAAACCCTGTGGTTTGTCGCTTTTACTATGAGAAGAGGAAAAAGTGGGAGTATTGGCTCTACGTTCTTGTTTGTTTAGTTTAATACCAGCATAGTTAACGGGAGAAAGGTGGTCGGAGTTTAGTTTGGCGAAAGAAGTATGTTCACGAGTGTTGGGTAGAATCGGGTGAGTTAAATCGATAGGCGGTGTATTCGGGGGGTGATCATGTTCCGTCAAGGAGCTTTTAAGACTAGAGACAGTTATCGACGGTGAGAAAGATGTGTCACTCCCCATCAGGTCGGAGTATATAGAAGGTGGTCTCAGAATAGTGGAATTGTCGCCCTCAACATTTGGAGACCCCATAGCAATACTGTTGAGGGGGAGAGAGATAAAAAAGGATGAGGTGGTGTGTGTGCCAAATTAGGGGAGATCAGAGAGTTATAAAGGGCGGTTTGGTTCTGGTAGTATTTAGAATCGACAGGTGGGTCCCCAAGCAGGCCAACATTATGATTGTCTTGTGTGCAGTGGGGTGTTCTACTCCTATTACGGGTAGTTAGGGGAGTTGTGTTTCAAATAATTATTGCATGATTGTCTGACATTGTTGCCGGGGATGGTGTTCCTGTTGTGTGGGCTGTGCTGATTCCTGTAACCTGCATGTTTCAAGCTATATGGCTTATTGGCATCATGTGTAAGTGTGGTTTTTGTCGGGCGTAACCTCACGTTAGGATATGGGGGTACTGCCAGTTCATTATGCTTGTTGTAATGCATTCGACTACTATGAGTAGGTGCATGTTGTGTATTGAGAGATCTGGAGTACTTATGGGTGTTTAGAGAGAATTTAGTATTATTTCGCATTACAGTGTTTGGGCGGTTATAGCTATTAGAGCGATTGATGTGAGGCTTGGGTTTTGGCTTTTCATTGGAGACACAAGAAGAGTGCTTTGAAACTGTAGATGCATAGGTGGGTGGGCATTTTGTTGTAGTTGAGTGTTTGGGTTTAGGGTGAATGGTTACAGCTGCCTGGTGTTTAGTCTTGTTCTTAGGACTAGTAGCAGTATGCGGCGTGCCTCCGTTTTTGGGAGGGGTGGGGTATGGTGTTTTAGGGATAGCGCTATGGCCAACGTTGTAACTGCAGCTACCATGTAGGCTGGGTTGATTGTTTTGCACTTCATTGGAGTTTCGACGTTGGATGGCAGTCTTGTCATGGGTGATTCTAACTTTCTTAAAGGTCGGAACGCGCCTCAGTAAAGACTGACTTTTAAGGAGGTGATTGGCTTCTATGATACTACCAAACTGAAATAGAATGGGACAAGAGGCTTTAGTCTGTGTTTTACGTAATCTTCTTGCTACACACCAAGATTGCGACAGTCCACATTCTTGTAGTAGAGTATTTTTAGCAAGCTTCAGATTCGTACTATCAGGTATATTATACGCAATGACATTGTGCATACACTGAAGTCTTTTCAGCACTTCAGCTGATATGTGGTCAATTATTTTTTCAGTGTTTTTTATAATTTCGAGATCAGGATTTTCCGGAACACTGATTAGGTATTTATACGGTAATAGGTCTTGAATAGTTTGGGTGAGGCTAGATTTTATTTGACTGCTTTTAGAACTATCACTGGTGAGATTATTAGAGTTTATATCAACATTATTATGGCCTAATGTTCATCTACGTTTGTGATGCGATTAACAGATCGTCAATATAGACGTGAACAAAATCTAGGTCTCGTACTATGCTATCGATAAACCTTTGGAAAGTTTGAACAGCATTCCGTAATCCAAATGGCATTCGTAGGAACTCAAACAGACAGAAAGGAGTCGTGATAGCGGTTTTCTAGATGTCTTCAAGAGCGACTGGGATCTGATGATATGCTCGTACCAGATCGATCCTGGAAAAAACGGTCATGTTCTTGAGTGATGCTATGATGTCATGGGCGTGGGGGATGGGGTAGCTATCAAAACATGTAACTTCGTTTAATGCTCGGTAGTCTCCACATGGTCTCCAACTAACCCGATCCTTTTTTGCGTACCATGTGGTGAGGTGAGGCCCAGGGACTATGAGAAGGACAAATAATACTAATAGCTAGTAAATTGTCGAACTCACGTTTAGAGAAAATTAATTTGCCCGGTGCCATTCGGCGAGGTTTCGCCGTGACTGCGGGTCCACGGGTGACTATGTGGTGTGCCACACAATTGGTCATTGGTGGGGTCTCCTTCAGAGTTTTAGTTAGTTGGGGGAATTTCCGGAATAAATAGTGGAATAAATCACCACGCGAATGAAACACACGTTTGATTCGGTACGCATTTATGTGGGCTTCAAAGCTCATAAATTTACAGTTCGATGAAGTATCGGCTAGCTGCAGCCTACATGGATCGTCTAGCAATTTATAGTACTGTAGGAGATCGATACCGAGTGTGGCTGTGGGAATATCGGCAATGATAAAGGACCACAGATACTATCATCGTCTGCTCAGGTTGACCGTAGGCTGTCGTGTACTGTAGGTAGGTATAACTGAACCATTCACAGCACGTAGTCGAAACATAGCTTGAGACTTACTGTTACCAACAGGTACGACAGAAACTTGGACACCTGCAACCGCCAGTTACCTAGCGTTAGTGCGATGATTGTGCACATGAAATAAGCGACTAACCTGAGGTGAAGGGCCGGCGAGTACGGCCGCATATACTCGCCGGGTTGCTATGGCTTTACGGCAATGTGACCTGGCTCGGGGGAAGTAGGGTTCTGGTATGGATATAATTATTCCCATCACCATTAGCCGTAGGTCAACTTGCATCGAGATCGATGTTCGAACGTGATGTCGAGGCAACTATGTATTTGTCTCGGGTGCTAGTCCGTGCCAGTATCTTATTTGCTATGAGGGCCACCTGGTTAAGTGGGGCGTCCTCGAACAAAGCCGTAACCGCTGGTGGTAAATGTGCCGGTAGAGATTCGAGCTATAACCCCTTAACGATTTCGAAATCGGCTGTCGTGGGTCCTGCAAGAGATTGCAGGCGCGTGAGGTGATGGCTCGTTTAGCATCATCTAGCGGGTGACGTGCTAATAAAGTCCCCAAACTTTCTTCCCTCGAAGGAAGGAAATGTGTAGGGATTGCCTCCTTGAGACGATCGTAAGCGTTAGGTACATTTGAGTTGTGGACAACCTCACGAACAGTATTTGTGTTATTCCCAGGTGGAGTTTCCAGACCGTAGACATAATTTTGCCGTTGGTTCGTCATGCGACGGATCTCGAATTGAAATTACAGTGCCGCGAACCAAACTTATAGATCGTGGAGAATAAAGTAAACAGGTAGAAAATTGATGGTCTGTACCTTTGAGTCTATTATATTAGTTCCACCATTATCGTTATCCACCATATTGAGTTGTTGCGAGAAAATTATATATTGAAAAATATCAATACGAATGTGTGCAACAAAAGTGGATAGATAGATAATAGACTCACCTTGTTAATCTTCTTTGGAAGGTTTTCAAGAACTTCAAACGTGTTCGAAATTCTGGCTCACTAGATATAGTTGGCATCGAGTCGCGACTGACTATGATCACCACTGCAGGAAGATTACGTGCCAGATATCGAGTTGGATCCCTCCATAAGCCAAAAGCCTGTAGGTTGTTGACGGTTGCAATAAGATATATTTTTCGGCGATCTCGTGCTATCGAAAGAATACCGAGACGTGCCAAAGTTTACAAGGGAAACTACCGAGCGTAAGTGAGTTCGTGTAAGGTCACAGACAACGGAAGAATAGCATCCAGTCTACTAGCCTGAAGCTACCCTTGTACTGTCTTTGAAGATTATGTCAGATCTAGTTTCTAATGTCTTGTCTGAGTCCTTTCACAACGCGTTTCGTTTCAAGCCAAGGATCTTCTATTTAGACTTAGTAATCACCTATGAGACTGAGGATATTGTCATATTGTATTGTCATTCATGTTAAGAGCTTGTGACATAAAATAAGATCAGGTTAAACCTATCAAAAAGCATAGAGATCAAAAGTATCAGCCTCTCAGGAGTGCACTGCAAACACAGACTGGTTAGCAGATACTAGGTCTCTTTGACCTATTCTAGGAAGACAGACTGAGACACCTACACTTATTTCCGTTATCCTATAGCACATTACGGGGTGATCATATATTGGCTTGTCGTATACTGAACTATGAATTTGGTATTAGTATGTCTTATCTTTCCCTTCCATATGGGACTGATTATCTGGGAGGACATTTTAAGAAAGTTCAAAATCCAAGATCAAATTGTTTGTTTTGAGTTACGTTTCTCGCACCGAGTAGTGAATTACTGGGATTCTCTATCAGCACACGTAGTATCAGCACCTTTTGTTGATACATTCAAAACGAGGTTGGATATTCACAATGTCACATCGTTATAGGTCGATAGACTTATTGTCCCTACTAATGAAGACAACCATTTGAACTATATTTTATATAGTGACAGTACCCGCGTTAGTGAACCACAAGGTCAATTCCGCGATAAAACATGCGTCTAAATGTTGTTGTGGCAGTTTCTGAAAACTGGGGTATCGGAAAGGGTGGAGGGTTACCTTGGAAAATAAAGTAAGGATCAGCTTCGATAACATACTGAGTCTGTTAATATCTTGAAATAAACATTTGTAATTCTTAGACCGAATAGTTTGCAGGGTTTTGAAAGGAAATAAAAACTTTAGACAGTTCAAATAGACCATGTCTTTTTAACAGCTCACCCTTAAATGTTGGTTAAACGGCCATTAAATTCTGGATATAATTCTACCTAAACTGTTATCACCTTCCACTACCAACTCCCTGCAGATATCTATTTCAAAAGATTGGCGCAGACAGATATTTCAGTGATTACTCAATCAGCAATGGTTACCTTTAGTGTTTTTCTAGACTTAATAATGGGTTGGGGTTGTATATATATAGGTTCAGCGTATTTTTCAATCAACATATGTAATATATGCACCTCAATTATCAAAGCTGAGTATATAAATTTCAGAACTCAATATTAGTGTTGCTTTTCTTTGCGAAAAAATGCATTTAGATACAGTTTATGAGACACGTGTGAGTCCTTGTTTTAGGACCTGGATCATAATTCTATTGTAAAGGATAAGAATAGTGTTCAAACCGACTTGGCTATAGCGTTGCAATTTTTAAAAGTTAGTTACTGATACCGTCAAGCTTGCGCGACAAGCAATAGTCTTTCTATGGATAATTTTGTTTGTAATTTTCCTATTGATGCTTCAACGGTTGCGTGTTTCTATGAAAACTTCCATTATCAATGTGAGTTCTGGCAGTGAGCAATGGACTTCACCCCACCTCACTAATACACTGCCAAGGAAAGTAGAGCTGTAGTAAATAGTTGGGATCGGGAAGGTGCCTAATCATAAATTAATGTGTAAAAGCAGTGTTACTATGTATTGAACTGTACAACTTGAGTAAGAAAACAATCACGAAAAAGTTTTACAGATCAGGAAAAACACCTTTTATTCTAAGCTATCCTTGACAATGCCTGAGGCCACAAAGTTTCGGGATATTTGGTATACCGCCAGCGGATTTTTAACAAGTCGAGGTGTTAATTCAACTTATACATCTTTCATCCCATGTAGTTGTCATAAAACAGTCGAAGTGGTTTTATATACTTATCCCCAGTATCTGAGAATAATATGCTATAGTGGGATCGTTGGGATGATATGCGTAGACTGATCACGGCATCAAACTCAGTATTTAAAGGCAGTAATGCTCATAAAACGGCCATTCTGCCTTACTGTAAAACATGTTCTCAAGTCCTACGAATATATACTAGGAATTTCTATCAAGTCTTAGCAGGTTTTTGAAGACTATAATGACCGAAAATGGGACTTCTGGAATCACCAATGAAAATTTAATCGGATTTTTCAACACAAAACGATTTTACCGATATATTATACACTTATCCTCTTACAGCCAGACTAACGTCGTGATACAGCAAACCTGGTGCATATTTTCATTAGGCTGTTGGACTATATGTAAAATGGTCTTACCTACTTGAAAACCACCAAAACACAGAGGTACTTACGTAAAAAGACTTCTCAATTATTCCCAAAACTTCATACGTGGCGATTGTAAGCAGGCTGCTGTCAACATTTTATGGATACTTCAATGAGTATAGTTAATGTAAAGTAGGTGTGTCCCAACGAAGTAACTAGATCGTGTTTTTGAAATGAATATTCTTCAAGATTGGTTTTCCACCGAAGAGTGGCTTTATCTAGTAGCGGCTATTCGGTTTTTTAAAGGGTAGGTCTTTTGGTCTATAGATCATAGGTTCGAACCATACATGATCTTAATTTTTAGCTCCAGAATAGTATCAATAACCTTCATGTAAGAGGTATGGCTGAAAGTAGGTTACATGAATCTGTTTATGATAAATAAATTGCATTTTCATTATTTCTTGTTCAAGAGTTGGCTGGAAGGTAGGGGCGGCCAAACCAAAACATAACAACAGTCCATAAAGTCACTGACAACTGAACTCAGCCATGTTAATAGGTACAGACTGCCTCGTTTGAGTCCACGTGATTATCATAACAAATGGTCAGAAACTTTAAATGAAACTGCTCAAAATCGCTTTCAATGGCCTAGACGCATCCATTTTGTCTTCTCCCAAATCCTGATATTCTAAAGTCCCTATGACTTTTTTTGTTTTTATTTCACTAATTTATATTTTCTCTTCTACTCATTTACTTGATGCCTAATTTTTTCTATTACCACTGATACTTTTACTATCTCTACTATTCTGGGGACTAGCCTGACAACTTCATTTCTCTATGCTAATTGGGCATGGCAAGTTGAACCGATATACATACGTACAGGTTCTACATTATTTTTGACTGGCTAACTATCCCTTCAATGTGGTTCATATATTATTCTGATCAATAAAATTAGCAATAGAATCTCCTAAAAGTGTAATGTAAACAAGCAATCAGTCGAAAAGTCTCATCACTTTATTACTTAATCGCTTTAACTCGTTCGCTTTTAGTGAGCTATTGTAATCGTTATATAATCTGAATGTTGCACTAATGTACTAAGCTTGTCACTTGTTTTCAGGAAAGACATGGAGTTTTTCAAAACAGTAACGACCAAAGCTCATCCAGGTAAAGTGTTTAGCCTAAAAATAAATCCAGGCCTCAAAAATGCGGTTGTTATGGGGAGAGTTACATGGGAATCTATACCAGAGAGCTTCAAACCACTAAAGGATAGGATTAACATAGTGGTATCAAGCACGCTATCACAGTAATTCCTATTTATAACTTACCAACCATTTCAAGCGCACCATCGTTTGTTCAAGTTGTTCCCAGTCTTAATGCAGCGATTGACTTGTTATATAATGAAGAATTCAGCTCTATAGTAGATGAGGTTTTTATTATCGGTGGGTATCGTCTTTACAAAGTGAGTTAGATTTTTATGCCCTATTTTGTATCTCTGGAGGCTTTCGCACAGTTATTCTAGACTGATCAACCATAGAAAGTATGGACTTACTAAATTTTCTGTATTATTTCTTAAGATTTATTAACTTTTGCTCTGTTATTGGTTAGAAAAACGGTCAGATAGATGGAAAAACTAACTGCATTATTAACGATACATTAGTTTCCTTTATCCTCCATTTATTAAATTCATCATTTTATATGTTTCTTTCTAGTGATTTTATTATCATTATTCGTTTATATTAACTTAGTCTGTTCTTAAAAACTGGTATCTCTGATCGATTTAAGTAGGTCTATATAGAAGATGTCAAGATGCACAACAAAGAACTAAGAGTATTTATGTAGTCTACGATAGTAAAATAATGAGTCATAAAGAACGCGAGTGGGAAAGGAATGAAATAGAAAAAGGACCTAATGATTCCACTTATCTGTTTCGAAGGTGTCTAGAAAACGGTTTCAGTTTTGATAAACATGTCTATCTGAAAGTGTTACCTTAGGGGTAAGGAAGTGTTTTCTTATGTCTATTTAGATGTGATCGTAATGGAAATTCAGCAGAGTTAATTTCATTTATTGGATGCCTAACGGGTGTTAGGCTAAGATTTCGGAAAAAACGGTTTGTCATTGGTACGACCATATTCATGAACGTACACATATAGAATGGTTGGTATTCATTAAGGGTTTTGTATGTCACTGGGCATTAAAAGGAACCACAAAATATTCTTTCTTTTCAGGTTTAACCAAAACAGCAGCCACGAGCACTTTATGAAGTCTATTGTGTAGGCGAAATTATTATATGCACTTGAGTTCGAATTATTTACACTTAGACTTTTGTATTTACAGACAACCTATATTTTCTTAATTTAGGAAGCCTTAAAACAGTCCATATATCCGGTTCGTATCTATTGTACGCACATACTAAGTGAGGTGGACTGCGACACTTATTTCCCAAAAGTCGATTGGGATAAGCTGAAAAAAGTTGAGTAAGTATTTTAATCTTTCCAGTACTTCTTGTAAGGATCTTTATTTTATAGATAATTATAAATAAATGAATGAAATTACTAATTTGTTTGTAGTTCAGTATTTCATGGTCATCGTATTTAAAGATCCAATAAACCTTCAAGGACTTTTTATCACAATTCTACTTCTACTTAAATCTCAATGAAACATGTACAACATTTGAGTAGAATAATATGGTCCATCTATTTTGTGGATATCAGTTGTTTTAAAAATGGATTTACATACTTTTGTTAGTTTTACAAAAAGTGTCGACTGAGATAGTAGCATAGAATGCGGACTATTCAAGGGCGACAGATGTAAAATCATTCTTAATAGTCTTTCAAAATGTTAACTGTTTATCATTATCATCACCGGATTTTTTAGTCCCTAAGGAGTTTTAGGGAGTTAGTGAAATAAATGGGTTCATATGGCTCTATTCAAATGTTGCTCTTTCTATATATTCGTCTTTTCTGAATACATCAGTCAGTCATAAACAATGTAGGACTTATTATAAATATGCATAGGCTTTAGTTTTCGCACTCGCAGAATATTAATAATATGTGATTAAATTTGGTCGGTTCCAAAACAGCTTTGTCGATCAAACACCACACATTATCTACGGCTTTTTAGGAGACTCCATCAGTGATTTTCCTTTAAGAGAACCTGTGTTCAGCACGATTTTGCTAAATGTCAAGAAAATAGTCTTCTCTATTATAACCTTGAAAATTTATTTATTTTATTTATATACATAAATATTGGCACAAGGGGGTACCAGATACATATGCACCACACAAATCTCATTTGATTTGTGTGAGGGCTGTGATACTGCTCAGATGCCCAAACTGAAGCAGGTGGTTTTCTTAAGGGGCTACACCCGGGATCTTTGACCTAAAGGTCTGATCCCGACCGTTGCTGCTACCTTGACGTGGTGGTCGGGCTTGCCTATCGTGATGAATCAACCGAGCTATACTGGCTGGAACAATCGTTCCTCAAGGTCCTACCATGCCAGGCAGGTCGTTTGAAGAGCGGTGAGACTAAAAGCAGCAAACCCAAGGTCCGAAGGCGAAGTCGTACTGCTGACTGTACAGAGGTGTGACAGCAGTAAGGTGTTTCCTTCAGACAACCAGCATGACAGCGATGCTGCCTTCCCACAAGGAGGGGTGGGGTTAGAAAAGGTCGACCCTAAAAATGCACACCTCGCCTTATCCCACGGATATCCGTCTCCGGCGGTAAGGTCCTTTGAAGAACGGAGCTAACACAAAAACTACCCACAAAAAGGTCATGTGTGACCGACCTCAAGCAGTTGTCCCTTGGGCACTGCGGTCACGCTCTCAGGTCATTAAGACCACTTCTAACCCAATTTCCTTTTCAGGTATCTCTAGAAGAACCCTTCCACGGTGTGGGCAACCGGGAAGTGATAACTGCCCTCATACCTCTAACAGCACTCAAGATCACTGTATTCATAATCAATCTCCTTCTTCAATTCCTACTATTCCTTCTACCTTGACTTTCAACACTAAACTTCCTCTCTCGGTTTCCTCCTCAAGTGTCACCATGGCCAACGATTCTAGTGCGCGAAAAGCTGTCCCAGGTCTACTAAAACCTCGCTCCAAACTACACATTGGAGCCTTCACGTACGTACCCTATGCCAAATCGGTCAACAGGCCTCCTTAGCTAAAACCCTAGAATCTCGTGCCATTGATGTATGCTGTGTCTCCGAAACACGCATACAGGATCCCAGTATGGTCATTCACTTGACCTCACCTCGCCAAAATGGACAGCCAACGAAATACACCCTTCGTGTATCTGGCGACCCGTTGGCTAGTTCTCGCGGACTTGCAGGTGTAGGCGTAGCACTAAGTACAAGGGCAGAACAGGCACTACTAGAATGGATTCCTGTTGATAGTCGCCTGTGTGCTGTCCGGCTAAATGGCTCCGTAAGAACTCGGAAGGATAGGGACACACGTCGTTGCCTTTTCGTCGTTTCTGCCTACGCTCCCACTGACTGCAGCCATGATGAAGTGAAAGATGACTTTTACAGAAAGCTAAGCGCTCAGACATAGTAGTCGTAGCGGGTGACTTTAATGCCCAGGTAGGCAGCTCAAATCAAACAGAAAGACATTTAGGTGGGTGTTTTAGTATTCCCGCCCAACGAACCGATAATGGTGATCGTCTGTTGCAACTATGCTCAGACAATCGTTTATTTTTAGCAAGCACTAATTTTAAGCATAAGGAGAGACATCGTCTAACATGGCGACCACCTGCACCAAACCAACGATGGACTCAAATAGACCATATTGTCATCAGTCATCGTTGGAGAGGCTCAATAGAAGATTGTCGCTCGTATTGGAATACTTGTTTAGACTCTGATCACGCTTTAATACGAGCGCGCATTTGTCTGCGCCTCAATGGACGCAGGAAAAGTACACTAAGAAGACCCATTAGGATTGAACTGGAGGACGAGAAAGCCAAATGCGAATCCCAGAAACAACTGAGTTCACATCTAGGCAGTTCTGTGAACGAGACTGACCCAGATGCTGCTTGGAAAGACATACAAACAGCTGTGGAAACAGCAGTAACATCTATTAGTCATTTAAACCATAGGGCTCCAAAAAACCAGTGGATTTCCTCTAAGTCTATTTCACTGATGGATTCGCGTAAACTCATCCCATCAGGCTCTGAACATGACGAAGAGCGTAAACAAATTAGATCTAGGTTAACTAAAAGTCTAAGGAACGATCGTGAACAGTGGTGGGCAACGAAAGCAAAAGAGATGGAAAAGGCAGCGGCTGTAGGCAACACCAGGCAACTATTCAGACTAATAAAAGAAACCGGAATTAAGAAGTCAAGTGTAAGTGAGACAATCTCGGAAAAAGACGGAACCCTTATCTGCTCTCAACCCAAACGTTTAGAACGATGGGCGGAACACTTTAAGGAGCAGTTTAGCTGGCCTTCAGCTACTGCACAACTACCCACTATTCCCAGAAAACTTGAATGGAACATTGAAGTAGGCCCCCCGACCCTACTTGAAGTTCAAAAGGCTATAAGTAATCTGAAACGAGGAAGAGCAGCTGGTCCAGATGGATTGGCTCCAGAGGTCTTTAAATATGGTGGTCCAATTTTAGCGATTAGGTTGACTAATATTCTGGCTAAAATCTGGGAGACGGACGTAATCCCATCCGACTGGTCACAATCACTGATTGTCCCAATATATAAAAAAGGGTCAAAATCATCCTGTGATAACCATAGAGGGATTAGTCTGACTAACATAGCATCTAAAATACTAGCCTCAATAATTATCGGGCGCCTAACTAAGACTCGTGAACTGCAAACACGAGGAAATCAGACTGGCTTCAGACCTGGTCGTGGCTGTATCGACCACATATTCACCATTCGTCAAGTTTCAGAGCACAGACATGCTTATCGGCGTCCGAAAATGATAGTTTTTCTTGACTTGAAAGCAGCATTTGACTCTGTAGACCGAGAGGTTCTGTGGCAGTGTCTGTCATTGAAAGGTGTACCTCAGAAGTACATAAACCTTGTGAAGGCTCTTTACTCGGACACTACCAGTCGAGTGAGAGCTTATGGCGAACTGTCATATGATTTTACAACCTCAAGTGGTGTCCGTCAAGGTTGTCCACTATCCTCATTTTTGTTTAACTTCATTATAGACCTGTTGCTGGAAGTAACACTCTCTGCGACCGAATTTTCAGGAATTGATCTCCTACCAGGGGGACCATTAAGCGACTTAGAATACGCAGATGACAGTCCTGTTTTGTGAAGATTCTGACAAAATGCAGAGTCTTCTGTTGGAACTCAGTAATAATGCCAGAATGTTTGGGATGCGTTTCTCCCCATCCAAATGTAAATTTTTACTCCAGGACTGGCCTGCATCAACACCCAAACTAAAGATAGGGAGTGAAGTAGTCGAACGCGTCGACAACTTCACTTATCTTGGAAGTCTGATCAGTCCTAATGGGTTGGTGTATTACGTAATCTCAGCACGGATTCAAAAAGCTCGTTTGGCTTTTGCCAACTTACGTCACCTATGGCGAAGACGAGATATCTGTCTATCAATTAAGGGACGAGTATACTGCGCAGCAGTTCGCTCTGTTCTACTTTACGGCTGTGAAACATGGCCATTAAGAGTAGAAGATACTCGTAGGTTACTAGTATTTGACCACAGATGCCTTAGAAATATTGCTCGCGTCTGCTGGGATAACCGGGTAAGTAATAGTGAGGTTAGACACAGGGTATTAGGGAATGATGGTAAATCAGTTGATGAGGTGATGAATCTTCATCGACTGAGATGGTTGGGCCACGTGTTACGTATGCCTGAACACCGATTACCACGACGCTCTATGCTGACTAGTGTAGGGGATGGTTGGAAAAGAGTTAGGGGCGGCCAAACCAAGGCGTGGCACCAGTGCTTGAAGTCACTAACTTCTAGTCTGAGCCATGTTGGCAGATGCAGACTACCTGGTTGGGGTCCGTGTGACTACCGTAACCAATGGTTGGAGACTCTGTATGACATGGCTCAGAATCGATCACAATGGAGTAGGTGTATACACTCTTTATCTTCCCTCAAACTATAAGATTAAAATCGCTTCGTATCTGTCTTTCTTCCTATACTATATCCTTATATACAACCTATAATTTATATACTACCACCACCACTAAATTAACTACTATGAATCCGGTGTTGATCTTGTTGTGCTAACGAGGTATGGCAACTTGGACCGATGCATATATGTGCCTGGTCCTACGTTGTAGCTGACTGACTGACTGGTCTGATCCACAAAGCAGTGGAGCATCGTAAGGAGATGATGCAGTCCCATAGTAGCCGGTGACCAATAATTGGTTCATACGCCATTTGTTCCCTCAGGATACTGGAGCCCATGTGCACCATTGGTATGGAATTAGGGTTTTCCAACTCCCCTAGGTGGACTTTCCGTGTCCACCAACCCGGTTAAAGCGCCGGACATTCACCTTTCGTCCTCTCACTTTTGTGAACAACGCCGGTGCCACGAGAAGGCAGTGAGTAGGACTTCCCTGGCAGAGGCTATATTACACCTGGCCATGTGAGAGCATTTCGAGAGGAAGAGCGGACTCTCCCCACTCTCGACCGTACCAGGGCATTTGGGGGGCAACCATGAAAAGCGTCCACTCATATGTATTCATATTTTTTCGCCTGTACGTTTGTTTATGATTAATTTTATGTGAAACTGAGGGACCTTGTCTATTTGCTTGTTGAAGTCTTGAAACTAATACCATGTGGACTTAATGCTGTTCAGCGAAAGTTTGGGAAAGTTTGTTATATCTGAGGGATTTTTTAGAAAGATGTCGGTGGTTTGTAAGACATTGACTTCAGATAACTAACATATCATATCTATAGTGATCAGATAAATGATCTCATTGTCGATCCTTGTTGATTATTGTTCAAAACATACTTAGGTAAGTGTTTTCGTATAGCTTTAACTTTTTTAGGGTCTGTCTTTTGTAAGTATAGAGACGATGTCGGAAAATATTCAACGAATTAGCAGATGATTTTCAGTAGGTTTCATTATGTCAAAGGATGAATAGAAAGCCAGCGAATATTAGAAACATATCTTATTCCATGATAGGCCTTAACATTATAAAATTGATGTTATAATCCCCCGAAATGGACACGAAGCCCTAAGAAAAGCAAATAGTCTTCGATTGAAATTTATTTATACATTTGTTAACTCCTTCCTTCAGTCAGCTAGTAGTTATATTGGTGCCAAAAATAAACAGTCGTTAAATTGTTGTCACCGCTCTGATTTCAACATTTGAATATAGTTAAGAATATCAACTGGTAAAGTGGGAGTGATTATTTCAAAAGTCAAAAACAGCAGTCTGAATTCCATATGTCTTTCCAAAATATTGTCTTGTTGACCAGTTTAATTTCTTTTTGTTTAGTCTACCTGATATACCAGCGGATACTTTCACAGAGAATGGATTTACGTTCAAATTCTGTGTTTATGACGTCCCATCGGAACAGTTTATATAATTTGTAAATTTATCAGCAGATATCAAGAAATCAAATATTTATTTGTAAAATTTTTAATTTTAAATACAAATCGTTTTTATGCGTCCCGTTTACTTTCATCATACTTCATGTAAACCAAGACGATTTAAAGAAAAGATTTTGTTATATTAATCGGCTCATCACCACTTACTTACATCTGTCATCCCTGGTACAGAAGCATAGGTCGCACAAGAACACTCTCCATCCAACCCTGTCCTGGACAATCCTTTCCAGTTAACATTCATCCTTTTCATATCCGCTTCTATTTCCCGGCGTAATGTGTTCTTTGGCCTTCCTCTTTTCCACTTCTCTTCCGGATTCCAAGTTAGGGCTTGCCTCGTGATGCAGTTTAGTGATTTCCTCAATGTATGTCCTATCCACTTCCAGCGTTTTTTCTTAATTTCCTCTTCATCTGGAAGCTAGTTTGTCCTCTCCCACAGAAGGCTGTTACTGATGGTAACCGGCCAATGGATGTTGAGTATTTTACGTAAACAACTATTTATAAATACTTGCACCTTCTCGACGATGGTTGTAGTGGTTCTCCACGTTTTAGCTCTGTTCAGTAGGACTGTCTTGACGTTCGTATTGAAGATTCTCACTTTGGCATTAGTTGACAGTTGTTTTGAGTTCCATATGTTCTTCAATTATAGGAATGCGGTCCTTGCTTTGCTAATCCTCGCCTTTATGTCTGCATCCGATCCTCCTTGTTGATCAATGATGCTTCCAAGGTACGTGAATAATTTCACATCTTCCAGGGTTTCGTCAGTCAGTCACAACGTAGAACTTCGTACGTACGTACATCAGTTCGAGTTGCCATACCACATTAGCACAGAGATGCAGTTGTCGATTCAAATCCCATAGTGGTAGAAGTAGTAGGAGTATAATCAGAAATCCAAAAGATTAGGGGTTTCAAGAAATTATTGAAGGAGTATAGTACAGTGAAATAAATTTGGAAAGAGAAAAAGATAAAGACATGAGGACATGAGGGTTTCGTCATCAAGTGTGATTGGGTTGGTGTTCTCCGTGTTGTATTTGAGAATCTTGCTTTTCCCTTTGTGTATGTTGAGGTCTATTGATGCAGAGGCTACTGCTACATTAGTTGTCTTCGTCTGTATTTGTTCGTGCGCATGGGATAGAAGGGCTAGGTCATCTGCGAATTCAAAATCGTCTAATTGATTCTGAGATGTCTATTGTATTCCGTGCTTCCCATCAGATGTCGAGGTTTTCATAATCCAGTCAATCACCAGAAGAAAGAAGAAGGGGGGAGTAGACAGCCTTGTCTGACTCCGGTCCTTACTGGAAATGCATCTGTCAGCTGTCCTCCATGCACTACTTTGCACTGTAGTCTGTCGGATGAGTTCTGGACAATGTTGACAATCTTCTGAGGAACTCCATAGTGTCAAAGACGTTTCCATAATGTTCTGCGGTCCACGCTGTCAAACGCCTTCTCATAGTTAATGAAGTTGATGTATAGTGACGAATTCCACTCAACTGATTGTTCAACAATGATCCGTAGTGTCGCAATTTGGTCTGTGCACGACCGATCCTTGCGGAATCCAGCCTGTTGATCTCAAAGTCGAGCGTCTTCTGCGTCTTTCATCTGGTTCAGCAACACTCTATTGAAAGCTTTTCCTGGTACTGACAGAAAACTGATGCCTCTGTAGTTCTCACATTTGTTCAGATCTCCTTTCGTTGGTATCCTGATGTGGTATCCTTCTTTCCAGTCTGTCGGTGGCACTTGTTCTTCCTCCCAAATCTTCTTGAATAGAAGTTGAAACATGTTTGCAGTTACTTCAATGTTTCAGCTGGTATATTATCAGGTCCTGCTGCTTTCCCATTCTTGATTTGTCTGACGGCCATCTTGATTTCTTCGGTCGTTGGTGAAGTGACAGATATAGCAAGGTTTGTGTGTGCTGCTTCGATGTCCGGTGGATTCAATGGGGCTGGTCTATCCAACAGTTCGTCGAAGTATTCTACCCATCTTTTCCTCTGTTCTTGAATCTTCGTGATCGTCTTCCCTTCTTTGTCCTTGACTTGTCTCTCTGGTTTACTACATTTACCTGCTAGTTTCTTCGTTGTATCATATAGTTGTTTTATATTCCCTTCCCTTGCAGCTTTTTCCGCAATCGTTGCTAGTCCTTCCATGTATTTCTGCTTGTCGGCTTTAATGCTCTTCTTCACTTCCTTGTTTGCTTCTGTATACTCTGCTTGCACCTTGACTTTCTCTGCTCGTGTTCGACTGTTGTTAATTGCTGTCTTCTCGTTCTTCCTTTCTTCAACCTTGTCCAGCGTTCCCATAGAGATCCATTCCTTATGATGATGCTTGTTGCGACCGAGAACCTCCTGACACGGCGAAGTTAGTGCTTCTTTGATCCATTTCCAGTTGTCCTCCATCGTAGTTTCTTCTTTCAGTAGATCCTGTAAAGCTTGGGACCTGCTGTTGAGAGTTATCTTGAATTGATTGAGTTTGTGAGTATCTCGAAGGAAGTCCGTATTGAGCCTTTGTAATGCTGTTCCCCCAGTTGTCCAGTGTTTCTTTAGCTTCAGTTTCACCTTGGCAATCACCAGCTAGTGGTGACCTGAAGCTATGTCAGCTTCTCTCCTGGTTCTCACATCTTACATTGTCCTTCGGAACTTTTTGTTGATACAAATATGATCTATCTGGTTCTCTGTGGTGTGGTCCGGTGAGATCCATGTAGCTTTGTGTGGAAATATTGTGCCGCCTATAACCAATTTGTTGTCCAATAAAACGAAATTCTCTACAACAATTTAACGAATTTGGATATTTTCAAGTGGTCATATAATCTGATCAAAACACTACTGTTGACACGACCTAAACCTCTTATTTACACTAAATTGTGTATTCAGTTATACTGACCAATTTAAGTGAAGAGTACTTCTTATATATGTTAACTTTCAAACGTTATTTATTCACCAAAAATACGTATTCCATTACGTTGCAAAATATTAGGGGTCCATCTTTCTCTTTATTCGTTTTAGCAATTTTCCACTTAGTGGCGTTGTTAAACTGATTTAAACTTAAATGGTCGCTCTAAAGGCAGTAGAGATTATAAATTTGGTTCATCTTCCAACTGATTCACTGAGCAGGTAATGAAAAAGAAGTTAACATAAGACAACGTTGTTTGCCATGTTTTATGAGTTAACTTAGTTAATTAGGCTCGATAACTGAAATCATGTATTTATTTATCGATGACCGAAAAAGCTCCTATTCTGCAATCACTTATGCGTTGGGTGAGATATAATCGATATTTATGTATATAAGAATGAAATGGATTCAGCTAACGACCCTGTTATTACTTGTATATATATCTTCGGTTCAATGATTAACTAACAGTGAATCGTATTTTTCACTTGGAGATCACCTGTGAACTAGCTATCGTTTAAACAATCAGTGTACTCGTCACAGATCTGAAGACTTCGCATCTGACATTTTATAAAGACAAAATGTTAACTTAAGAACACTAATTAATTAGTAACTGACAGTTAATGAAGCTTAGTATTTTTTTGGAGCAAGATAATGTCACTCAATGATCATGTGACGCAATTTTTAGATAGTCGTTACTGAATCACAAGGTCACAACAAGCAATGGGTTATTATCGGAAATGGGATAATAATTATTATAGCCACACGAACACCAGTTTAAACGTTTCACTATTAGTTATTTTACTTGTGACCGAAGAATGAAAATAAGAACAATATGAACCACAATGTGCGACAAACAAAACAAAATAACAATATTTATGGGAAAATTCAAGTTACAACAATAAGCAAGTTTTGAGGGCAGTTCGAACAGCTGGGATGAGATTCAATTTTCTCGTATGCTAATCTTATTGGTGATAAAAAATAAATAGGGAACTAAATTCAGATTAACACAAGCTTTTGCTCTATTATGCTTCATGTGATCGGGTAATACGATTATTGCAAACCCATTGAGTGAGACGTGATGCATCAATTAGAAAATAGGTCGACATTGATTTTGTTTCATTCACACAGTTTCCCTTAACTCCGCCTGTAGCTCTTCTAGAGTAACTGCCGGTCCCAAACCCATACAAAGGAGGAGGGTTGGGCATGGGGTTAGCGACCCCATCCCGTAGAAAACTAACTCGCTAAAAAACGCTAACCAGAAAAAATAATTCGAACCATTTAAACTCTCCCCTCAAAGTTGAAGGAAGAATTATGACGCCTCATGATGAAAGCCAAGATTCTTCGGAAGTCACGAGGCCGATGCCCCTCCTAACAACCAGAGCAACAAACTTTTATAGGTACATGGAACGTCCGGACAATGTGGGAGACCAGTCAAATAGCAATGGAAATGAGGAGATACAAATTGGCAGTACTTGGGATCAGCGAAACTCATTGGACACAAGCTGGTCAGTAAAGGCTAGATACGGGAGAGATACTGCTGCACTCCGGTCACGAAGAGGAAAATGCCCCAAGCACTCATAGAGTTGCTCTAATGCTGTCCAGAGAAGCACGAAATGCACTTGTAGGATGGGAATCTCATGGATCCAGAATTATCAATGCATCATTCAAAAGAAAAAAGGAGGGGATCACAATGAATTTTATCCAACGTTATGCACCCACAAATGATAGCAACGACGACGATAAAGATCAGTTCTATGAGAGGCTGCAATCAATCATAGCTAAGTGCTCAAGAAAGGACCTCACCATCCTAATGGCAGACCTAAATGCTAAAGCCGGAGTGGACAACACAGAATATGAAGATATAATTGGATGACATGGACTAGAAGAGAGAAATGCAAATGGGGAGATTCGCAAATAGATGTGCATTCAACAAATTGGTTATAGGCGGCACAATATTTCCACACAAAGCTACATGGATCTCACCGGACCACACCACAGAGAACCAGATAGATCATATTTGTATCAACAAAAAGTTCCGAAGGACAATGTAAGATGTGAGAACCAGGAGAGAAGCTGACATAGCTTCAGGTCACCACTAGCTGGTGATTGCCAAGGTGAAACTGAAGCTAAAGAAACACTGGACAACTGGGGGAACAGCATTACAAAGGCTCAATACGGACTTCCTTCGAGATACTCACAAACTCAATCAATTCAAGATAACTCTCAACAGCAGGTCCCAAGCTTTACAGGATCTACTGAAAGAAGAAACTACGATGGAGGACAACTGGAAATGGATCAAAGAAGCACTAACTTCGCCGTGTCAGGAGGTTCTCGGTCGCAACAAGCATCATCATAAGGAATGGATCTCTATGGGAACGCTGGACAAGGTTGAAGAAAGGAAGAACGAGAAGACAGCAATTAACAACAGTCGAACACGAGCAGAGAAAGTCAAGGTGCAAGCAGAGTATACAGAAGCAAACAAGGAAGTGAAGAAGAGCATTAAAGCCGACAAGCAGAAATACATGGAAGGACTAGCAACGATTGCGGAAAAAGCTGCAAGGGAAGGGAATATAAAACAACTATATGATACAACGAAGAAACTAGCAGGTAAATGTAGTAAACCAGAGAGACAAGTCAAGGACAAAGAAGGGAAGACGATCACGAAGATTCAAGAACAGAGGAAAAGATGGGTAGAATACTTCGACGAACTGTTGGATAGACCAGCCCCATTGAATCCACCGGACATCGAAGCAGCACACACAAACCTTGCTATATCTGTCACTTCACCAACGACCGAAGAAATCAAGATGGCCGTCAGACAAATCAAGAATGGGAAAGCAGCAGGACCTGATAATATACCAGCTGAAACATTGAAGTAACTGCAAACATGTTTCAACTTCTATTCAAGAAGATTTAGGAGGAAGAACAAGTGCCACCGACAGACTGGAAAGAAGGATACCACATCAGGATACCAACGAAAGGAGATCTGAACAAATGTGAGAACTACAGAGGCATCAGTTTTCTGTCAGTACCAGGAAAAGCTTTCAATAGAGTGTTGCTGAACCAGATGAAAGACGCAGAAGACGCTCGACTTTGAGATCAACAGGCTGGATTCCGCAAGGATCGGTCGTGCACAGACCAAATTGCGACACTACGGATCATTGTTGAACAATCAGTTGAGTGGAATTCGTCACTATACATCAACTTCATTAACTATGAGAAGGCGTTTGACAGCGTGGACCGCAGAACATTATGGAAACGTCTTTGACACTATGGAGTTCCTCAGAAGATTGTCAACATTGTCCAGAACTCATCCGACAGACTACAGTGCAAAGTAGTGCATGGAGGACAGCTGACAGATGCATTTCCAGTAAGGACCGGAGTCAGACAAGGCTGTCTACTCCCCCCTTCTTCTTTCTTCTGGTGATTGACTGGATTATGAAAACCTCGACATCTGATGGGAAGCACGGAATACAATAGACATCTCAGAATCAATTAGACGATTTTGAATTCGCAGATGACCTAGCCCTTCTATCCCATGCGCACGAACAAATACAGACGAAGACAACTAATGTAGCAGTAGCCTCTGCATCAATAGACCTCAACATACACAAAGGGAAAAGCAAGATTCTCAAATACAACACGGAGAACACCAACCCAATCACACTTGATGACGAAACCCTGGAAGATGTGAAATTATTCACGTACCTTGGAAGCATCATTGATCAACAAGGAGGATCGGATGCAGACATAAAGGCGAGGATTAGCAAAGCAAGGACCGCATTCCTATAATTGAAGAACATATGGAACTCAAAACAACTGTCAACTAATACCAAAGTGAGAATCTTCAATACGAACGTCAAGACAGTCCTACTGAACAGAGCTAAAACGTGGAGAACCACTACAACCATCGTCGAGAAGGTGCAAGTATTTATAAATAGTTGTTTACGTAAAATACTCAACATCCATTGGCCGGTTACCATCAGTAACAGCCTTCTGTGGGAGAGGACAAACTAGCTTCCAGATGAAGAGGAAATTAAGAAAAAACGCTGGAAGTGGATAGGACATACATTGAGGAAATCACTAAACTGCATCACGAGGCAAGCCCTAACTTGGAATCCGGAAGAGAAGTGGAAAAGAGGAAGGCCAAAGAACACATTACGCCGGGAAATAGAAGCGGATATGAAAAGGATGAATGTTAACTGGAAAGGATTGTCCAGGACAGGGTTGGATGGAGAGTGTTCTTGTGCGACCTATGCTTCTGTACCAGGGATAACAGATGTAAGTTAGTAAGTACATATTTTCCCTTATTATCCTGAAGAAAGGAAGAATAAAGTGTTACAGAGATAATATGAATTCATTTCATTTAGTAAGATTCTCTTCAGCTGTTTTTAACCTATGTTTCGAGAAATCAAAATTATTGTGAAGTGTAGATATTTATAAGTGGTTGAGCGATGAGTTTGAAGGCACATAGTGTTTCGAATACTTATAATACGTGAGAGATTGTGAATCATCCAACATAGTAACAAGAAATTATAGAGGTAAAATAACTAATTGATCATATAATGAAGTTGTTGAATATAAATTAATAGCAATCAAGAATAACATGAGTTGAGACCACTCAGTCAAAAAATATTTATAAATTTGGTGATGTATTTAAAACAAGAGAACAAACTGCAAGAATGATGTACTGAACTGGCGATAATGTCACCATTGTGAAGAAAGATTTGCAACTATTTCCTTTTGGATACTTAGGTCCGACCTAGGTCAACTGACGACTATTGCTTCGGTGAGTTTGAGTATCGATTGATGTTGGAAGTTTTCAGTCTATCAACTTAATGTCATTTGTCACAGATGTCTTGCAATACCACTGCTAAAATCCATTACTCTGATTGACCTGAGACTTTTTAGGATATCTTCTTGAAATCACTTTCTGTTCAACCAATGCAACTGCTTGATAGGTAAATGTAAATTTGTATGATCAGTTGGCTGTAACATGAAAGGGTTATCTATCAAATTTTCACCGGAGTAAGGAATATATTGTGTTCGTACAGAATAATCCGCTTGGCTGTAAGATGAGTCCTATAAAGTGTGGTTTTAAGCTTCGCTTTATTATCATTACAACATCGTCACCTTTGATTCAACTGTAGTGAAAAGGTGTTTCTTTCCTGCTGTAATTTCTTGGGCATTTCGCTTTCACATATCCCTTATTTCTTGATACATTTCCTTGTATATCCATTATTCCTTAAACATTCTTTAATTTTCATTAATTTCACCTGTGTATCGGTACTACATATCCGTTTCGTTCTGATATGTAACTAATCAGACAAAAGCTGTTAAGATTTAGATAAACACCATCCCATGTATCTTTTCGATAAACTGAATGTTGAACTGTACTATCCTCCCTTTGTTGTATGGTAATGTCAAGAAAGTGGAATTTATCATCCCATTTCAGTGCTCTGGTAATTTATTTTAATAAGCGTTGTTGATCATTACATGTAATAAAAGTACCGTCAAAATAATTCGCATAATACATCATTTTCTCAGTTACTCCCTTAAGCTCGATCTTTTCAGGGTTAGCCAAGAATATATCAACAAGGAAAGGATTAAGTGAGCTACCTTTTGCTACCCCATAATTTTAACGGTGTGTAACGTTATGAAATCGATTTTATCCATTTCCTAGTGTTAAGCCGTAAACTCATTACCTTTATGATTTCCATAGAATATATTAATCTTTATGGATACTACTGCACAAGATACATCCAATTTAACATCATCCCATAACAGCTCACAAATAGATGCCATACCATCTTTACACTGTCTTGGTACAGAACACAAGTAACATTTAAGAGACAACGGTAACGAAACAAAGAAATAAATGTAGTGAACGAGATTTGTATTTGAATAAGTAGAATTTTATGAGTACATAACTACGGAGTTCACTTTATAATAAGAAAGATGGATTATGAAATTCGACCTCAAATCAAATTTAGAACGCAGGATATAACTATAAAATGAGAAACGTTCAAGTTTTCTTTAAAGTAGGTAAATGAAGATTTCTCAAGTAAGAAATGACTCAGGGAACTAACACATTGGCATTGGACCAAACTACCGAACTTTGGGGATACATAACAGGATGTAACCTCATCTTAGGAAGTAGGTATCATTACCAAGGTTTGACTTGATAATTTCGAATAAATTGAGTAGATTGTTATAAATATATATTTATTTATCTTAGTAAGGTTCAATAAGCGGAAATATAAGATCCCGTTAGACTAGCACACATTTACCATCATATTTGCATAACTTAGACGTCTCCTCCAAACATGTTGACATTTTTGTTGTGTTTAGACAGCATTCACACCATTTTATTATTGCTCATTTAATTAGCATGTTACGTCACCCTTGACTGACCTGGTCAATAAATACATTATTATTGTCCACCTACGTTGACTGGTTTTTACGTACAATTTTAACTTCACGATTTGATTTGGCTGAAAATCCATGTCCAGTATACATCACCTAGTAGTCATTTCAACACAAAGAAAGCTAACAAACCTGGTAAATAATCCTAAATCCATACAATGTATTTTAGATATAAACTCGGTTATTTCGTTTGATCGATAGTTCGGGTGTGATGAAAACGTATTGGAATTTTCTTCATTTGTCATAATTTTGTGAGAATTCCTAAACAATATACGAATATTACCGACACATTCAGATATATTACTTATGATCAATCCATATTTTGTGTTATCTCTTCAATCACCACTTTACCTACCTATTTATTTTTTGAATGGTTATTAGTAATATTTGAAGGGATACGCGGTTGAAGTGGATCCACTAAGGTACATTATCCTGTTTAAATGTCATTCCCGATTTATTCGAGTAAAAATTGTGGGGAATGTGCATGAAACTTCGCAGTGAAATATAAGTACAACCTATGAAACAAACTGTTTCAGATTTGAATACAAGGATGAATAACAACCATTGCTTGTTATACAAATTTTTTGGGTGATTGAGCTATTTTATTGGAAATGTTTCGTTCTTGGAGGTGATTAGTGCGAACAGAAAAATAACTACCAAACTCCTCCTTAACAACACATCGTTTCCATCATCTAAATAGAATATACTGTACATTCATTGATATGGATTTACATCGAATTCCAATAACATTTCCTACAGTCTCCTAATCCCTACTACAAACAATCCTGGTACATTTTCAATAATTTTTATTGATCTTATCATAACTATAACCTATAAAACAAACGCTATAAAGGAAAATATTTACTTCATACAATACGATTATGAGTAAGGACGATCAGAGTATCTGTTCATTACTCAAAGCTATAGATGACTAAAATTATTCAAAACATGTGTTAAATATTAATGGATGGATGAATAATGAAGAAATTATCGATAATGATAATTATTCGCTTCATTTCTTTTTTCCCTGGTTCGCCACACGTGCTATTGCTGCTGCTACTGTCGCTTCATCGGCAAGATAATAGTGTTTGGTTGGCTTCAAGTTCGCATCCAGTTCATAGACTAGTGGAATACCTAGAAAACGCAAAATACATTGAACGTCAGTGCAGTAGAAGATATTATTTAACTTCATCAAGAAATAGTACAATTAGGCTAATAAAACTTCCAAGGTTAGCCACCTGTTATACATTACTCATAGCATTAGCTAATCCACCTTTTCTTCATGAACTTAATGAGTCATGTCAAGTTGAGGAAGCCCAAACCTCTATAAAAACCGGAACTACTTCATCAACCAATTTTTCATGCCAACTGCATTTATTGTGCTCTTTATTTATGGTTTTGTCGAACAAGTTATTCAGTATTGGTTTGATATTTTAATGTGCCATTTTTTGAACCGTGAAACGGGAATATTTGCATAATACAATGACTCGACTGTTTTGTTTTTTCTCTCCAATTACATACAAGTTGACAAATTTAGTGATTTGAAATCTTACTGTAACTTAGAGTGTAAATGAAGTTAAGAATTAAAGTTTTAACAGAGATCTTATAAACGACAATAGAGACAGTTCTAGAATGTCTCAAACAATTTCATTACGTAATATCACGAGAATATAGAAGGTTAGTAAAGACATTTTGGGTATTTTTTTCTCCTACGTGACTACTCGTCTACAGGTTTCAAAATACAAATATGTTATGTGCACGATAAATATGCCATTTGATATAAAGGCAACAATTAGTCTTCGTGTTTCACGAATCTAATACGATTAGTTTATAACTAACGAATGCTGATTCTAATTCCCAAACATCGTTTAGTGCTTTAGTATACGAGTTTCCTGATACACTGTAATACAAAGCGCATTACCAGCTGTTTAGTTTACGAAGTCAATAAAAGAGTAGCTTTTGATAAAAAACAGAACCCAGAATATTGTTACAAGTTATTTACACACTGAAACAAACAGGCAACGAGAGTCAAAAGATATTTCAAAATTTTCGGACAGACTCAAGTAAATTTTCAAAAAGAATGAAGATATTTTAAACTATTTATCATGACAACAGCAACCTTTCACAAGTATCATACGTAACATATCGTTGACATTTAATAACCATAATACCAAATATGTTCAAAAATCGAGAAGATACAAGAACGGGTCAACTTCTTCGCAAAAACCATTTGATGAGATTACTAGAAAAATTATCAGCAATATATTTATTCATGTCATTCTGGAAAACATAAACATCAAACTAACCAGTGGGTATATTGAGTTCCACAATATCTGAATCAGATGTATTATCCAAGTACTTGATAAGCGCTCTTAAACTGTTTCCATGGGCGACAATCAGAACCTGTTCGCGTCTCTAAATTTATAGAAGGAAGGTAAAAAGAACTACAAACCCAGTCAAATACAGTACAAAATAAGTAAGAAATCTGATAATATTAAAAAGTCCTTATTTAGGTAAATGTGTGTTATTGTCAACTGCCTAAAAACGTCTAACCATCTAAACTACTCCGACGAGTAAAATAGGGTTGAGTCCAGTTATGAAGTTTGAGCTTTATCGGGTGAAAACATCGATGATATCCGCTTTTTGATATTTTAAATAAAAATGATCAGTTTAATATTTAAATCCTGTTACTAAGCGGATGGATGAGATACAGGCCCGAAACCTCCAGGAAGAGGTTCTTATCACATGAACAAGTTTGACAAAGCAAGAACAACAAGCCAGATTTATCAATGGAATAAATTGTGTAAGTCCAAGTCATCGAAAATAAAACTAGTTTCAGAGCTGGATCATTATGAAATTTTATTAGTGAAGACTAACTGTAATGCGTCAAGATGTTACATTTGTAGATTACCAGTCGTAGTAGAAACAAGATACAACTCAGTCGTAATAACTAACTAGTGACTAATCAACATAAAAAACTCAAAGAAAGGATGACATGTTGATCAAACCTCTTTTATGAAGACCTTTAAGTGTTTTAGAATTTTTTTTTAGATTAAAATTGAATTTTTTATTGGACTGACGAACACATACTGGATTTAAGTTTATTTTGATGAGTAAGCTGATCTCGAATAATATTAACAGATCTGCTAACTTGATACTACACAATCAATGTAGGTTAATCTATCAAAAAGATAATATAAGTGTTTTGGTCACAGAATGAACATTTGATTTTCGAGTGACAAGTAAGGCTTAAATACATTTCCATTAACGAACACAGCTACTCTGATTTCCAGATAATACCATTTTACAATACAGCCTTACAATTTTTAGAATCCTACATTTCAGAAAGCAATCGCTAGATACTATAATACGAAACCAGACAAATTACAGGAATATCACCGTGACCTAATATTCCAGTTAAATTCGACATAACCTAGTTTCACTATAATCATCCTGAATTGTTTATCAAAATGTAAGTAATCTTATTTACATTGTATCATACTTAATCGATACCTTTTGAAATACAGATTAATTTATAGTCGATTGAAGCGATTGTTAAACGTTTGAAGAAATAATGAGTTTCCAGCTTTCAAAGAGAATGATAACATCAGAAAATGTAAAACTGGTTAAACAAAGATTGTGTTTGAAATATAAAATTTAATATGTTTATACCTTTATACTTGCAGAAATAGTATCAAACCAAAATGGCAGTACACGTTGAACAGTGTCCTTTAAACACTCAGTACGTGGTATGCAGGAAGAGTCAAGTAACTGAAAACGAAATCAATCATTTAAATAATATCAAGTTTGCGTCATGTATATATGCAGTAAAGTAACTGAATAACAAAAGCAGAAATAAGTGGCACAAAATGCAGTAGCTAGTATAAAAAAAGTGAGAAATCTCGAATCCCTCTGGTTAAGACTGTAAAGACTTACGTTCTCTCTCAACTTTGATCATAATGAATGAAGTATACAAATGCCAGTATATTTCCAAACATACAGTTATAATGCTTTTTATCACTAAAAATAGTGATACAGTGTAGGTTTAAGTTGCAAGGCTTTAAATTACGCTTATATGGAGGCTAGATATTAGTATGTTAAAGCTCCAAAGACCGGGGTTCCAAAATGAACAGGTGAAATCACTATAATTTAATTCATGGAACTTTGTAATGTAGGTTTATATAGAAAAGTATCTAATGAAGAAAAACAAAATTGCTGCGAGTCCGAGGATAGAAAATAATACGCCAATACAAACACAACTGATAAAACAAGCAATTGACGTGAGAAAATCCTAGGAGGTCCTAATTATTGAGATAGTTCACGCCGCTTTTTTGGGTACAGTAAATTAAAACTGATATAACATTATCATGGATTTTGATCAGTGCCTGATAAGATCTGGGAGTTACAGAATCAGATAATTTATACAACTACAGACTTCGTGATTCGCAAACAGAAACTAAACTAAAATACTGTCTTTAATCTGAACAGCTTTATTTAATGGATGCCTTGTTGCCATTTTCACACAGTTTTAACACCTAAAAACCTTGATTGATAAAAGAATGCTGAAAAATCAAAAGTAGGATATATGTTGGAGCAAAGTACAACACACTGATGAACTAACTAACTAACTACTACTTAACTATATGGTGTAGTTAGTTTACAAAAGATATATTAATAACTATCACCTAATACTTCTGCGTTGTTTGCCTGATCTTTTTATTGTATTAACCCGATTGGGTTTAGTGGATATTACACAGATATTAGAACAATAACGATGGGTGAACATTATTGAGGATGTAAATGCTTTAAAACTGGGAGTTACAAAACATGATTATAAGGATAAAAATAGGAAAAGTGGACATAAGCTTAAATGATTATACTTGGGATTCTGTGTCTACCTACTTGACTTACTGTAACAGTCAGTGTCTTTATGGACTTCATTTAACACACAAACAGTCAGTCACAACGTAGAACTTCGTACATACGTACATTAGTTCCAGTTGCCATACCACATTAGCACAGAGATGAAGTTGTCGATTCAAATCCCATTGTGGTAGAAGTAGTAAGAGTATAAGCAGTAATCGGAAAGATTAGGGTTTGAAGATGTTATTCAAGGAGTATAATTCAGTGAAACAAATTCTGAAAGAAAAAAAAGATAGCGACATGAAGAATTCAGAAGATTAGAATTTGGGAGAACACAAAGAGTGGATGCACCTTCGCCATTGCAAACGATTTTGAGCCATATCATTCAAGGTAGTCTACACCTACCAACATGGCTCAGTCCACTTGTCAGCGACTTCATGGATTTATGTCACGTTTTGGTCTGGCCGCCCATAGCTTTCTTCCAACCTACTCCTACACCATGAAACATTGCACGTCGGGACAATCGGTGGTTAGGCATACGTAACACGTGTCCCAGCCATCTCAACTGATGAAGTTTCACTACTTCGTCAATCGATTTGCCATCCTTACCTAGTACCCGTTTCCTAACAACTGCATTACTTACCCAGTGGTCCCGGGATATACGAGCAAGGCTTCGAAGACACCTATCATTGAATACTAGTAGCCTACGAATATCTTCTACTCTTATCGGCCATGTTTCACTGACATAAAGTAGGACGGAACGAACTGCTGCACAGTAAACCCGTCCTTTGGTTGCTAGACGGATATCTCGCCTACGCCATAAATGACGCAAGTTGGCGAAAGCTAGACGAGCCTTCTACATCCGTACTGAGATTTCGTCACACACCAGACCACAAGGGCTGATGAGACTCCCAAGATAAGTGAAGCGGTCAACACGCTCAACTACTTCACTCCCTATCATTAGTTCAGGTGTCGATGCAACCCAATCCTGAAGTAACATTTTGAACTTAGAGGGAGAGAATCGCATCCCGAACATGCCTGCATAGTTGCTTGTAGTGGTCAGAAGACTCTGCATT
This sequence comes from Schistosoma mansoni, assembly GCF_000237925.1. Taxonomy (NCBI): domain Eukaryota; kingdom Metazoa; phylum Platyhelminthes; class Trematoda; order Strigeidida; family Schistosomatidae; genus Schistosoma; species Schistosoma mansoni. The sequence goes on along the minus strand of NC_031498.1, from coordinate 18,665,051 downwards.
TTGTCAGCGTCTTCACCAAATAAAACTATGTCGTCGGAGTATTCTAAGTCAACACACAAACATTGGTACATGGAGGCACCAAATATATATGCGCCACATAAATCATTTGATTTTTGTGAGGGCTGGAATATTACCCGGGTGCCCAAACCGAAGCAGATAGTTTTCTTAGGAGAACACTCCCCGAGCCTTTGACCTAGAGGTCTAATCTACAAGGCAGTGGAGCACCATTAGGATATGCACTCCTATGGTAGCCGGTGACCAACAATAAGTTCATACGCTATTTGTTTCTTCAGGATCCTGGAGCCCATGTGCACCAGTCCGGTTAAAGCGCCGGACATTTGCTTTTCGCCCTCTCAATTTAGCAAACAACACCCCTGCCGCGAGAAGTCAGTGAGTAGGACTTCCCTGGCGGTGGTTGTATGCACGTGGCTATGTGAGAGCATTTCGAGAGAGAGAGAAAGAAAGAGAGCAGACTCTCCTCACCCTCGGACGCATCAGGGCATTTAAGGGCCCTACACCAGCTATTACTGAGCGTCGAGGTAGCTGGTGAATGGGGATACACAATACATGTCTTGACCATCTCAGTCAATAAAGATTATTTATTTGAACACAAACATTAGTACAAGGGAGCACCAAATACATATGCGCCATACAATAACAATGAGGCCAGTGGTAGTTATCATTGATTTATGTGAAGGCTGTGATACTGTCTCACAAATCGATTTGCCATACTTACCTATTACTGTCTAACCATTGCGTTGCTAAGACGATGGTTTCATAATATATGAGCAATGGTTTGAAGACATCTATAATGGGATACTAGTAATTTACGAATATCCGCTATTTATAAAGGATGTCATAAAGAAGAACAGAGCCGAATGATGACCAGTTCTTTTATTCCATCATATCTAGACACCAAAATAAAGATCAGTGTGTAAAATCTTGTGATTTCTGGCAGTAAAAATAATCCGGGATTTTAAAGGGAAAACCATATACTCCAACTTGCTATTTTTAGCTTGTAGTTGTCGATTTTTCGCTTACAAATAAAATGTGTGGAGATTTGTCACTAACAGTCTAACGATGTCCTTTGCAGATAATTATTCATGTCGGGACGGCTTTGAGAAGCGTGACAAAGCCACTAGAGGCTCTACTGGAGCCGAAGAGATTCCATCTAATCAGAACCTGATAGAAAATTTCAGAGTACCTGCGTGGCATGCTACGATTGAACAATAGCACAACTTGCTTTTTGAGGATTGGCCGAACTGTAAGGATGTTATAGCCAATACTAATAACCACAATTACCCATGTTTTTCTGTACATTTTTTATTCTTACCCAACAATCTCTTCCCCTGCTTCTTCCATTTTTCGATTTGCGACTGTTGGTTTCTACACGTTCGAGTGCCGTTAGTTGTATGTCGTATTCTGCCGTAATCAAGTACAGAACGTAACAGTTCATTGACGATATAAGATATGTGTATGCTTATTTTAAATAAGAATGATAAGGCTCCGGAATGCTTTTAAGGTTAAAGCAGGAAGCATTATTTTCGCCGCACATTAAGATACAGATAACATGAGAATACGTGCACTACATGAAAAGACTAAGAATTTCAATGAATTTGGTTTCAAGACATAATGGTAAACCACAGTAGTTTTAAATCAAATGACACTTTGCAAAAGCAGTATCGCATGCGTGTGTTTGGAAAGTCTAAACAAGGGGTCTTAATGTTTGTCTGTGTATGCCACAATCCAATGGGTTTTGCTTAGTTGAAGTATGTGATTGAAAAGTATAGAAAATATTCCTAGTTCATCAGTTAAGCGATCACCTTATTTTTATTTATTTATTTATTTAAGCCTGTTACTCCCAATGGAGCATAGGCCGCCGACCAGCATTCTCCAACCCACTCTGTCCTGGGACTTCTTTTCTAGTTCTATCCATTTTTTGTTCATTCTTCTCATGTCTGTCTATATTTCTCGGCGTAATGTGTTCTTTGATCTTCCTCTTCACCTTTGACCTTCAGGATTCCATGTGAGGGCTTGTCTTGTGACACAATTAGGTGATTTCCTAAAAGTGTGCCCAATCCACTTCCAGCGCTTCTTCCTGATTTCTTCCTCTGCTGGAATCTGGTTTGTTGTCTCCCACAGTAACTTGTTGCTGATAGTGTCTGGTCAACGGATCCGAAGTATCTTGCGTAGACAACTGTTAATAAACACTTGTATCTTCTAAATCATGGCTTTCGTCGTTCTTCACGTCTCCGCCCCATACAGTAGAACTGTCTTGACATTTGTATTGAAAATCCTAACCTTGGTGTTGGTTGACAATTGTTTTGAGTTCCAGATGTTCTTCAGTTGCAGATATGCTGCTCTTCCTTTGCCGATCCTCGCCCTCACATCTGCATCTGATCCACCGTGTTCATCAATGATGCTGCCCAGGTATGTAAAGGTTTCCACATCCTCCAAAGCTTCTCCGTCAAGTGTAATTTGATTGGTGCATATTGTATTGTATCGGAGAGTCTTCCTTTTCCCTTGTTTATATTGAGACCTACTGCTGCTACACTGGTCGTTTTCTCCTGCATTTGTTGTTGCGTTTGTGATAGAAGAGCCAGATCATCTGCGAAGTCTAAATCGTCAAGCTGCATCCTGCCTGTCCACTGTATCACGTGCTTTCCTCCAGATGTTGACGTCTTCATGATCCAGTCGATCACCAGGAGAAAGAGAAAGGGTGAGAGTAAGCAACCTTGCCTAATACCGGTCTTTACCTCGAATGAGTCGGTAAGTTGTCCTCCGTGAATGATTTGGCAGTTTAGTCCATCATAGGAGTTCCGTATGATATTGACTATCTTCTCAGGCACACCGTAGTGTCTAAGAAGTCTTCATAGTGTTGTCCTGTTCACGCTATCAAATGCTTTCTCGTAGTCAATGAAGTTGATGTAGAGTGATGAATTCCATTTAATTGATTGTTCCACAATGATCCGTAGAGTTGCGATTTGGTCGGCACACGATCTATCCTTACGAAATCCAGCTTGTTGATCTCGAAGTTGGGCGTCTACGGAATCCTTCATTCTGTTTAACAATACTCTGTTGAAGACTTTTCCAGGTATTGAGAGAAGAGTGATGCCTCTGTAGTTGTCGCACTTGCTGAGATCGCCTTTCTTTGGTATCTTGATCAGAAGTCGTTTTTTCCAGTCTATTGGTACTTGTTCTTCATCCCAAATCTTGCTGAAGAGAGTGTGGAGTATCTTGGCAGTTGCTGCTACATTTGCTTTCAGTGCCTCTGCCGGGATGTTGTCTGGTCCCGCTGCTTTGCCGCTCTTGATTTGTCTAATAGCCATGCTGATCTCCTCAATTGTTGGTGGGCCAACATCGATTGGGGGGTCTGTGGGTGCTGCTTCGATGTTGGGTGGGTTCAGTGGAGCTGGTCGATTCAAGAGTTCTTTGAAGTGTTCTACCCACCTGTTTCATTGTTCTTCAATGTCGGTGATTACTTTGCCCTCCTTGCTTTTCACTGGTCTTTCTGGCTTACGGTAATTTCCAGCAAGTTTCTTTGTTGTATCATACAGTTGTCTCATGTTTCCCTCTCTTGCAGCCTTTTCCGCTGTCATTGCTAAATCTTCCACATATTTACGTTTGTCGGTTCTGATGCTCCTTTACACTTGCTTGTTTGCCTCTGTGTATTCGGCTTGTGCCTCGGTTTTTTCTGCTCTTGTTCAGCTGATATTGATTGCTGCCTTCTTGTTCCTCCTTTCTTCAATTTTATCCAGTGTACCAACAGTGATCCATTCCTTGTGATGGTGCTTTTTTTGGCCCAGAACCTACTGACATGTTGAAACGATTGCCTCCTTGATACCTTTTCAGTTGCTCTCCATGGTAGTTCCTTCTCCATTGAGTAGATCATGAAAGGCCTGGAACCTATTGCTGAGGGCTATGTTGAATTTGTTGAGTTTGTCAGCATCTCGAAGAAAGGCCATATTAAACTTTTGTGATGTTGTCCGCGCCATTGTCCACTGCTTCTAAAGTTTTAGTTTCATCTTGGCGACCAGCAAATGATGATCGGATGCTATATCAGCTCCTCTTCTGGTTCTCACATCCTCCATCGTCCTCCTGAACTTTTTGTTCATGCAGATATGGTCGATTTGATTCTGTGTAGTGTGATCTGGTGAAATCCAAGTGGCTTTGTGTATGTTTTTGTGTGGGAATGTGGTGCCACCTATGACCAGTTTATTGAAGGCACATAGGTTTGCAAATCTCTCACCATTTTCGTTCCTTTCTCCCAGTCCATGTCGTCCCATGACGTCTTTGTATCCAGTGTTGTCCTTTCCAACCTTGGCATGTAAATCTCCCATCAGAATGGTCAGGTCCTTGGTTGGGCACTTCTCGAAGATCGACTGCAGCCTATCGTAGAATTGGTCTTTAGCGTCTTCATCGTAGTCGTTGATAGGCGCATAGCATTGGATGACGTTCATTGTAATGCCCTCTCTCTTTGTTTTGAAGGAGGCTTTGATGATCCTTGGTCCATGAGATTTCCATCCAATAAGTGCATTTTGTGCTTTTCTGGACAGCATTAATGCCACTCCTTGTGTATGTGGAGCATTTTCTTCTTCATGACCGGAGTATAACAGAATTTCCCCTGAAGATAGTCGTTGTTGTCCAATCTGCGTCTAATGTGTTTCACTGATTCCAAGCACCTCCAGGTTGTATTTTCTCATTTCTGCAGCAATTTGGAAGACTCTTCCGGTTCCCCACATTGTCCGGACATTCCATGTACCTATAAAAATTGTCGCTCTAGTTGTAAGAAGGTGCATCGGCCTCATGACTTCGAAGGAACTCGGCTTTCATCATGAGACATCATAATTATTCCTTCTACTTCTAGGGCAGAGTTTAAATGGTTTGAATATTTTTTTCTGGTTAGCGTTTTTTTAGCGAGTTGGTTTTCTACGGGATGGGGTCGCTATCCCCATGCCCAACCCTCCTCTTTTACCCAGGCTTGGGACCGGCAGTAACCCCGGAGGAGGAGCTACAGGCGGAGTTTAAGCGATCGCCAGTAAAATTAAATTCTTAAATGCTGAGCTTTGTTTATCACGCACATATATCAAGTATGTTATGATCGTACAAACTGTGATTAACATTTATGAGCTTCAAAAATTACTGTTAAGTATATCATATATATTCCCAGAAAGGACACAAAATGGTATTTTAAGTAAGAACTTTTCTGATCGAACTTATAATAGATAAATTTAATGTTCATGCTATATGAAACTATCTCCGCCTGTAGCTCCTCCGGTGGCTACTGTCGGTCCCAAGCCCGGGTAAAGGAGCAGGGTTGGGCATGGGGTTAGCGACCCCATCCCGTAGAAAACCGACTCGCTAAAAAACGCTAACCAGAAAAAATTTCTGGTCGGCGGCCTATGCTTCATTGGGAGTAACAGGCGTAAGTAAGTAAGTAAGCTACATGAAAGGTTTAAAGCTAGTAACTAGGTTTCAATATTATATTGAAATCATTTGAATATTTAGGACTTGAGATTAATGTGTGAACAGAATCTGAACTGTGCGGTCGACAGTACGTCCGTACTTAAATGAGGTCATTTCTAAGTCTTCGTTAGCTTCATTATCTTACGAAAAATTTGAAAAACAGTTACTACATAAACAGATCCTTATGAATCAGGATAAAACCAGATATATGATTTCCATAACCAAGTGTAGCAACCGCACCCCCAAATGCCCTGGTACGGTCGAGAGTGGGAAGAGTCTGCTCTCCTTCTCGAAATGCTCTCATATGGCCACGCGAATATATAGCCTCTGTCAGGGAAGTCCTACTCACTGCCTTCTCGTGGCACCGGCGTTGTTCACAAAAGTGAGAGGACGAAAAGCGAATGTCCGGCGCTTTAACCGGGTTGGTGGATGTGGAGGATCCACCTAGGGGAGTTGGAAAACCCTGATTCCAAACCAATGGTCCACATGGGCTCCAGGATCCTGAAGGAACGAATGGCGTATGAACCAACTGTTGGTCACCGGCTACCATGAGACTGCATCTCCTTACGATGCTCCACTGCCTTGTGGACTAGACCTTTAGGTCAAAGGCTCCGGGTGTGGCCCCCTAAGAAAACCACCTGCTTCATTTTGGGCACCTGGGCAGTATCACAGCCCTCATACAAATCGAATGAGATTTGTGAGGCGCATATTTATCTGGTGCTTCCTTGTACCAATATTTATGTGTTTAAATAAATAAAAATAAAATAACTTCAGTCAATATCTTTAGTAGAAATACTTACGGCATACTTTGGTTCATTACCGGGGAAGCGAGGATCTGAAATGTCAACAGGAGGGGGAGGTATATCATAAGCACGTCTCCATATTTTAACTTGTTCCTCTCCATGTTTGGCAGCAGTTTCAGACTTATTCAGACCTTGAAGAGCACCGTACATTCTTTCATTTAGACGCCATGTTCTGTAGTAAATGGAAAACACATGATGTCAGCGTTTTAAAATAAAACTTGTCGAGTGTACTTTGGTTTATTCTGGAGGTAAGCTTACATGAAATTAAAACAAGAAACTTTGTGTTCAGTGGAATAGTGGGTAAAAATGAACCAGGAGACCGGAGCGACCTCCGCTATATGACAAGATGAAAAGGTAACGCAATTTTAGGTCACAATCTTTTGTTAATTCATTCTATTTATTAGTCTAGGTAGACTATATTCAGTGTTTCTACAAAAACTATTCATTTGTCCTTATGTAGGAATATTAGGTATACGTAAATACTACTATATAAATGTGCATTTCAGCCTAATGATGACATGTTTTAATATGTATTTGAAGTCGGCAAATCTATATTAGTCCGTTTTTCGTATTATTTCGAGTCACAGGAATAACAGTGGTTCAGCTGAGTATACGCCCCCAAATACCCTGATACGGCCGAGGGTGAGGAGAGTCTGCTCTCTTTCTTTCTCTCTCTCTCGAAATGCTCTCACATAGCCACGTGCATACAACCACCGCCAGGGAAGTCCTACTCACTGACTTCTCGCGGCAGGGGTGTTGTTTGCTAAATTGAGAGGGCGAAAAGCAAATGTCCGGCGCTTTAACCGGACTGGTGCACATGGGCTCCAGGATCCTGAAGAAACAAATAGCGTATGAACTTATTGTTGGTCACCGGCTACCATAGGAGTGCATATCCTAATGGTGCTCCACTGCCTTGTAGATTAGACCTCTAGGTCAAAGGCTCGGGGAGTGTTCTCCTAAGAAAACTATCTGCTTCGGTTTGGGCACCCGGGTAATATTCCAGCCCTCACAAAAATCAAATGATTTATATGACGTGTAAAGTGTTATCGATAAACGAACACACCGATGATAAAGTGAAACGCTCAACACCACATTAACTTTCTTTGACCTTGTACGACTATGTCTTGTTTATCCACCAATCACAACTTTATATTCATTTTAAAACAATATTCGCCTTGTTGACTCATTTTTCCTATCTCCAAGTTACCGTTCGAAACAGGTAAGGTTTATTGGGCCAAATAGCTTACTTGTTCTGACTTTGGCGAAACCAAGACTCTGGGCTCGACAGTCTAAAGAATAACTTAGAGTTGCACCTGTAGGAAATTGCTTCCTACATGGAGCATATATATTTGGTGCCTCCATGTACCAATGTTTGTGTTTAAATGAATACGCAGCAGGACGGGGGATATACTAGTACTGATACGGACGGAACACTCGGTGAGTGAAAATTGACCGGAGAATTAGGAAGCGACCGATAACGAGGATGACCAGATTTTAAGTTTGAGTAGCATGTTGTTAGCTAATCGATATTTTTGAGAATTAAATATTGAGTATTAATCAGAAGTTATTTGTAACATAGTTATGCTCTTAAAAGCTCTATAACAAACATCATAAGATGGTCTTTTGCAGGTTATAAGAAAATGATATTCTAGCATACTATTTATTTGACTAACAGATACATAAATGTGAAGGTATTTGGAATCTAACAAGAACGACTGCATACATTTGAAAGCAAAACTCAGTAAGTCTTACAAACTGATGTCATATCGATGTCTAAAAACTCAATCTTTTCAGAATAACTATTACAATAATCGAACTGTTACTTTTACTTGGTATCCTACGTCAAACTCTAGAATTAGTCTCTCGTTCTTTTCGCTATGTTTGACGAGCGCAAAACAAAACCTGTGACCGAGAAATATAAGTTTTATTACTGCTAGTAAGAATCTAAAGTTACTCAGTCCCGAAATGATGGGAGACTACTAAATAACATTAATTTCGGTTGTGGGAACTACTTGATTTAGAGTCTTAATTACTTTAATTGTCAACTAAGTGTTGATATCTTACTAACTCCCTTATTTTAATCTGAAAGTAGTCGTAGGAGAGACAATGATATGTATTATATTTCGCAAACCCCATCAAGTATTTTTCTTGTCTTGCCGTAATGAGGGAATATAATGCTTACGTTGGAAAGAACCGAATATGGATAAGTGGGTAAACGAAATCCATAATTTCTGGGCGTAACTGTTCGCTGGTTTCTAGTGGATTTTAGCTATGAAATGTGCAATTATTTTAGATATTTATCTCGTGACCCAACAGGATGACTGACAATATCATTAACTTGTATTTGAAAATTTTGAAGAGGTGGATGAAAATCAAATGCACATGAAATACATGAATACAACATGAAATACGAAAAGCCAGAATAACGCACTTTGTCACAGGTATCCAGTTAAGATCAAGTTCATCAAGGACAAAGTTTAAAGTCTTGATGGCTCTTTTTAGAACGCTTGTATAGGCAATATCAAAGGTGAAGTGATTTTGGCGTAGAAGTTGGCCAGCTTGTTTAGCCTCAGTGATACCTTGTCCTGAAAGATCTGCATCATGCCAACCACAAAATCGATTTTCTTCATTGTAAACACTCTCTCCATGGCGAATAAACACAATTCTGTAAGGAGCCATGCCACGATATACCTGAAAAGTTTAGTACAGTACATTAGTACGCCATATTTTTTACTAACGTCGGGAAGTTATATACCTGACAATCGAAAATCAGGCTGCAAAATGAAAGGTTGCTTTTAAATAGTTGGAGACAGCTTCCAGGCAAATGAAAACATATCGCCCTAAGGGATGCTACAGTAGGTGTTCGTATTCATATAAATGTTCAGAAGCATCCTAGCCCTGGGTAAAATTTTGGGGAAATTTAGAAGCATAGGTAAATTTGAGTCTTTCTTCGTTGAATTTTCCCAAAATTCACCAGTTAAACTTAATGAGATTCCCAAAACTGATCAATTTTGTCCAAAAGTAGATAGGTCTGTTTGTCATGGTCTATAACTTTACTTCAATACTTACCACTCTGGTAATGTCGGCATAACCATGAAATAGCCATACTGTCCGCAGGCTACTAAAACCAAAGTTGAAAGACCTATTCCATTTTATATCAAATGGAATATTAAAGTTACAAATATTGCACTTTAGATTTCAAAAGAGTCCTAAGAGTACACCAAAGTGCATGAAGGGTACAAGAAAACGACTCGGTGTACTACAAGTGGATTAAACCCAACAGACTTAATGCACACAACCAACCGAAAACCAAATCACGTACACCAGCCAAGAATCGTCAAAACCCACTGCTTGTTGGTACAAGTTGTTTGATTAGTCTAAACAAAATCGCATCATTTATTACACATACTTGTGACTGGGAGCTACAAAAAGTTCAACCTATTTTATATAACTCTTTAATCTTATAAGAACGCCAATGAAGCTATTTGCCCAAGTTTTTAATGGCAAGCAACCTTGTTTAATTGTCACACATTGCGGAATTAACGAAATGTTTCAGTTTCAGTTTGTTCCTTTGAATTTGTATTCACATTATGTAGGACTGATCTTGGTTACCAACATACACAACTCTGAGTACACATGCCCTCTGGAGATTTAAGGGAAAAATAGGTTACATCATAATATAATTGACGGAGTATTGGTACATATAAAATCACCACCCTCAGTACGTACGAGATTAAAGTTAATGTGGAGTTTTTTATCGAACGATTGACATTGGGGTTTCCTTTGCTAGAGAATCAGTTAAGGATGTCCATAATTTATTAATTCGGACATTGAAAATGTCTGCACAGGTTTGGCCTCAAACTATTTCCTCTAGCATTTAAAGTTGATTTCATCTTCGGTACAACGTATCACTAAGGTATGTCGATGATTTAGAAAGGTCTAAAGGATAATTAGTGATATGATTTATCACAGTTGTACTATATCAGAACTTCTGTGCTCCCCTGGTTTCCAAATTATACGTTTTTACGGGATCTCCTGACTGTATAGACTCAGTATGAGTCCCTTTCCAGTAGATTTTCTTTTGACACACTCGAAGAAACTAGTATTCGCCTATAGGTGGGAGGATATGATGTAAGGGCTCACCAAATGAGACCCTAAGTAAACACTCAAAGTAGGCTTGCATAACTCTGGGGTATTTTTATGCTTCATTTTAGAAATAATCACCATGAGTTAATTTTATTGGCCACAGAATGCTATTGCGAAGATATATATAGATTATCACATACTTAAATGTATACGTCTTCTGTGGCTCACATTGCTCTTCCCAAATCACTGTTCACATATTAAAATGCTGATATTGAGATAGAGAAGTTTCCTGTTTGTCCAGTTGTATAACCCGTTTCAAACTTTTCGAGATATCATTTGGACATAGTTTGTCTCTTTGAATCTAAGCAACTTCTGCGTTTATTATAGTTCGAAACTATGATATAATAGGTAAGTTCTCGACAAAAAGTGACCAGAGTTGTTCAAGGATGGAGATTCATGTCATCAATTCCATTGAATACCAGAGGGGCAGCGTAGAATAAAACCTGGCGGCGATGGATCACTTACTTGGGTGATTTGAAGGCCACTTTATTAAACATCTACTTACACCAACTTAGCTCAGTTTCCGGCGCAGTGTATGATGATCACATTTGTCGGATGATCCGGAGAAACCTAGGAGGAGAATATACAGCGGACGGTTATCAACCCATAGGATCCAGCTGTACGAAACAGTTAATAGGCTCTTATTACATATGAGAGGAAGATGTTGGGATTAGGAGAACACAAGTCGCTGAACCTTAACAATGTCTTTTAAATGATCTTTCATAATGATGGACCTTAGGAATCGGTGTTCAACCAAGCATTTTCAACCTGCGACCCTGTGGTGTTTATATGAATCAATGATTTCTTTGTATTGATGACTGTTTTGTTTTTGAGTTTCAAGTACGGTGCATTTGTTCGTACTCATCTAATACTTCTTGATTAAATTGCGTTATTGCTGGGATTACTAGTTTATACTATAATTCAACTACTCTTGAATAGCAAATTGGCGTCGTGAAGGAGCCTGTGATGGAGCGGTTGGATATACATTCAGAATTTAATGCTTTTAAGGATAACATGGAGAGGTTCAAAATATGGGCTATGATCAAGGAAGATGATGAGGATTTTAATATTGTAGCTCATTTTCTTACGTTCATCGGAAAAGAAGCATACAACTTAATAAAGACTTGGGCATTTCCAGACAAGCCGATTTCACTCCCATATGCAACTCTCAAGCAATTACTACTGGATCATGTAAAGTATACAAATTTCGAGTGTGGTAAAGGAGAGAAAATCGATGAAATGACTCGCCAGGATATCAGGAATTCCACTACTTTACTACGTTCAATATATGATCAAAGTTATTCAGATAACAATTCACTGAGTTTGTAGATAGCGTCGAGTCGAGTTTGACTATGATCACCACTACAATGAGATTACGCGTCCAAAAACGACTTGGTTCCCTCGATAACTTGCAAACCAGAAGATTGTAATTAGTCCAGATAAAGTATATTTATGGGCGATCTCGTGGTATCGAAAGAATACCGAGACGCGCCAAAGATTACACGCAAGAAGAGCAGAGCGTAAGAAAGTTCGAACCAAACAAGGCGGACGACCGAACGAAAAGTGACTTTGATACAGATACACAACAACGAGTACGATTAAACAATCACTGGTACAATTGGCTATAATAATAATTGTTTCCATTATACCAATCGCGTTCTCATCGAGAAAAGCATGTCACGACAAGTTATGAAACAGTTCACGAAGATGAGCACAAGTTTGGTAAATGCTTGTTCTATGGCAACTTTCACCCATGTAATTCATGTGTATTTCGTAATTCTGAATGTTTTAAATGTGGTAAAACAGGACACATTTTGTCAGTTTGTAATATCATGGTTCATTTTGCTGAAACTGACGCTAGAATTCGCTACTGTGACTTTATTAAGTTGGATGTTCCCAATGATTCCTTATCTTTATTCAAGACTTCTAGAAGCGGTATAACGTCACATAGCATTCCAGAGTTGAATGAAACCCAGAATCATTGTCAGACAAAAAATTACAATCAACCAACTTCTTATCGGATTTCTCATGCTATTGTACCAAATATATGTGCCAGATTGTCGTAATAATTCACATATTTCCGGTGAAATTTCTAACAACTCTGAGAATAAAATTTTGAATGAGTCAAATCTTGACCAGAAAACGGATACTGATTTTCCCAATGATCCATTATTCTCTAATGAAATTCTAAGTAAATTTGATGTAAATATTTCATAAAAATCAAATTCTCATGTAATAGCAAATGTCATTCGTCTTCGCAATGGATTTATCTCCAGTGATATCCCCAATGAAAAATATGTTCCGTATTAGTCAAATACCAGTCACATTCCTGATGTTATTGTATCAGATGTTGGATATTCTCCAAACCAATGTATGCCGAGTAGAATCCCTAGTCAGTGGTATGGTGAATCAGAGAAAATGGCAAGTTTTCCCGAAGCAATCAGAGAACCAGTTTGCTCAGAAGGGAAGTTTGCACAGACAGAGAATCCAAATCAAGTGCAAGATTATCCTAATGAGTATGAGGCAGACGCATGTTTTTCATTCGATGGTTTCGCAGGTGAATTAAGCCTACATGAATCACATGTGTTAATTACGCATACCAATGCATATTCATCTGTGTATTGCAATATGAATAACAAAAAGAATGTGTATCATAATTTTTATGCAAGTCACATTTACATGATGGAATGCCCCGAATTGCGTGTCAGCGTGTAACTCCAGATACTCACATATAATAATCGAAGCGTGAGATATAAGAAAATAATGCAAGTTGGGAACGTCAAATTGGTAATAAGATTGTGACGTAAGGACTCAACATTATTTCGTGGGGGAGAATAGTGTTGGAAAGTCTATGATGCAAATTCTAAATACCAGTGATTTCACTACATAACCGACATGATGATTGTATACAGTTCCAGGAATCATGTGAGTCTGTTCCAATTTCGGTTGTTAATTCTAATACTAACGAATGCATTCTACATAATATACAGTCTACATCCAATACACTGTCGGACAGATGTAAGATGAACTTGAGAAGACGTACAATCGATCACAGACACTTACACTCCAATTTAAGCTGTGGCGGATGTGGTGTTTATATGAATCAATAATTTCTTTGTATTGATGACTGCTTTGATTTTGAATTCCAAATACAGTACATTTGTTCGTACTCATCTAATACTTCTTGATTAAATTGCGTTATTGCTGGGGTTATTAGTTTATACTATAATTCAAAACTCTTAATTATCACAAACCCCCTATTTGTAGAAGTATGATTACAAACATTTTCAGTCGGCGGATAGTGTGCTCTTTGCGAAGAAAATGGATTTACGTAGTTTCAAGAACTCCAAAGTTTCTGTGATTGTGAAATCCTTAAACTGCACAATATATATAAAACCGTACAGAAGTTCACTGACAGGGTTACATTGAAACACGGACGATGAGGTAGTATTTCCTTAGCGACTAATCTAAAAACCTCACTATGCATGCCATGAAAGAGGATCTCGATTTAAAGTATTTACTGAAGAACATATTACTTTTTTCACTATTTTTGATAAGACCTGTTGTTGCTTTACATCTAAATGATCAGACTAGACTGATATGTTTTCCATCGTCATAGACTTTCGAAGTGAACATGTTATTATTATCATTAGCTTTATTCAATATTATATTTTTGGTACAATATAGAATTCTCAACACAAAGTACTTCAACAAGTTTCCGTTTCTTACTTCTTCGTCCTTCCAGATGATAAATATTGAGTGATCGCCAGTTCGAAGTTAGCAACCTAGTCAATCGAAATCTGGATAATGTCCATTCCTCTCACTGCATATTGCCAGCAACCACGATATCTCTGATTAGGCCTTCTGTAACCTTTACAGCGAAAGGTCTTACACTTTTCAGAAACGCACCTGAATAGGTTGTGCGATTAATAGGCATAATGATGTATTAAGACAAACAAAATTAGATAACTTGTTGAAATATCTAGATGACAGGAACAGGTAGCCCAGATGCTTAAACAGGCCGCCTATTGCATGTTGACTTATTATGTGACTAGTCATCCTAGTTATTGGAGGTATCCAGTTTGCTTCAGCCTACGTGCTTAAACCAGATGAATTTATAGGCCCTATGTACATCTTGGGGAAAGAGAGAGAGGTTTTAGTAGATCAGAGAAATCGGATCTATCGCTAGAAAGAGGGTTACACACCAGCACGAAGAGTGGACTGAATGCGACTGTCAGTTGAGACAGTTTGACCAGCTGGTTTCGCAAATTATTTGTGTGGATTAAATTATCGATTAACTAATATCAACAACTGCCGGCTCAATATATTCAAGCCTATTTATTGGCCGAAAGGATAAAGTGATGTATACTTACTGATGATGCAACGGATATTCTAGTTTTACAACTGGATACCAGTAGCACCTTCTATGTTCGATCGTTCCCAGTCAGATAGAAATCAGAAGTCAGACGAGAAGAGGCAGGAAAGATATATTTGATTCGTTACCAATATATCGAGGACCTTTTCTATAAGCTGGCTAATGAAACGTAGGAGCTGTGTCCCACGCCGACTCGAAACGTGATCTGGTGCGGATGCATGACCGAAAGCCTTCAGCTAAACAAGTCCACTTAAACAACGTGGTCAGCATCCAATGTCGAACACTTAATGAGCTATTGATTTTGGGGAATTATTTACAGCTACAGATCACTCCCCTCCTAGTGAGGTAGTGATGCCCCTAAGACGTGACCAGCCAGAAGTTTAAACCCAACGAGTTTGTCGTTGGTAAACACTCTTCTGATAGCTTGCTTCGTTTAGCAGCGTCTGGTCGTCTTTCCTTAAACTATGGGACCAAAATGTACAACGTAGCAATAAAGAAATATAGTACAATGAAAATTTCGGTTCCTTGCGAAACTTCGTCATTCTTTTCCAGCCGTCCTGGAAAAGAGGAAAAATAGAACGTGTGAGTGCATGTCGAAAAAACACTCGTACTTGCGTAAGGACACAAGATGAGCGGAAAAAAATAAACTGATACACTTACAAACAGCGTAAAAGCGATCGGAAAAAAAGGTTTTCTTTTGGTTTTTTTTCAATATATAAATATATATATATATACGCTCAAAAAAATGTTTTTTTTTTTTTTATATAAATAAAAAAATGAGCATATTAAAAAAAATTTATAATAAACTTTGAAAGGGTAATTCAAGATAAAGCTTATGTCCTACGTGCAATATTCGTTAAGATGTTCTGGAAATCTTACTCGTCTTCCAGAACGCGTTGTTTTAGGTTTTTCTATCGACGTTGACGAAGTATCAAGTTGTGTGTCGGTTGTCGTGTAGGGTACTACGAGTGTAGTAGCTGTGTCGTTTGCTTGTACCGAAGGAAAATCGACGTAGCTAGGGTTTCCTTCTAGGTACGCAGCTTTGAGTCGATCGATACTGATGCTATCTTTCGTACCGTTCTTATCGACTACATAGTACTTAGGTTCGCGTTGAAGAACTTTGAAGGGTCCTTCGTATGCTGATTCGAGGGGTCGTCGATGTGAGTCTCGACGAACGAAGACGTGTGTACTATGTCGTAATTCGGGTTGAACGAAAACATCAGTTGATTGAGGTCGAGTGTGAGCAGGTTTAACTGAACGCATAGCGTTTGAAAGCCTACTCGTGTAAGAGTTTAGATCCATGTTCAATGAAGAAGCTGAAGGATCCACGAATTCTCCTGGGAGTCGGAGTGTCGTTCCGTAAACGAGTTGAGATGCCGTGTATCCAATGTCAGCTTTCATTGCATTGCGGATACCTAGCAAGACGAGTGGAAGAGCGTCTGTCCACTGTGAAACGTTTGAAGCTGATAATGAAGCTTTTAGTTGTCGATGAAAACGTTCTACCAACCCGTTTGCTTGTGGGTGGTAGGCGGTCGTTCGGAAGCGCGTGATTCCTAATAGTGAGGTCAGACAACGGAAAAGTCCAGATTCGAATTGGCGTCCGCGGTCTGTAGTGATTGTGGAAGGGCAGCCGAAATTTGCTACCCATCGTTCGACGAAAGCACGGGCCACGGTTTCAGCAGTAATGTCCTTAATCTGTACTGCTTCTGGCCATCGAGTGAAACGGTCTACGCATGTTAGGAGATATGAGTATCCGTTCGAGTCGGGTAAGGGTCCTACTAAATCTATATGGACGTGGTCGAAACGAGCGTCAGGGGTTTTGAAAGAGCCTAAGGGACATTTGTTATGTCTTATGACCTTAGATTTCTGACAGCTTACACAGGAGCGTGCCCACTCCCTCACGTCTTTATTCATGCCAGGCCAACAAAAGCGTTCGGCTATAAGTTCGATTGTTGCACGAGCACCTGGATGAGAAAGATTGTGCAACGTATTGAAGACGTTGCGGCGATAATGTTTTGGTACTATTGGACGATCCCTACCTGTAGATGTGTCACAGAGTAAGGTTTCCTTACCTGTTCCCATCTGCCTAATAGTTAGTTTAAGAGTTGTCGAGGATAACTCATGCTGAAGATCAATGTCTTCTTTTTGAAGCTGAGCGAGTTTAAGAAGGTCGATTCCTTGGAAACTGTTCAAGGAGCTAATTCGAGACAAGGCGTCTGCGACTACATTGTTTGCTCCAGAAATATGTTGTATGTCTGAAGTAAACTGCGAAATATAGTCGAGTTGTCGAGACTCTCGCGGTGAGTACTTGTCTGAAGATGAACTTAAAGAGAAGGTAAGAGGTTTATGATCGGTAAAAAGCGTGAATTCTCTTCCTTCGATGGAATGTTGAAAATGCCGTACAGCACAATACATAGCTAGGAGTTCTCTACCGAACGTACTGTACCTAGATTCCGTGTCTAACAACCGTCTCGAGAAAAATCCTAAAGGTTGCCACGAGTTGTTAACCCATTGTTGTAAGACTCCTCCGATTGCTGAGTCAGATGCGTCTACTGCGATACTAATGGGTGCTTGAGTGTCCTGATGAGCAAGCAAGGTTGCTTTAGCGATGTGTTCCTTAACTGTGGAAAATGCTTTACGGGCTATGTCGTCTAAACTAATTGATTTCGCATTTCCACGAAGTTGATCGGTTAACGGTTTCATTAGGGATGCGCATTTAGGTATGAACCGTCTATAGAAACTTACGAGTCCGTTAAAAGTTCGTAAGTGCTTGATCGTGGTCGGTTCTGGGTAATCCAGAATGGCCGCCACTTTGCTCCTAAGGGGTCGGATGCCTTGGGCATCAATAGTGTGTCCTAAGAAGTCTAAGGAGTTAGTTGCGATTTGGCATTTCTGAATGTTGACAGTAATGCCATGCCTTTGGAGTCGATCGAAAACAATGTCCAGATGCTTGAGATGTGATTCTCTGTCCGGACTTGCTATTAGACAGTCATCAACGTACGCATGTACGAAGTTGAGACCTCGGAAGACGTCGTCTATAAACCTTTGGAAGGTTTGAGCCGCATTTCTTAAACCAAAAGGCATTCGTAGAAATTCGTAAAGACCGAAGGGAGTGATGATGGCGGTTTTAGGAATGTCGTCAGGTGCCATCGGGATTTGGTTATAAGCTTTAACCAAGTCGATTTTCGAAAAGACAGTTGTACCTTTCAAGGTAGCTGTCAAATCGTGAATATGAGGCAGCGGGTAACGATCGGGAATGGTTTTAGCATTCAGACGCCGATAATCACCAGTTGGCCGCCAATCATTGCTGTCCTTTTTAGGGACCATGTGCAATGGGGATGCCCATGGACTATTCGATGGTCGAATTATCCCTAGGTCCATCATGTGGTTGAATTCGTTTTTAGCTAACCTAAGCTTTTCGGGAGCGAGTCTTCGGGCTTTCGAAAATACAGGTGGTCCTGTAGTCGAGATGTGATGTGTAACATTGCTGGTTACACAAGGTAATTTCGATTGCGATTGGTATATCCCGGGGTATTTGTCGAGTACAGCTTGGTACAAGGGGTCTATGGCGTGCTTAATCGTGACTGGGGATAACCTGCAACCAGAACAAGGAGTTACGCAAACGGACAACTTAGTGTTTCCGTCTATTAACCTTCGTGCGCGTGTGTCGATGAGTAGATTGTGGTGTTGTAACAGGTCTATACCAATGATTGGCATAGAGACGTCTGCAACAACGAAAATCCAGTGTATGGGTTTGCGTAAACCCACGTTAAGGTAGACGTACCTTTTACCGTATGTAGCGATCGGCTTTCCGTTTGCCGCCTGTAAACTCAAAACAGACTCGCGAAGTCTGTCGTCGGGATTTGCTGGAAGAACGCTAACTGCTGCGCCAGTGTCGACGAGGTAGCGAACTTTCGTAGTCACATCCGTGACATATAAGAGGCGGCTGTGTTCGCCGGCTACGGTTGCCGTTAACGCGTGCCGGCTGGGAAGTTTCCCGAACTGTTTTCGTGTCACTCGATTTTGGGGTCGGATAATTACAAGGTTTCCTGCAGTTTCTGGAAAACTTACCGTACTGGTTATGATACCAGCACCAGTTGGGATTGTCTGTCTCTCGTGGTCGAGAGCCAGATCGCTTACGTGAGGCGCTTCTACGCGGGGTTTTTGACCGACTACGGTCATTGCGAACTCTAAGATATCGTGTAAGCGTGTGACATAGTTCGGCCATGTCAGTCGAGGTCGATTGGGGTTTTTCTTTGACGGAAAAAACCTCGGCCTTAGAAGATCTAGTGATTTCCAAGATTCGATCGGCAGATGCAGCTAGTTCATCTATGGCATTGTTTTGAAATGAAACAAGCACTGCCTGCACCTGTTGAGGGAGTTTAGACAAGAAAAGTTGTCTAAATAGGCCATCATCGAAAGTTCGTTGGCCGATGACTTCTCTCATTCTAAGCAACATGTCCGTCGCAGAACCATGTTGTAAGTCGATATTGTTAAGGAGTTGGTCTAACCGTTGTCGATCAGTTAGGTCTCCTCGTTTTAAAATCGATAGCTTAAGCGATTCGTAAGGTTCGGAAACATCACTAGTAAACATACTAGGTGTTACGTACCTGTTAAACTCGCGCGGTAACGCCTTAACTACCGCGAGGAAACGTGTGCGTGAGTCCGTGATTCCGTGCATGCTAAAATCAGCTTCTGCATAGCAGAACCAGGACTCGATATTGTCGGGCCAAAATGGCGTTAACTGAATCGAAATAGGGGGAATAGACTTTAACTTAAGAACCTTAGGAGAGTGTTCCGTCATAGTAATATAGATATCGAAAAATGTCTAAGTAAAATATATCCGAGAAAAAAAATTCGCGAAAAAAGTATATCACAATATATAAAATTCAAATAAAGAATAACAATGAATAATAATATTCCAAAATGGAACAGACTCACAGTATATTGACTTGGTGTACCAGATCACGTCGGGTTCACCAATGATGATGCAACGGATATTCTAGTTTTACAACTGGATACCAGTAGCACCTTCTATGTTCGATCGTTCCCAGTCAGATAGAAATCAGAAGTCAGACGAGAAGAGGCAGGAAAGATATATTTGATTCGTTACCAATATATCGAGGACCTTTTCTATAAGCTGGCTAATGAAACGTAGGAGCTGTGTCCCACGCCGACTCGAAACGTGATCTGGTGCGGATGCATGACCGAAAGCCTTCAGCTAAACAAGTCCACTTAAACAACGTGGTCAGCATCCAATGTCGAACACTTAATGAGCTATTGATTTTGGGGAATTATTTACAGCTACATTACTGTGCATTTTGGTAGTGTTATGAGAACCTGGGAGTTGATGTGATACATAAACAATTCTTTATCTATAGTCTTTCATTTTCCTTCAAATCGAGCTATATCAATTTTCTTTATTGAATAAGCAACAATAAGCATTTTTTCGTGGTTTCAATGGAATGTCATACCAGTGGCAGGATATGCATGTTTTGAGATAATTAAGGGAGAAATTGAGAACCTGAAAGCCACTATGGTGCTATTCTGAAGAAGTGAAGTATTTAGCAAATTCGAGGTTCCAGGTAGCCTGTGAAATGCATCTAACAGAAAGGATCCCCGATCACTCTCCAGACCACATCATAATGTCCCGAGGGCTTACCCTAAGAGACGGAATTACATGAGTACTTGAGACCATGGATACATAAAACACGACCCCATCGCCTGAAGCACCAAATTTGTCGTTGAGAAACAGCTTAGATCCGTCAAAAGATAATTTGAAGTCAGTGATTTGTGGTGATAAATGTGAATCTCAGAGTGATTATTTAGTATCTCGGTTGATTTTTTTGAGCCATGAAACGGCATAATCTTGACGAATCTGAAGACTCGACAGGTAGTAGGGTGTGTTTAGTTGCACAGACAAGGAATTTTGGTGGCTTGTAATAATGAAGAATCTCTTTCCAGAATAACCACCTTGGCCTTTTGATACAAAATGTACTACTTCGATACTCCCATCTCTGAACGAGATTTCTGATATCAAAAAGTACTGCGCATAATAAGCCATAATGGCGATAAGCGAAATCTAATACTTCTAAAGCTTCATAAAAAGTTTTCTGACTCTAATCACATGACATGAACGACGATGTTTTTTGTCTCATCTACGACCCATTAAAAGGCGTTTTGTGTTACTAAATATAAAAACATATATTTTGCGAATTAATCTGTAAATCACAATGGAAGTATTGTGTTATGAAAAGGGATATGTTGTGTTAAATGATGGTCTGGGACCTTGATGACATCCTTTTAAGACTAGAGAATGCATTTCATAGGTCTTACTGATTAGGATAAGGCAATAAGAATTGAATGACTTCAAGAATAACAAGTTTACTTTACAAGACGCTGAACGCAGTATAATACCTATCATACAGTTTGATGACTGTTTTGGTCATACAAGTTGTGCTTAAACAAACAGGCTTCATTGTCCAGTAAATTTTGGGAAGACATTCTATGTACACAGGAGCCAACATAGACAAACAACGCAGCTAGAATAAAATTTCCTTATTCTGACATGGTGAACGTGCCATTAGCTTGGATGGATGATCATCAGCGGTAGAAAATCTGTGAGACATGTACACACTATAAAACTCACAAACATAACATGAATATTATCTTTCTCCATTAGATTAGGTCCAAGTGTTTGTTAAGCAGAGGACAGCGGAGTTACTTCTTACCTTTTTTCATTGAAAACAAACTACTACTATCAAATCTCATGAGATGTGGATTTTAGGTAAGATGGTTCTGTAGCGACCTGCTTTTTTGACAAGAACGCGATTGATATAATGGAAACAATTATTATTATAGCCAATTGTACCAGTGATTGTTTAATCGTACTCGTTGTTGTGTATCTGTATCAAAGTCACTTTTCGTTCGGTCGTCCGCCTTGTTTGGTTCGAACTTTCTTACGCTCTGCTCTTCTTGCGTGTAATCTTTGGCGCGTCTCGGTATTCTTTCAATACCACGAGATCGCCAATAAATATACTTTATCTGGACTAATTGCAATCTTCTGGTTTGCAAGTTATCGAGGGAACCAAGTCGTTTTTGGACGCGTAATCTCATTGTAGTGGTGATCATAGTCAAACTCGACTCGACACCATCTAAAGTTCTTACTCAACAAATTGTGAACTGTCAACTGTACAGATAGCTGTTTGACTCAGGACTGCGTGAACTATGAAAACCCCGGCACTTAAATATCACCTTATATCTTTCGTGACTGGTCAATACAAAACATTATACACTATGATGAACAAAATCGTGACGATAGTTTTTGCCAGTATCTTCTTATACCCATTAAACAGAAGAAATTCCTTATACGGAACACCATATTAGGTATCAACGTGCTCCATGGATGTGATATCACCTCAGACCTCAATTTATTGACTAAAAATTTGTCGGGATGACACTAAATAGTACTAACTGTATAAGCACGCAGCAGGCACATTAGGAGCCTGTCAATGCTGCAGTTGTTTATGAGAAAAAAGTGCGAAAACAATTACATGATTTATCTGTGAATTCGATTTTGAGTAGTCATCACTCAACCACAGTAATGGGATCAGCTCAAACGCTTTACTGAGCCTGAGCATTCTGTACGCATTCCCATGCTTGATAGAAATGGATTTTTGTGACATTTAAGAGTATTTGAATTATAGTATAAACTAGTAATCCCAGAAGCTACACAATTTAACCAAGAAGTATTAGATGAACACGGACGAATGTATTTACTTGGAATTCAAAATCAAAACAGTCATCAATACAAAGAAATTATTGATTCATATAAACACCACAATTTTGAGCAAAGTAATTTATTTAACACAGGATATTTCAATTCAACCGAAGCATGTCTTTATATTATAAATCGGAACATGTGATAGTGACTGTTAAATAACCATGCTGGAAAATTTCGAATAGAGTAGGGGTAATAGCATTCACAACAAAAAATGCGGAGGAAATCTCACAAACTATCTGAAGAAACTTTTGATAATCTATTATCATAGTTTTCATACATTTTAATGAGTGTTACCCCTAAGGTAATAATTGCAGTATTTTTCAGCAATTTTAAGCATTCTTCAGTTTTTTTCACCGAATAAAACCAAGATATATACATAACTATAGATCGTGTAAATGTGCATCGGCGGTAAAACTTAATGTAATACAGAAATAAAGGGGATATGAGAATTGTGCACTTTCCTGTCTCAGTTTTTAATTCTGGACAAGGAACAGCAATCGTACTAATAATAAATAAAGATTAAAACAAGGTCATGATTGACTGTAATTGAAAATATACAGGAGAGATGATGGATATTATTCTATCATTTCTTCGTAAATGATATAGTATTTAACACTTAAATAATGTATCTGATGATTACAATTGCCTCTAAACTCGTCAGAATTAAATTATAACCGACAGAGAATCAACGCGGAGGATGTAAGAAGTCAGCGAGATAGTTTACTATATGAAAAGTATGAAAAAATTGGTAGTTGAAAATGCTATAAAATAATTAAAATATCTTATCACCCCAGTACAGCCGTTCACTTGAAAGATGAAAAGATTAATTAGTTAGGGTGAAGTAAATCTTAATTACTAATCACCGTGCCTACAAGACACATGAGAGTTTCTAAAGAGCGTTCAAGTGCTTTTTGAAGAGTCAAAATGCCTGAACGAGAAGAGCATAAAAGAGAATTAACAAAGATATATGAAGCATACCGTTTTGTTTTTAACCAGGTCTCACAAGATGTTTCAAAACAACTGCCTATATGGATGTACATTGCTCTCCATGAAATTGTTTTGATAGGTGACAGGGATATATTTTTAATTGTAATATGTAAAGGTTTTAGCGAAAACCATTACCTTTGGAACCTGCCAGAGCGGTATTGCCTAACACCAGTCTTTACCTCGAATGAGTCGGTGAGTTGTCCTCCATGAACGATTTGGCAGTTTGATCCATCATAGGAATTCCGTATGATATTGACTATCTTCTCAGGCACACCGTAGTGTCTAAGAAGCCTTCATAGTGTTGTCCTGTTCACGCTATCAAATGCTTTCTCGTAGTCAATGAAGTTGATGTAGAGTGATGAATTCCATTTAATTGATTGTTCCACAATGATCCGTAGAGTTGCGATTTGGTCAGCACACGATCTATCCTTACGAAATCCAGCCTGATGATCTCGAAGTTGGGCGTGTATGGAGTTCCTCATTCTGTTTAACAATACTCTGTTGAAGACTTTTCCTGGTATTGAGAGAAGAGTGATGCCTCTGTAGTTGTCGCACTTGCTGAGATCGCCTTTCTTTGGTATTTTGATCAGAAGTCCTTCTTTCCAGTCTATTGGTACTTGTTCTTCATCCCAAATCTTGCTGAAGAGAGTGTGGAGTACCTTGGCAGTTGCTGCTACATCTGCTTTCAGTGCCTCTGCTGGAATGTTGTCTGGTCCTGCTGCTTTGCTGCTGCAAGAGAGGCAAAGCAGCTGGATAATAAGCTAATATTACCAGGGTAGGTTTAGGGTGAGAACAAACTGTTTTTGTATACACAAAAGGGGGGGTTGAATTTTCGTATGGCTAAGGCTTCAATAAACCTTAGTATACGCCCTTTTACACTTTTATGCAACACCACAAAAGCCGAGTTAAGATCAATCTTATGACCTGTTCCAAATTGTTTTCACATCATTTTATTATTATTGTTATTATTATTATTATCCTTGTCTACTTTTACCCCCCTCCCTTTCCAGTCTAGTTGACCTTTTATTTTTATATATAAATGTTCTTAACAAGTATATGTGTAATCAGATTGTTCGAAATGTATTGCGCTAACATATCACATAGTTCTGATAACCTTCGTGTTCTCACTACACTATCGAAATAGGTTTTAAGGCTGATCACCGTGATGGGCTCACTAGATTGCTGCATAATGCTGCCTGAAGTTAGATGTAACAATTCGTACCCATTTGCTATTTGAAAAAGAATATTGCTTGTCGTTGTGATAAAAGCAGTCTAATTTATGTTTTAAAATTATCTTCACAGTTTCGTTAAATTTTTGAATGTTTATTTCACAGACCGGACTAAAAGTACCCCTACCTTGTGCACACGTATGTCAAAAGTGAGTGTGTGAAAACAACAACTGCGATATAAATGGATACAGCAAGTAGTTTTATCACATTTGACACACCTGAATATGTTGACTTGGGGGGCAGGGTTGTCGTTCACAAATATCAACGAGTATTATTCACTTAACCTATTTCAACTCATTTTGTTTAGAACTATAGCTTATATCTTCCAAGTTAAGCTTTACAATTATTATCGTTTCTGAGTATTATTTTGAACGCTCATCTTGATATTTTTCATTCAGTCCTTTAACTAAGCAGCAAAATAACCGTTTACTCACACATAAAATGGGTGGGCGAGTAAACCAGTGATTGGTTGTTCACCTAAACAGACTAGCGGATAAGCAAAGATTGATAGTGGCTAGCAGTGGAATTCAGGACGCGCGTTTCGTCCTATTCGGAACTCGTCAGCTGGACGTGCCTGCATTACAGAGTTGATTCTCACTCTGGGACTCGAACATAGTACCGTTCGCTTCGAACGCCATCGCGTTATCCACTTAGCTACTAAGTCATGATAACCACCTGATTGTGCAACGGGGTGAAGTTTAAACTCACTTGGTGTTGTTTACTTGTATCTTCCCATTGTTATTTAGCACTCCAATTGATCAGTCTTTTGTTGGTATATGTGCATCGAGACAGTCCACACAGGATGAACATATGCCAACAAGAGACCGATCAATTGGAGTCCTAAATAACAATGGGAAGATACAAGTTAACATCACCAAGTGAATTAAGATTAGTAGATAGTCTGACAGGTATTAAATGTGTTGAATACTTTCTCATCCTCATTATTGTTATTGTTGTTGGCGTAGAAAAATAATTCACGTTATAGTCAGGCCAGTCACGTGTTTCTGATTGCATTTACATCCTGAAGAATAAATACTGGGAGGGTATCTGGTGTGGGTATTCGTTTAAGGTAAATGAGGGTTACATTTGTGTACGGGAGATAACCGAGAGTTATTCCAGCCTATAATGCTAATTTACACTAATTTATATTCATAAAGTATGCATCAAATAGATATTAGATATTGCCATTTGAAAATTCTGAAATATAGTCATGAAAGATATCAAGTGTGTTTTAATAAATGTAGCAGATTTACTTGCAACTTTACTCCTTTCCAAATAAGACTTCTATCTACTGATATATTGTCACAATTCATTTATCCATATAGAACTTCAGATTGATTACGAATTGTATAACTAGTAAGAATAACCTATTGTTATTTCATTACAGACTGATAATTTTGATCATTTCACCTTTAACGTATGACTGCTGTTGATTTCACTCTTGACTATACAAGGTTTTCATGTGACGCGAAGGGATTTGTTTGGCGTGAACCTGTTCATCTTGTTGAAGAGAACAATAAGATTATCTCTATCAAAGTTTAAAAATACTTATTTTTAGATCTTGAACAAATCGATAGATATGATAGAGAAATATTTTACTGCTTTCCATTATCTTAATGTTTAGACAGCATCGAAAGTATCAATAAATTTGTGAAATATGTCCTAGTAATTGTAAGCAAAGATGGATAGTGACTAGCAGTGGAATCCAGGACGCGCGTTTCGTCCTATTTGGGACTTGTCAGCTGGATGTACCTGCATCTCAGAGTTGATGTTCACTCTATCTTAGTAATTTTTATTTATGGAAAAACTATTCAATCTAGTTTATTATGTTTACATAAACACTTAAATGTAAATAAAATTTAAGGTTGTGATTGTTTATATAGATTAAATTCATACACTTCAATTTAATCGATTGAATGATTGTTTTTATTACATGACCTTATAGCCAACATATAGACATACATAGTATCAACAGATTCATTCAAGAAGATCACATTTATCGACAGACACTAGTTAATTAAGTCATGCAATTTAATCACAGATACACTCAGTTATAACAAATAATAGGTTTCACTCATATGCTAAGAACAATATCAGTACGTATGCAGTAATCAGTGTCTCACTAGATAATATCTGTGAAACTTCAAATAACGTTACCAGATAGACAGTACAGAAAACGTAATCATTTGTGGTGCAAGTTCCTTATAGTTATAATTTTAACCTACTGTTTTCGGTAAAAGTGTAATATAGAGACGAGTCAACTAGAGTTAGAAATTTCATACATTCAGTTCCCTTTGTGGATTTAGTAAAGTCAGCACAAACATGGATGCAGAATAATATGAATTCATTATATTTTGTTGTTTCTCATTGGTTGCTTACAATCAAATATAAATCAAAAGTTTATATTAAGGTAAGATATAGTGTGAAACAATTGACATAGGTGAATAAAAGGAATTGGAATGACAAAGGTTATCAATCATAACTATATATGTATACGCAAGGACAGGTCTGAGGCCATTCGGTGTTAGAATAAAAAAAAAACAGTCGAAAACTCAACGTTCAGGTTTTTGAGCGAAATCTGAGTATCACGTCTAACAATAGGAAGAAATACCATTGTATACTGCTCAAAACATTTAAATTGATAGCAACAAGTTATTTAATGTCACCACAGAGTAAAAATGATGTTAAATATATCGAATGCTCAATTACATTACTGTAGATTATAAATCTCAGGAAAATCAACATATTCATTAGTCATAACCTTAAACACTTGATCTTGAGAAAAGCCTTACCCTACACTATGTGGACGAACTAACCATACAGCATTTTTTGAATTTTCTCTCGAAATTCACTTATCCATTAAGCTACAGAGAATTTTTATATTACAGCTAATGTCAACTTTTGATGAAACCCTAACCATAAACCCTTACTCCTAACCCTGAATACCTAACTCTAACCAATAATTATGTAGAGACTTAAAAATCTATGTGGGTTATTTTAAAGGTTCGGGGAATATGAATAATCTTCGTGTGTAAGAACAGCTTATATGTGGCTGTTATTTCAATTTACAGGCATGGTGATCTATGGAATACATTGATAAGTTCATTAACTGCGTAAAATTCGTCTGCATTTCGAAATATTTACGTTTTCTTTCCCATAAACTATCTGTTTAAGGAAGCTGTTTTGTTTTGAACCCGTTCTTATACTACACTCCTACCTTATTTTCCTTAACGTTTTTGATTAGGTCATGAAGAGAACATTATTTAATAGCAAAATTTAAGCAGCTTTATTTTGTGGACATACGAGATCCAGGAAACTGATACAATAAGAGAAGCAAAGAATTGTATATGCTTTAAGAAACCTGTTATGAACAAGAGAAATTGTTATTCAGTATCACGTTGCAGCATCCCTCGTACAAATGTATGTCACTACGTATTCTGTCTTATTGCCCATCAAACATTACGTGAAAAAATCACCGGTGATACCATAATTTATGGACAACATTCGAGGGACGTCAAAATGACTTTGAAGATATCCATCTACCTACTAGGGATAAATGAGGTTAATAAATCTGCGTGAAGAGTAAGGAATATGATTTACAAGTGATATTTAGAGTTAGGAATTAGATATACGGTTTTCATCGCCAAATAGTGTCAACTAAAATGCAGAAACGCTATTTAGCCAAATGGATGTAGGAATTTCGCACCAAAATTCAAGACTTGTTGTCCTAAAACTGATTGGTTCGCCCATAAATTATAGTCTCTCCGTCTAAAGTCATTTCTGGATCATTATTGGTCCTTTGTATAACGGCTTCTCATATAGCCCACTCAGTTTGGTCCACAACACATACATCAGTCTCCGCTATACGAATCGTATATTCCAGGCATATTTGGTTTATATACACGCAGATCGAACCGCATCACAACATAAATCAAAAATAATTATTATACAAGGTCGATCCCAAAAGGGATGTAAGTATAGGTGTGCGTAACTGATAGGTCTGGGAGAAATCAAGAACTGTAAATCGCATAACAGTAGCTAATGAGTCGAATGAAAACTTGAGATAAAAGGAACATTAGTATATTCAGGATCTAGTTACTTATAATCATAAACATAGTATAAGAATACATATAGCAATATACTTTAATTAATTCCTGGAAGATACCACTCATTTGTTCATTATCCCAACATAACGTTATTATGAGGATTTAACTAGGAAAATTCTAAGTGAGGAATAGGGAGATTTACTCACTTACCTACTTACCTACTCACTGTGGTATTTTTACGAACTGATGATTCCTTAGTACTTGATTTCACTATCATTACCAATTCCAAATATAGTACGTTCGTTTGTGTTCATCTAGTTCCACTTGCCCCAACTTGCACTGTTTCGGATGTTCTAAGTTGGGACATTCGAATATTTCCAATTATCACGCCTATTTATCTATTTAATTACTTAGCTACACCTGCTACCCTTGGTAGAGCATTTGTCGATGACTAGGTTCTGCCAATCTATCCTGAGCTGGACTCTGCCTTCCAGTAGTTTTATGTTGCTTTTCATTCTTTTGACATCTTCCTCCAGTTCCCGGTTCACTGTGTTCTTGAGTTTGCCTCCTTTCCTTCTCTCTTCAGGATTCAAAGTTAGCGCTTGTCTTGTGATGCAGTTTGATGGCTTTCACTATGTATTTCCTATCAACCACAAGCGTCTTTTCCCGGTTTCATCTTCATCTGGACGTCGGTTTGTTCTCTATCACACCACGTTGTTGCTGATGGCATCTGGCCAAAGGACATTGAGTATCTTCCGTAGACAACTGTTTATAAATGCTCGTGGGTTCTTGATGGTGGTTGCAGTGGTTTTACAAGTTTCTGTTAGTTATGTCCGTAACTAAACAATCAAATCGCTGCTTACACGCACACAACGTCAACCCCATCTGATGTCTCTGTTGCATGTGACCTGCCGATTGAAAGACATTATTATCCTATCATATTAGTGTGACTGCAACTCCTGATTGTTATATTCACTTCAATAACACACACAATATTGGTCGGTATGTTCATGTGTTTTAAATAATGACTACAATCGCCTTAACTATTGTACTAATCGAACTGTTCTGTTTTACGTTTGGAAACGGATAAAGTTTGAAACCGAATTGTTCTTGTTCTGACGACAGCATTTAAATAGACTCTAAGTCGTTAGTGTCATGTTCACGGTTCCGGTAGAATATCTGTAGGTTAAATTAGATCCTTCAGTTTTAGCTCCATACAATAGAATTGAGGCTGCTGCCACACTGGCTGTCTTTACCTGCATTTCTTGGTGTGTATGAGCTGGAAGAGCTAGATCATCTGTCAAGGCCCGATTGTCTAGCTGCATCTGAGATATAGAGTGGTGGTTTAGTTTCCTATCAGTACTTCTATAATACTAGACCTAATCCTAGAACTGTAGGCTTGTCATGATGTGACCACCTAATCCATGTGATCTTATGTGGAAGTCACGTCATTCTCTACACTGACTTGTCGTATCGTAAGAGTCTGAAATATAACGTCAAATATTTATGAAGAACACGACTGGACTGCGAGGCTGAGTTCTGCTATCAGACTGAATGAATGTTCCAACGCTCATCATTCTTGATCATCTCTTAATGTTACATGTTGAGAGTGAATCTTCTTAGTATATAAATTTTCAGCTTTGAAAATCGTGTGGTTAGTAACTAATACCACTACAATATCCACCATATTTCGTGCTTCCATCCAGATCTGAAATTCCTCATAATCCGATCAACCACCAGAATAAAGGGGAAGGGCAAGATTAATTAGTCTCTTCAGACACTGGTATTCACTTAGAATGCATCTGTCAGCTATCCTCTATGCACGACTTTGAAGTGTTGCTCATCGTATTAATTCCGTATGATAATGACTATCTTCACAGCTACTAACTCCACAGTGTCGAGTGGGCTTCCTTAACATTCTTCTAGCCACACTATTAAATACAATTACAATCAAAAAAGTTGATGTTTAATGGTGTTTCCATAGTTTCATTTCATTGATTGTTTAACACTGAACCATAGTGTTGAGATTTGGTCTGTACACAACGGATCCTTACAGACTACAGACTTTTGATCTTGTAGATGTGCGTCTACCGAATCCTTCATCTGTTTCAACTACACTCTGTTGGAAAGGTTTCCTGGTACTGATAGTAGTGTAAAGCCTCCCTAGTTCTCACACTTGCCAAGCTCTTCTTTCTTTGGTATTTTGATGAGATATTCCTCCTTTCAGTCTTTTGGCACTCATCCTTCCTCCTAAATCTTCCTGACAAGAAGTATCTCCATGTCTGACCTCAGTGCCCCAGCTCGGCTTGCAGCACTTCTAGGGTTACTGCTGGTTCCAATTCCGGATAAAGATGGAGGGCCGGGCATGGAGTCAGTAGGCCCATACCGTAAGAAACAACCTCATTGAAAGGCACTAACCATCAAAAATGATAGGGAGATTTACAAGCTTGAAAACTGAGTTGATTAGAAATTGGTAGCTAAAGTAGCATATGTTCAATCTTTCATATAATAAGGTTAGTCAAAGATAATTACAACGTTCAGCTTTATGTTACTCTTACTAGTTAATATGGAGAGTATTGAATTTTCCCAGAAATGGCTGGGTTTCTTTATATAAATATTCAAAATCGGGAAGATTGGAACCGTTGTTTCATTCTACTACGAGACTTTCAACAGCGAGCATTTACAAATCCATTAGGGATTGAATCAGGGACAGTTAGAACTAGTGATGAACGATTAAAACTTCAGATGAATGGGTTGGTATTTGGTGGTTTGCGTTTCTTACTTAGATCAATTAGCGATACTGCTTGATTGTAGACAGTCATCATTCGGTGATATTTGTCCTATGTACAACATGGCTGAAGTCCATTTTTATTGCTATCTCACTGCACTAATGATTATCAGGTTTGTAATGTGAGACAGCCATTGTTGATGTACCACTCACAATTTCAAAAATAAAATAGTCACCTGTTACTATTTGATTGGTAACAATTTTCCAGAAATACTTTCTAAATTCACTGGAAATCTTAATTTAGTCAACCTCTACTGAAATCTTTTGTACCTTTACATGTACTAAAGTAGTAAGGATTTTAATGCGTGATGCAAATATTCCTAAATTCCGAGTTTACCATGAAAATACTTGTCGCCGTTTTCACCATTGTATTTCTAATTTATGAGGCAACTGTTTACCACACACATACACACACTGGAACGGTTGTTTAGCTTGGTGTAATGAGTATATTAGGAACTAGATAAGCTGTTGATTAGGTGATTACACTCAGAATGGTTATGGAAAATCGTTTAAGTTATAAAGTGTAAAATCCTAAACAAGTTTATGAAGCCTTAAAATGCAGTCAGTGTTCACTAGATGATAAAATGTTAATTGAGTGTAAATGTTTACATAAAGCCCGTAATTACACCCGAAACGGAAACAGGATATTTCAAAGTAATTTTCTGGATGAAACTAGACTGAATGGATTAGTGAGTTGAAGACAAATTTTAACTTCTGCTTACCCTAAGTGTCAAAAAGACATTTCCAACGTTCGATAAATGCCGAAATAATACATGTTGCCTTATAAATTTCCTCGAGAAATTTATCTTTCTACGCTTCAACTAAGAATGAAGTAGATTAGTATGCGAAATAACATGAATTTTTTGAAATTTCGTTGTGGTCAATATTGTTTATATGTGTGTGGGTCAGTGGAAAACGTCATCATTACGATCACTAATGAAAATGGTTCGCTTAAAGATAATACTACATTTAATTCAACGGAAGATACTAAATTTTCTGTAGTTAATGTCTGGAACAATAAATTTGTTGGTTGTTAATTGGCGAATGCATTGCACTTTGACTTTTCAATGTGTTTTATTCGCTATTAGAAGAATAAGAGAAATGAGAAAAAACAGCTTGTGTCACTATCCAGATAAATACTTGAGGTCGTAGTTTCATTATGGAAATACTCAATACTAATAAAAAGGTAAACAATATCTCAAAATAATGCAGCGCTTGTTTAGGTGGATGTTCCAGTGGAATTACCCAATAATCATACTACATACTATTATGAACATAGAATTTATGAAGAATTAAAGATAAAAAACTTTGTAAAATTGACACAGTCTGTTGATCAACAACTT
Source organism: Schistosoma mansoni (assembly GCF_000237925.1). Lineage (NCBI taxonomy): Eukaryota > Metazoa > Platyhelminthes > Trematoda > Strigeidida > Schistosomatidae > Schistosoma > Schistosoma mansoni. Next base: position 18,632,085 of record NC_031498.1, on the reverse strand, counting down.
CAATGGTTGATTTGTAAACTGTAACACATATTTATCCAGAAGAAAAGGTTTTAGGCTAAATTGTGCAACAACTGTTGAAGGTGCATGCTTTGCACAGTTTACTGACTAGATAAAATAGAGGTAAATTCTACCAGCTCTTCGATCGTTATACATCTGAAGCGTCTTTAAGACCATCAGCATCGGTAAAGGCATCATCTATCTACAGTCAAAGTGACAATATGTTCCGTAAATAAAATTGTTACGCCAGATTTATAAAATGATCAATAGGCTTATCTGTATTACATTGAAATGGAACTCAACTTATCGGTAATTTCTCCTTGTAAATTGTACTGAATATCGGTGAGATTAACACTGTGTATTACTGTAGTGGAAAAGAACACAAGTGGGGATAATCGAATGTATTCGAACACAAAATTACAGAAAATCACAGTAAAATCTGAGACCCATAGAGTAAATACATCATTTGCAAAATGCTCATTAATTGTCTCAGACTTCATTATTCCTGCATTTCCATACAAACTGCTTTCTGTTCCCGTTCTTTCCTCCTCGATCTTCTCCTGCTAGACATTCTATTCCTGACTAGCGCTCCATACTACTTATGTCAATATTAGTAACACATACCACATTACTACTGTAATTGCAGTTACTCAGTCGACATATGCTCTCTTCCTTACAGTAATCAGGTAAGCTTGCACCTTTCAATTTATTTACAGAAACCCTTGAAGATACGACTAGTATTCTGATTTTACAACCTGCTACCAGTAGCACCTTCTATATGCGAAGCTTTCCTCCGACCAATGGAAATCAGAAGTCAGACGAGAAGAGGTAGGAAAGATATATTTGATACGTTATCAATATATCGCGAAGAGTTTATTCTAAGCTGGCTAGTGAACGTAGGAGCAGTGTCCCACGCTGGGTCGAAACGTGATCTGGTACGGATGAATGACCGAAAGCCTTCAGTTAAACAAAGTCCACTTAAACAACGTGGTCAGCATCCAATGTCGAACACTTAATGAGCTATTGATTTTGGGGAATTATTTACAGCTACAGATCACTCCCCCCTAGTGAGGTAGTGATGCTCCTAAGACGTGACCAGCCAGAAGTTTAAACCCAACGAGTTTGTCGTTGGTAAACACTCTTCTGATAGCTTGCTTCGTTTAGCAGCGTCTGGTCGTCTTTCCTTACACTAAGGGACCATAATGTACAACATAGCAATAAAGAAATAAAGTACAACGAAAATTTCGGCTCCTTGTGAAACTTCGTCATTCTTTTCCGGCCATCCTGGAAAAGAGAAAAAATAGAACGTGTGAGTGCATGTCGAAAATACACTCGTACTTGCGTAAGGACACAAGATGAGCGGGAAAAAATTGTTTTTTTTGGGTTTTTTTATATACAAAAAGAATATAAATACGCTAATAAGTATAAAAAGTGTTTTGTTTGAAATAAATATATAAAAAAGTGAGCATATTAAAAAAAAATTATTTTTTATAATAAATAATGAAAAGGGGATTCGAGGTTAGGTTTGTGTCCTACGTGCAGTAGCCGTTTAGATGTTCTGGAAATCTTACTCTTCTTCCAGAACGCGTTGTCTTGAGTTTATCTTTCGACGTTGACGAAGTCTCAAGGTGTGTGTCGGCTGTCGTATGGGGTACTACGAATGTAGGAGCCGTATCGTTCGATTGTATCGAAAAAAATTCGACGTAGCTATGATTTCCTTCTAAGTACGCTGCTTTTAGGCGATCAATACTGATGCTATCGTTCGTGCCGTTCTTATCGACTACATAGTACTTAGGTTCACGTTGAAGAACTTTGAAGGGTCCTTCGTATGCCGATTCGAGGGGTCGTCGATGTGAGTCTCGACGAACGAAGACGTATGTACTATGTCGTAATTCAGGTTGAACGAAAACATCAGTTGAGGTCGAGTGTGAGCAGGTTTAACTGAACGCATAGCGTTTGTAAGCATACTCGTGTAAGAGTTTAGATCCATGTTCAATGAAGAAGCCGAAGGATCTACGAATTCTCCTGGAAGTCGGAGTGTCGTTCCGTAAACGAGTTGAGATGCAGTGTATCCAATGTCAGCCTTCACTGCATTGCGGATACCTAGCAAGACGAGTGGAAGAGCGTCTGTCCACTGTGAAACGTTTGTAGCTGATAGTGAAGCTTTAAGTTGTCGATGAAAACGTTCTACCGACCCGTTTGCTTGTGAGTGGTAGGCGGTCGTTCGGAAGCGAGTGATTCCTAATAGTGAGGTCAGACAACGGAAAAGTCCAGATTCGAACTGGCGTCCGCGGTCTGTAGTGGTGGTTGAAGGGCATCCGAAATTTGCTACCCATCGTTCGACGAAAGCGCGAGCCTGTTATATCTGTGGCCGAGTGGATTATTTGTTGATGAGTGAAGTGATGAGACCGTCAATTAGAGAGCAGCGAATTATCGACTGGAGCAGTGACTCGAAACCGTACGAGCAGACTAGAGTGCTAACCGATCCTGCGATCTGCCTAACCTAGCCAGTTGAGTCCAGAACACAAATAACAGCCTCGGTAATATGAATCATTATTCACAAGCATACTGGGTTTATATACCAAACAGACCACATGTACCAAAAAATAGATAAATAACATTTGTACAATAATTGGCCAATGTGGCTATGGATAGGGGGAAAGTAATCAATAACAATAGTTCAAAGGTCAAAACAAAGGTTATGGTAAGAGGAACACGAATACAATTAGGTCAGTTATTTAACAACTATACAATAGGAATTAGGCATATTACCTTTGTCCATAAATATACCTCAGATTTACCATTCATGATTCACCAGGGGATATAACAGAGCCACTGTTTCAGCAGTAATGTCCTTAATAGGTACTGCTTCTGGCCATCGAGTGAAACGGTCTATGCATGTTAATAGATATGAGTATCCGTTTGAATCGGGTAAGAGTCCTACCAAATCTAGATGAACGTGGTCGAAACGAGCGTCAGAGGTTTTGAAAGAACCTAAGGGACATTTGTTGTATCTAATTACCTTAGATTTCCGGCAGCTTACACAGGAGCGTGCCCACTCCCTCACGTCTTTATTCATGCCAGGCCAGCAAAACCGTTCGGCTATAAGCTTGATTGTTGCACGAGCACCTGGATGAGAAAGATTGTGCAACGTATTGAAGACGTTGCGTCGATAATGTTTTGGTACTATTGGACGATCCCTACCTGTAGATGTGTCACAAGGTAAGGTTCCCTTACCTGTTCCTATCTGCTTAATACGTAGTTTAAGAGTTGTCGAGTATAACTCATGCTGAAGATCAATGTCTTCTTTTTGAAGCTGAGAGAGTTTAAGAAGGTCGATTCTCTGGAAACTGTTCAAGGAACTTATTCGAGACAAAGCGTCTGCGACTACATTGTTTGCTCCAGAAATGTGTTGAATATATGAAGTAAATTGCGAAATGTAGTCGAGTTGTCGAGACTCTCGCGGTGAGTACTTGCCTGAAGATGAACTTAAAGAGAAGGTAAGAGGTTTGTGATCGGTAAAAAGCGTGAATTCTCTTCCTTCGATGGAATGTTGGAAATGTCGTACAGCACATTACATAGCTAGGAGTTCCCTACCGAACGTGCTGTACCTAGATTCCGCGTCTAGCAACCGTCTCGAGAAAAATCCTAAAGCTTGCCATTAGTTGTTAACCCATTGTTGTAAGACTCCTCCGATTGCTGAGTCGGATGCGTCTACGGCGATACTAATGGGCGTTTGAGTGTCCTGATGCGCAAGCAGGGTTGCCTTAGCGATATGTTCCTTAACTGTGGAGAATGCTTTTCGGGCTGCCGTCTAAACTAATTGATTTTGCATTTCCACGAAGTTGATCGGTTAACGGTTTCATAAGGGACGCGCATTTAGGTATGAACCGTCTGTAGAAACTTACGAGGCCGTTGAAAGTCCGCAACTGCTTAATCGTCGGCATTTCTGAATGTTTACAGTAATGCCATGCCTTTGGAGTCGTTCGAAAACAATGTCCAGATGCTGGAGATGTGATTCTCTGTCCGGACTTGCTATGAGGCAGTCATTACCATACGCAGGTACGAAGTTGAGACCTCGGAAGACGTCGTCTATAAACCTTTGGAAGGTTTGAGCCGCATTTCTTAGGCCGAAAGGAGTGATGATGGCGATTTTAGGAATGTCGTTGGTCGCCATAGGTATTTGGTTGTAAGCCTTAACTAAGTCGATTTTCGAAAAAACAGTTGCACCTTTCAAGGTGGCTATCAAATCGTGAATGTGAGGCAACGGGTAACGATCGGGAATGGTTTTAGCATTCAGACGCCGATAATCACCAGTTGGACGCCAATCATTGCTGTCCTTTTTAGGGACCATGTGCAAAGGAGATGACCACGGACTATTTGACGGTCGAATTATCCCTAAGTCTATCATGTGGTCGAATTCGTTTTTAGCCGACCTAAGCCTTTCGGGAGCCAGTCGTCGTGCTTATGAGAATACAGGTGGTCCTGTAGTCGAGATGTGATGTGTAACATTGCTGGTTACACAAGGCAATTTCGGTTGCGGTTGATATATCCCGCAGTATTTGTCAAGTAATGATTGATATAGGGGGTCTATGGCGTGCTTAATTGTGACTGGGGATAATCTGCAACCAGAAAAAGGAGTTACACAAACAGATAACTTAGTGTTTCCGTCTATTAACCTTCGTGAGCGTGTGTCGATGAATAGATTGTGGTATTGTAACAGGTCTATACCAATGATTGGCATAGAGACATCTGCAACAATGAAAATCCAGTGAATGGGTTTGCGTAAACCCACATTAAGGTAAACGTACCTTTTACCGTATGTAGCGATCGGCTTTCCGTTTGCCGCCTGCAAACTTAAAACACACTCGCGAAGTCTGTCGTCGGGATTTGCTGGAAGAACACTAACTTCTGCGCCGGTGTTGACGAGGTAGCGAACTTTCGTGGTCACATCCGTGACGTATAACAGACGACTATGTTCGCCGGCTACGGTTGCCGTCAACGCGTGCCGGCTTGGAAGTTTCCCGAGTATTTTTTCGTGTCAGTGGATTTGGAGTTCGGATAATTGCAGGGCTTCCTGCAATTTCTAGAAGATTTACCGTACTGATTATGATACCAGCACCAGTCAGGATTATCTGTCTCTCGTGGTCGAGAGACAGATCGCCTACATGAAACGCTTCTTCGCGCGGTTCTTGACCGACTACGATCATTGCGAAATCGAAGGTAGCGTGTGAGAGTATGACATAATCCAGAGATGTCATTCGGGGTCGTTTGAGGTTTTTCTTTGACTGAAAAGACCTCAGCCCTAGTAGACTTCGTTATTTCTAAGATTCGATCGGTAGATGCAGCGAGTTCGTCTACGGCGTTGTTTTGAAACGAGACGAGCACTGCCTGCACCTGTTTCGGGAGTTTAAACAAGAAAAGTTGTTTGAATAGGCCATCGTCGAACGTTCGATGACCTATGACTTTTCTCATCCTTAACAACATGTCCGTCGCGGAACCATGTTGCAGGTCGATATTGTTAAGTAGTTGGTCTAACCGTTGCCGATCAGTTAGATCTCCGCGTTTTAGAATCGACCGTTTGAGAGTTTCGTAAGGTTCCGGAACATCACTAGTAAACATAATAGGTGTTACGTACCTGTTAAATTCGCGCGGTAACGCCTCAACTACCGCGAGGAATCGTGAGCGTGAGTCCGTGATTCTATGCCCGCAAAAGTCAGCTTCCGCGTAGCAGAACCAGGACTCGATATTATCAGGCCAGAAGGGAGTTAATTGAATCGATGGCGGGGGAATAGCCCTTAACTTAAATACTTGGGGTGTCTGTTCTGTCATTATAAAAAATTAAGTAATATGATGAACGAAAAATAAATAATTAAAGTATATATGCAAACTCGAGAAAAAAAATCACAATATATAAAAGTCAAATTAAGCAACAAAATGATTAGTGAAATTCCAAAAAGGAACAGACAGTTTATTGGCTTGGTGTACCAGATCACGTCGGGATCACCACTGAAGATACGACTAGTATTCTGATTTTACAACCTGCTACCAGTAGCACCTTCTATATGCGAAGCTTTCCTCCGACCAATGGAAATCAGAAGTCAGACGAGAAGAGGTAGGAAAGATATATTTGATACGTTATCAATATATCGCGAAGAGTTTATTCTAAGCTGGCTAGTGAACGTAGGAGCAGTGTCCCACGCTGGGTCGAAACGTGATCTGGTACGGATGAATGACCGAAAGCCTTCAGTTAAACAAAGTCCACTTAAACAACGTGGTCAGCATCCAATGTCGAACACTTAATGAGCTATTGATTTTGGGGAATTATTTACAGCTACACCCTATTTCAAATTCGCTAACTGTTTACACCCGAATGCAACAAGCGATAGATATTATCAGTTAACTTTACAAACTAAACGTCAGTTTTATAAGATGAGTATTTCTTTCGCTATATTATAATCATTTCTAGTAAAGAAAATATATTTTCTGTAACTCAAGTTGAAGTTTGATCAACAAACCATAAAGCTAATGAGAAACAAAAGTTTAGAATCCTCCACTTTTTATACTTTACTAACGAAAACAGTGGGAGATTAAAACACTGTTCAGCGTTAGTGTTTTATTCAATGATCTAAAGTACAAAAATTATTTGCTTTCCAAAGCATGTGATTTATTGGTTTAACCACATGACTTTCAGCAGAGTCATAAATCGAAATCCTACACCGTTTACTATGGTCCAAGCAACCAAATAGTATCTGTTGTTTTCAAATAACATATCTATAGCTCAAAGCTCAGCACAGAAACAAATATTTGACTATTAAATTAATCAATAAGTCATTTGTAAACCATATGTTTGAAGATTTAGTCAGTTTACAGATAAACAAAATTCTAACGTGGAATGTTTTGAGGAGATAAAGATAACTTGGATAGTGTAACACACTAGGGAGTAATAGATGGCTTGACCAAAGATTGTTCATATCTATAGAAGTCACATAATCATGAAATTGTCCAAAACAATCTAGTAAACTATCAAGAATTGTCTTTCTGAAATGTTTATCAGTAAATCCACTGAAGTTATATTTCTCATTTACTCCATACTGAACAGCATACACACTCACATGGAATGCATTTTTAATTGGTATATATACTGTGACCACCATCAACTATTCTCAAAAACCCCGAGTAAACTTTGGTTCGATGTAATTTTAATATTTGTTGAGATCTCATAAATATTCCACATAATAACATTCTGTATACTGAAGTTTTTGGAAATGTGTATTTACACAATGTTTTGGAAAATCCCTAACAAAATATAAAGGTCTATTTTTTCTGAAACCTTTATTTACGTTGATTTGGCGAAGGTGAGATAAATATACCAAAAAATAGTTGGTACTTAAATGACCAGTGGTATATCAATGATTAATTACGATTGAGCATGAAAGAATTAGGGTTCCTATGAGTTACAATTCTTTTTGTTATTTCAAAGGTGTTAGTTGTATCTGTGCATACAAGTGTTTAAATGGTGGTTGTTTAAAATATACTGCTTTTGATGTCAGTATGATTTTATGGGAAATTAAACTTGATATTCAAGTAGACTTCATCTAAACAGTTTCTCATACCACATTTACACTGCACTGTTATATGAAGTGTTTGTGGCATAGAGATTTACTTCGTCGAAATTAATCTGAAATATTGTTGTTAGAATCCACTTTCAAAATTTTGATCACCAATTATCAACAATTTACTACCAAGCTGGGTGACTAGAAAACAGAGTTTCAGAATAAAATTGAATACTTCGATATGGCTAAAGTTTGTCGAAGTGAATAAATGTTGTGTTGAGATGTTGCTGATTTGTCCATTCCCTTTCTAATTACTTGGTAGATGATTTTCTCCTACGTTCCTATATATAAAGCCCAGAACAGTAAGAAACTTCCCAGTCATGTTTGAATTCCCATGATGTAGAATGTCTAATTTGTCACTAATGGACACATAATTATCTATAAGGAATGAGAGTAACGACAATTCACCATGCTTAGCTGCCTATTGATCTACGTAACCTTTTTGAGTTACCCAATAACTACACTAAAAGAAGTTTCCTAGTCTTCTTTAAATTTCTTTTGGTTTACAGTGTATTCCGAAGTGGGATTTTCGGTTTATATGTAATGATGATTTCAAACTGGGGTACCAGTGACTTGCAATCTTCCTAGACGTCATTTATGTTTACCAGATTCATTTGTTTGAATGTCATAAGGAAATTATCAATAACACATCATTTATTTACTTTTGTGGCCGACTGAAAATTCTATCACATTCCTGAAACATAAAACGTGACACTTTATAAAGTGAGCCCTGATTAGACTACCTAACTTAGTGATGAAATTTTGAGAATTGGTATTTAAATCGCCGAGGATATCAAGATTACTATTTTGAATAAAACAGTACCAATAATATTGTAGAACATAGAGGTAGTACAACTGGCTAAATGAAAATTGAACACCAGCCAGAAACAAATAAAAGTTAAACCGATCTTTCTTTTGGGCAAACTGAGGTCATAATGGTATACTGGATAGTTACCACTTTACGAAAAGTTCATTGTAAATCTGAATTATTGTAGTAAGTTGAAAACATGTTATTTTTCGGTCAAATAATACATAATCTTAAACTAATAATAATTTTTCACGGCAATGACTTCTGCCGTAACTTCAAAAAGAAATATACCCTGCCTAATATTGTTTACAACAGAAAGCTAAAACAACAAACCACTATAACAGAGCTTAGATAGAATGATCTAAATAAAGATAAGTCACAAGGCTATTTGGCGTTTTGATATAATATATATTCATCTTTCTTTAGGTGTTTTGTTTTCAAAAATATGACTCCACAGGTTCACTGTTAAATTCTCACTCGGTAGCACTGATCATTGGTAGGTAAAATATTTGTTAGTCTTCAAATTGTCACAAATTTCGTTTCCGACGTAGCTGACTGCTTTTGTCATATAAAGGTTATAATATCAATAGGGTTATTAATGTGGTATGTGACATTCATACCGTTAAATTTCCAAATAATCAAATCAATACAAATGAATTTTAAACTAACATGCAACAAAAGGAATGTTTATAATATTCAGAAATTCATGAATGACTTGTTTAGTGATGAATTATTTCGTATCTTCTATTCTGAGTATCATCAGATATTCACGGAGCAAATGTTTGAAATGAGGTATCATTTTTTATGCCAAAGATGAGCAAACTATGATTGCATAAAAGTGGTCGGAAGTAAGAATGTTTGAGACCGTTTTACAGAATACTGAAATCTTAGAAAACATTTCACTAGTTACGTTGAATATTAGTTTAAGTTGAAATTCTCTTGTCCGGATTTTGTTTTAGTGGAATTATAGTATAACTAATCTCATAAACTGGAACTTACCTTGCATTGTAGTCTAACCTTCTATCTCCCATACAAGTCAGTTTTTAAATGAGTAGAGATAAACTTAGGTCGTTCAAACAGTGTTTCCTGTCATTCAGTCAGATGTTATTCATATATACGTGATTGTTTCACTTGTAACAAATTGCCGCGGAATAAATAAATGAACAGGAAGAACTTAAAACGTTTATGAAAGATTGGATGACTAATATATGATTCACGTTAGTGCATTAATTAAAAATACTTTTGTATTTCTGATATGTCTTGTAGGTTGAACGCTTTATTCAGATCCTAAGCTAATCGGATAACCCCAGGGCTAGCACTACTCAGCAACTTGAAGACCAGAGAGAAGACACGAGTATCAGAGAAGCACTTTACTACAAGGTTCGTTTTTGTACAGAAATCATAGGTATTTATAGATGTTAGCACATGTTAAATCAACATCCTATTTCAGCCAATCCATTTAACGACATATATTGCTACCGACCAATAGTAGCATGCCACGTTGGAACTCTAGAATGTTCTATCAAACTCTGATTGGTTGCGGCTCTTTTTGAGCCTCTGGAGGCTCTGTTGGAGTTCTTCGGAAGCCAACTCAACAATTTCACATATGGAACTGTCATGCATAAAAATGTTTCTGAGACCATTTAATGAAAATTTTTATTCACCTACGGTTTATGCTAATATTAGGCTGAAAATAAGTGTCGATATGAACTCGTTTACGCACATTAATAATGTTCTAAATGTAATTTATTTTAGAACTAATATAACAGTGTTTATTTATCAATGATATGGGTTAGATCTCCAGTTTTAACATTTTAAAATAAGATTTATAGTTAGCAGAGGCGTAAAAAAGCAAAAATAATTTACCAACTTTACAATCCTTGAACATTTTGGAGTCACCTCATATATCATGTTACAATTAATAATCAGCAAATAATTACTGGTTAGTTTTGACCCTTTTTTACTACTATTTACTTTAGATTATTTTTAATGAAACAATTTGTTGTCTACATTTCAAGGCTACGGAAATAGTATATTATCAATAGTGATTTTTCATATGATTATCTTTTTTCAAGGTAATAAAAGCTTTCTTTGAAATACCCTTATAGTTTGTAATTCTATACCTATTGTCTATTATTATTATTGATATATCAAATTACTATCAGAAGGGGTTTGGTGGATATTATAGTAACTTTAATAGTTGAGATCATGAATCAATTGAAGCTAGACCACCATGGAAAACCTGGAAGCACTGGACAGCCGTTTCGTCCTATTATAGGACTCCTCAGTGGCAGTGCGCATACACGACCCCGCCTCACGAGATTCGAACCCACTTTTTGTTCAGCATCTAATAATTGTATTAAATACACATCTGTACAAATATCAAAAATTACTTCGTGTTATCAACAGAACAGATCATGACAAAAAATCAATTAAAAAACTTATAAACTATAGGATACTTGTTATAACTCTAGGGTTTCCTGTTATAACAGTCCTTTCACTTTTTACACGTATGTGGGACGTTAATTTACCTTAGACGAATATCTACACTAGATTTCCTACCCAGTGTCTATTCTACAGGACTACAACACAACTCAGATCAAGAACACGAGATTAGCCTGACTATAACGTCAATATATTTCTACATCAAAATCCGACACAACCCAACAACAAGGAACAGTCAATGCATAATAAGGATAGGGGAATATATATATATATATATATGTATATATATATATCACATATAACACCTGTCATCCTATCTAATATCTGACTCAGCAAAACAACCAATCATTATCATTCTTGCCCACACATCAAAAACTTACTTGATCCTTTAAATAAAACAATTTTCTTTTGGCTACTCTAATCAGTAGGAATATCAATTAAAATTAAAACACTATTCATTGTCTCTATGATAAAAAAATTTTTTATTTTCATTTAAATTATTCTTTTAAAATCCATAAAAATACACCATGTATGTATTTTAATACACAATTTCATTTACAAAAAACAAAAAAAACTTCTATTTATTAAGTAACAATACAAAAAAAACAGACAACAACAACAAACTGGTAAACAATAAAATGAAAATGATTCAAATATCAATTTTTTATTTATCAAATTCTATTTAATTTAATTAACACTTTCTTTAAATATATTTTACATTTTCAAAAATATAATTTGTAATGAAAATGATTGATTATTTTATATAAACAATGTTAATGTATAAGAAACATCACCGAAGAGATATAGTGAAAGGAAGAGAAAAAAAATAATAAAGAATTGACAAAAACTTACACAGAAAAGTATATTGAATATTAGATATTAAGGGAATGTGCAGAAAGCTAGAATAGCTTATCATCTATTTCTTGAAGAGTTGTACAAATGACACAAATATACCATAGGTCATATCAATTTCTAAGTGCTTTATAAAATAAATATATTATTATCCAATACAAAGTGAAAATAAATTCTTTTTCTTTTCTTCAAAATAACTGATGATCATAAATGTTAAAGTTAAGAATTTGTATCTGGATTCCCCAAAAATACACTGAAGGCAAATATTATAAATGTTACACCTCCAATAAATGTAACTAGATAAGAGAAAAAGTTACAAAAGAAAAGTTACGGAATTAATCATACATATGAAATAGAGAGAAAATGAAACATGGATGGTAACAATTCCCACATAGTGAAAAAATGAGAGAAATATCAAAACGGTAAGACAACTCCGTGTTCAGGTTACGAATGCTTCTGAGTCATATCATTTTAAAACCGGTGAAAAGAAGTGTTTCTTATGACAACTCAACAATTTTAAATCACAAGAGCAACAAGAACTAAAATAAACAAGTGGTCAGATCAGTTATTTTTACTAAATGGATGTCATCTAGAAATGGTTTATGAAAATGAGTGTTGAATAAGTTTGTGATAATATTATAAAACTTTTGCTCCAACACCCGTATCAGAATTTATGATAAGTCATCAGGGATTACTATTTGTCAAAAACCTTAACTTTCCTCGTTTTAATTAAGTTTTGTTCTAGATAATTTTACAGGGGTAACGCTTTTTTTCTACAACTTTTCATGGAGCAATCTTACAGTCAAAGATCATTTGACCCTACTTCAAGTAAGTGAAGACAAATTCCTCTTAGGTGTGTATATTTTTAATACATAGTGTCCTCATTAAACACTGAATGAGAGTGCTAAGATGTTTAGAATCCATTTCTTACCTTCTTACTAATAAACGCTACTTCAGGACCCGTGTGAACATATGCTCAGTTTAGTGCAACTGAAATAGTCGTCTGTTGGTATAATTGTTTTCACTCCTTTAACTTCACAACCGTTTATTTTCTTTTATTTTGTTGATGTGAAGTGGTACAACTTGAACTGATACACAAATATGCTAGTTATCTGTATAGTTATCTGGACCATTACTTTATTTGCCCTTAATCTTTCCATGGTTCAGACTATGATAACTCAATGTGGTTCGTTTTTACGCAAAGTATCAAGCAGATCTAGTCAATTTAAAAAAAATAAGACCTTAATTGAGATAGACGACCACTCACTCATACGATATCAGGTCTTTCTACTATCTCTCTTAATATTCATATATTACTATCATCTTCCATCGAGATACAAACACTACAAAAGAAATACATTTTAGAGACTTTACGTTACGAACTTCATCTAATTTGAAAGACATGCGAATCAATTTCGTATACTCCATGGGAAGTGACATCATTTCAAGACGTTTTTTAATAAATGTGAGATCGTAGAAAATTTGTTCTACAAAATTTTGTAATATCTTAACTTCACTCCACTGAGAAACAGTAATTGCAGAGAACTCACTAAAGTTTTAGAAAAAAATATGCTCTACACTAATATGTCATTATCTAAGACATTATTAGTAATTATTAACTCAGTCAATAAATGTAGATCCATACATTTGACCTCGAGGTAAAACGTAAGTGTGAGAACTAGTAGTACTTCCTCTTTGCTTTTGATACATGTGGAGAAGACAGTCGTTTGATTCTGGGTTACATGCTTTAATTACTGAAAGGGAAATTAATCAATCATGAGACGGAATTCATATTAATTATAAGTTTACACTCTGCTGTACTGTTCTAAAAACGTCTTTCCTAAGGAGATTTAGCGATCTGGTGGATTCAATGGGTCAAACTGATTGTTTTTGAATTTTCAACCAGCAAGTAATACATAATAGATCGTGGAAATTACAAAGAGATAATCGACATATTTATTTGATACTGAATTTCTGAGAATCAAGTGTTTACTTACTCCACTGTACAGGAATACGTTGAGCAACAAAACGACCCATAAGGACAGCCAAACCTGTGCACAAAGCATGACCGACAACTCCACCTACGATTACACCCAAAGCACTCTACATATGGAGACAGAAATCAGGAAAGAAAATGCTAAAAACAATGTGCCAGTGAAAGTACTACTACTAAAATCGTAAAACGCCTACTGCAGTAAAATTCTGAATTATTAAAAGACAGCTTTTCAAAGCCTGATTGTAAAGTTCTTAAGCAAATGTATGAATTAAAGGTATGAAAATAATTTTTGTTGCTATTTATTCCTTATTTAATGCAAATGCATTGTGGTACAACTAGGAACGAAGAAAAGTATGTATCACACAAATATGGAGATAACATGGTGAAGAAATAGAGGAGTACAGTTTAGTTAAGGAAAACCGAGAGACTTATTTTAGTTGAAGGAGTTCCTTTCATCTTTATGTAAAAACACCAGGACCGCCATTAGTTTCTATTCTGAGCCACAGCTGATACAGTTTAAAGCTACATTCTCAGTCCAAGAAACTATTCTTGAAATCCTTATCATTCCTCTGGCCAGAAGTTTGACACCGATTTTAAAAAGAGCTACGGATAGGTAGTCTAAGCCCGGCAACTGGTTGCAATTAGTAAGTTGGGGTTCTTTCAGGACCTTCGCTCCGTTAGGTGGATTGGTCGTCATCGACCACGAGAGACAGGACAGTTTGGTTGAATTTGTTAGCGGCAGAAAACTCTGTCTATTGTCTAAGATGTCTTTGGACGTTACTAACCGGTATACCATTAACTTTACACATAAATTTGCTGACATCACGCCTCTTTATGCAGTGATTCGAATGAGTCCAAATGTGTCTTGAGAATTACAAGATTCGGCTGTTGTTTCTAACTCGTAAGCAATTTCCAAACAACAGGTTAATCAGCCCTTACACAAAATTTCCTGGAGTTATCTGCGTGAAGCATCAAAGTCGCGGTTAGCCGTAGATCGAGGTGTCAAAAGGCGTATGAAGTAGTCTGTAGAAAACAAGTGCTTACAAACAGGACGTTTTGAGAAGCTGTAAGTGAATTTACCTGCCATTCACGGAGTAATGAAGTTGCATCCAGTGTTTATCTATACACTTTAGTAAGTTGATAGCGAGCTATGAGCCTAGCTCGGCTTGATAATTGGTTTCAACAGTAGCTACAACCAACTTTTTTATGTCGACCCGTCTGGGACGAGATGTTTACTAGTCATCGAAACGCTAGACAAGCTTGGTAAAAACTAGACCATGATCAGAGTCCAGTTAGGTACTTACAAATGAGTGGGAGTCTTGTAATACATCCACACGAGTGGGGTCTGATAGCAGAGTGGTAAATGTGAGTCCAGCCTTCGATTGAAGAGGAATGACATCAGGTAGCAAATCGGCGATGACTGTGCCGACAATGGGTGCTAGCCAAAACCAGGATGTTGTCTATCCAAAGCTCACCGTTATCTGATGTGAGACCGTCGAGTCCCTATTGAGTACCTAAACAACTTTCTTATGCGCCTAGACACTCGAACTACGCATTCAAGTCTCCGACTGGCATTACATTGTGTATTGAATGCGCGTTATTGAGGCCACATAACTGTTGGTAGAACTCATTTCCGATTTCACCCGAGCTACAATCTGTCAGTGTGTAGGTAGAGGTTAAAGAGAGACGTTTCCCACATCCACTTCTCACTTGAATCGATCTTCCTAATCTAACAACATATAAATGACTTTTAATAGAGATCCAAGTAATTAGTGTTGACTCAGATCTGGTACGCAGTTTGGCGTCAATAACAGCCAGAGAGAATGCCGATGACACAGTTTCCGAATAAGCCTGAGTGAAAAAAAACCTTTTGAAATGATATATGACAAGGAAGTTTGTGCTGCTTTACTCATGTTCTGAAAATAAGTCTCACAATTAGAGCATACGTTGATATCTAAACTTTCTAAAGATCTAGCGAAACCTATCTGCTATACAATTTGCATCTGCGTTCAAATGTCGAAAGAGGTCAGTTTAAATGGCACACATGACTTCAGAAAAGTTGATCCAAACTGAGCATTTGAGGGTAGCATGAGTAAAATCGAATGTTCTGCCACCTGAAACAGCTTATAGGGGACAGAACTTTCAATATAGACCAGTTTCTGAGTGAGTAAAAGTAAAAAGTGATGACAATATGGAAACAACACGGAATGAAAGTGTAATATTATAAAACAAACAATTTTTAATGAAACAGACGGTAGATAACGTTTGAACTAGTAGTGAAGCAGAACAAAGTCACTTTCTTTGTAAATATTAATTATTATGTTGATGAGTGGGAAGGAATACTGATCAGGTACCCAGACTGAAACATGTAGTTTACCGCAAGGGTCACTTTTCGGAGCCTTTGACCTAGAGGACTAGTCTACAAGGCAGTAAGGTGACGTTAGGAGACATGACTCAGAAATATGTAACCGCATAAGAATGGATAATAGTAAGGGTTCACAAATGACATAGATCAGTTGTATAATAAGTATCACAAATAATTTATATTCGAAAAGTATATGACGAGTTTCGAAAACAAAGTTCAGATGCTTTCACCCTCAGAAGATAAGAAATTTATACCAACAGATGAAAAACCATTATGAAGAAGTAAAACAATTTACTGCGTCAGTCACGTAGCACAAAAGTACTACGACTCGGGGCAGCCAATTACAGAACTAAAGGAGATATAACGTAGAACCTGAGAAATTCACGTAAATTCCAAGAAAAGACAAGTAATACAGAGTTAATGACACAAATACATAGTAGATATACCAACAAAAAACACACGGAAACTGTCTGGAGAAGGAATGCATTAAAAGCGATCTATGGAGTAAACTCAGTAACTTGATCTGTACCCTATAGAATTCTCTGATCTTTAGTCTTGCTTATAATGTTTGGCCCTGTCGTAAATAGGCCGAACAAGACATTTAAATAAAAAAATATTCGCCATATTGGGTTTCCAATGTGCTTTGAATGTATAAGCCAAGAATGAAGTTCTCATTAAATCTCAGATTTCTCTAAAAGAAAACATATAAACATTACAACGTATGTTGTATGACAATGAACGTTGTTTACTAATATATAAGACAGGCAATCAGTCAGCAACAATGTAGAACTTCGTACGTACGTACATCAGTTCAAGTTGTCATACCACATTAGCACAGAGATACAAGTGTCAATTCAAATCCCATTGTGGTAGAGGCAGAGAAAGTATAAGCAGTCATCGAAAACATTAGGTTTTGAAGATGTTATTCAAGGACTATAACCCAGTGAAATAAATTTGGGAAGAGAAAAAAAAAGGAGATGAAGAATTCAGAAAATTATAATTTGGGAGAACACAAAGAGTGGATGCACCTGCACCCCAGCAAACGATTTTGAGCCATATCATTCGAGGCCTCTGACCATCGGTTGCTATCATCTCGCAGATCCCAACCAGGTAGTCTACACCTACCAACATGGCTCAGTCCACTTGTCAGTGACTTCAGTTTTGTGATATGTTTTGGTCCGGCAGTGTTTATATAGGATTATGTTATATAGTTGATTTGAAGAGGGGCAATCTCTGCGAATCTCGACCTACTTTGTGTAGAAGTTATTAATATGAAACAATGCCGATAAAAACATCCAATGATTACTCGGAAGAATTCAAAGTAGTGCGACTGGGTTGGAGTTCTACATGAACTACATATACAATGCTTTAGGACAGGCCTGCGTCAGCGCTTGAATTAGTGATATGAAATGAAGTAGTTGAGCGTATCACCATGTGTTGCGCATACCCAATAACTACCTACTTCAATGGGAGATGTTGTCTGATGTAGGGATAAATTGGAAGAAAACTGGAGGCGGTCAGACCAAAGCATAGCATCAGTTTATGAGTTCATTGACAGTTGGACTGAGCCATGTTACCAGGTGTAGACTACCTGGCTGATGTTGGCGTGATTATTGTAACCAATGGTTAAAGACTTCGAATGGCATAGCTGGAAGTCATTTGCAAAAACGCAGACCCATACATTGTTTGTATTCTCCCAGATCATAAGCTTCTGGATTCTTCAGCTTTTTTCACTAATTTGTGTTGTTGCATCGCATCTTCGATATCTAACCCTTTTTGTTATCGCTAGTACTGTTAACTGCCTCTGCTACAATGGAATTTTCCTTAACAATTTCATCTTACTGTGCTAAGTTTGTGGCAACTTGAACCGATGTACACACTCAACAGGTTCTGTGTTGTGTCTGACTGATTGACCGAATATATGTACTCTAAGCTTGCATGTTCAGCTACTAGCCTATGATTTATCAAAATGTCCACAAACTACTACGCCATCATAAGCGTAAAAATAAAACTTAAATGGTCATCAGTAACTCCAATTGCTTGATTACTAAAAAAGAGATGAGAAATAAAAAGTCCTCAACCATATACGTAGTTCTTCGTGAAGTGAAATACTCAACAACATACAGTTGTCAGATATAGCATTTAAATTTATTTAGTTCCAAATGAAGTTGAAGCACATTAACTTTAAGCACCTTAGAGTATCAGAAAATCGTAAAAATAAGAACGATTTCAATGATAAACTTGATGATTCTCTTATGTATACCTTAACTGATTGATTGGAATCGGGGAACACAGCCACGGAAAATAAAATGTATCGGTTCTGATAATCAGACTTAACAAGACCAGAGCAAAAAAACTAATAAAATATTTTACAATAAACAGGCACAATAGATGCAGCAAAACCGACAGTTTGGGAAATGTGTAGGAAAAGGGGATGTATTTGAGGCATTCTTTATTTATTTAAACACATAAATATTGGTACAAAGGGGAACCAAATACATATGCGCCACACAAATCTCATATGATTTGTGGGAGGGCTGTGATACTGGTCAGGTGCCCAAACCGAAGCAGGTGGTTTTCTTAGGGGACCACACCCGGAGCCTTCGACCTAAAGGTCTGATCCACAAGGCAGTGGAGCATCGTAAGGAGATGACGTCCCATGGTATCCGGTGACCGACTATTGGTCCATACGCCATTTGTTCCCTCAGGATACTGGAGCCCATGTACACCATTGGTTTGGAATCAGGGTTTTCCAACTCTCCTAGGTAAACTTTCCGTGTCCACCAACCCGGTTAAAGCGCCGGACATTCGCTTTTTGTCCTCTTAATTTCGTAAACAACACCCCCGCCACGAGGAGGCAGTGAGTAGGAATTCCCTGGCAGATGCTATATACGTGTGGCCATGTGAGAGCATTTCAAGAGGGAGAGCGAACTCTCCCCACTCTCGGCCGTACCAGGGCATTTGAAATGTTATACTAGTAAAACTAACTTATGGTCACTTACCTTTGTAGCTGCAAGAACAATTGTAGTTATCTGAGACCGATCACCCCATTCTGCCAAAAATGTGAGCACAAAAGCTTCCACAAAGATTGGAGTAAATATGTTTCTTGTGATCGTAAGTGATTTAGAGAGCAATCCCTGGGGTGAATCTGAGGTTTTAGTACCAGTTTCTATATCATCTGCTCTAGACTGTGTGAGCTGCATATGAACTTCATCGAACTCTTCTTTGGCTGTACTGGAAGACATAGTATATGCTAAGCACTTATGAAGCTTGCCAAACTTTACCTTCATAGAGCATCTTCAGGCCGAATATAAAAAACAAAGCACCGGATAAGTATAAGGTTACAGAGCGCGGGATGATTGTTGTTGCATAACCAAGTAACGCTAAAAGGAGACAGTTAAGAATAGTTATAACTACCCGACAACATTGTCATAGTGGTAAGAGCGAACATCGCTCCACAATAAACTAATGCTCGTGGATGCTGCATAGACATAATAGCGGCGATAAAAAATGTTTTATCACCAATTTCAGAGATTATAATAACATAAAATGAAGATGAAAATCCAGATAAGAACAAATTCCATGCTGAATTCAATTCTTTGGTCGGTTTGGACTGGTCATCTTCTGCGACTGGAAGTTTTAATGTCCCGGTTGGAGGTATTTCGAAGCAATTGATCCCATTCCACAGAGTAATGAGAAGGATACATTCTATTGTAAGAACCATCTGAATAGCTGTAACGCAACAGCAGAACTTCGCTCAATATTTGGCACTCAGTTATAAGGATAGTCATCAGTCCTCAGTAATATGGATAGTAGGTTGGTGAACCTGTGTTAATCCTGTCCGTTTTTCTTCCAGTCAAAATTCAGTTTCTCCTTGAGATGTTCGCCTATGTGGCTGATAACGCTTGTTCGGTTAAGGTGTTTGAGTCATTGACCACTCAATGAGAAAAACGGGACATCATCTTTAATTTATTAGATTGCGGTTTGAGAAACTTCATGCTATGACCTCAGAGATTATCAGTTCTGGATAGAGGAAAAATATAAGACATATTAACATATCAACAGTAATTAAAATTACAAAATGCCAACATATGGTCACCTCACGTCCTAAGATACGATTGGGGGCAGGTCAAGGCGTTTTAAGCGTTCATCGTGAAGGAGTTTAAAAAGAACCTTCACCAATTTCGTTTCCATACACTGAGCACACTCAAGTGAGTTAGTATCCTTAATTAGACATGGGCCAGCCGCTATGATACAGTACTCTAAGTGTGGTCTCACATAGGTGATATATAAAATTCGTAACATCTCACCAAACAATTTGAATGCTCGGAGAAGCAACTATAACTCACGAAACGTCTTGGCAGCAGCTGCGTTGCAATGCGTAGTTGTTTTCAATTCGTGACTTATTATTATTCCTAAGTCTTTGTGTTCTTGAACTCGTGGATGAGATGTGCCATCGATGGTATAATGGTAACCATTACGGTGTCCGATGTGCATGAGCACACTCTTCCTAGAGTTAAATTCTAAACCGAACCTCGAGCACATCTAATTAATTCGCTTAAGTCAGCTTGGAGATGGAAATTATCAGCCTCACTTCTTGTTGCTCTCCAGATTTTAACATCATCCGCAAACAAAAATGTCGACGACTTAAGCAATTGCGGTAATTAATTAACATAGAGAAGGAAAAGTAGAGGGCCTAAGATGGTGTCTTGAGGTACATCGCTTTTGACCGGCTTCCATTCGGAAATCGTTCCACTGACCCTTAATTTCTGTCTGCGGTCACATAAGAAGTTTCCTATCCACTCTTGTGCAGCACCTGTTATTCCAAAGCTCGAGAGCTTCTGCATAAAACCAAAGTGTGAAACCTCATCAAACACTTTGCTAAACTCTATGAATATCATATTGGCAGACAGACAGGCCGTCATCTAGGACTGCTGTCCAATCCCCTCTCGCAATAAGTTGGTCAAGCATGAATGCTTGTTACGAAACCCATGTTGCTCGACAGTTAACAGATTGTTCGAATCGATGTAACTTAGTAACTTAACCCGAATTATCTTTTCAAGTTATTTAACGACTATGCTGGTTAGACTAGCAGTTTAGTAGTTAGATACGATCCGTCTCTGACCATCCTTAAATATAGGACTGACTATATCATCTTTCCAATCTCTAGGGAGGAAGGGATATATTGAAGAGCGTTGCGAGTGGTCTTAAAATGATGTTCGCAAGAGAAACGGCAGTCATGAATGCAACCCATCAATGCCTACTATTTCACATGGTCTGAAGTTAGTGATCAATGGAAGAACAGGTTCCTCAGTCACATGTACAGGTCCTATGGCTGTTATCCAGGTGTGATAAGGGCAAGTATTTTTAACAAAACATGCAGCGTTCACCAAAATATTTTGATAAAGCCTCAGCTTTTGTCAGATCTGATTAAGCTAGTAAATCTAAATTTCCGTGTAGCGTTTAAAGGGGAATACCATCACCGCGTCTTGTTCTCCGTTTAAAGTACGAAAACAATTGTTTCGAAAGAGTACGGATATCATATATATACATATATATATATATAACACTACTATCAGTACCAGGAAACCTTTCCAACAGAGTGTAGTTGAAACAGATGAAGGATTCGGTAGACGCACATCTACAAGATCAAAAGTCTGTAGTCCGTAAGGATCCGTTGTGTACACACCAAATCTCAACACTGTGGTTCAGTGTTAAACAATCAATGAAATGAAACTATGGAAACACCATTAAACATCAACTTTTTTGATTGTAATTGTATTTAATAGTGTGGCTAGAAGAATGTTAAGGAAGCCCACTCGACACTGTGGAGTTAGTAGCTGTGAAGATAGTCATTATCATACGGAATTAATACGATGAGCAACACTTCAAAGTCGTGCATAGAGGATAGCTGACAGATGCATTCTAAGTGAATACCAGTGTCTGAAGAGACTAATTAATCTTGCCCTTCCCCTTTATTCTGGTGGTTGATCGGATTATGAGGAATTTCAGATCTGGATGGAAGCACGAAATATGGTGGATATTGTAGTGGTATTAGTTACTAACCACACGATTTTCAAAGCTGAAAATTTATATACTAAGAAGATTCATTCTGAAAATGTAACTTTAGGAGAAGATCAAGAATGGTGAGTTTGGGAACATTCATTCAGTCGGATGGCATGACTCAGCCTCGCAGACATGGTCGTTCTGTCTAAGTTGTCTCTATTCAGATTAGATATATTATTACATCCTCAGACCAATTATGTTCTTCAGAAATATTTGACGTTATATTTCAGACGCTTACGATACGACAAGTCAGTGTAGAGAATGATGTGACTTCCACATAAGATCACATGGATTAGATGGTCACATCATGACAAGCCTACAGTTCTAGGATTAGGTCTAGTATTATAGAAGTACTAATAGAAAACTAGACCATCATTCTACATCTCGGATGCAGCTAGACAATCGGGTCTTAACAGATGAGCTAGCTCTTCTAGCTCATACACACCAAGAAATGCAGGTAAAGACAGCCAGTGTGGCAGCAGCCTCTGCTCAGTGGGTCTCAACATACAGAAGGGAAAAAGTAAGCTTCTCAAATACAACATTGTGAGCAACGACCAAATCACACTTGATGGGGAAGCTGCGGAACAAGTCAAAACTTCCACATATCTGGGTCGCATCATCGATGAACAGGGAGGATCAGATGCAGATATAAGGACAAGGGTTGGCAAAGCGAGACAGGCATCCCCAGATTTGAAGAATATATGGGACTCGGAACAACTATCAACCAACATCAAAGTCAGAATCTTCAGTATGAGCTTTAAGACAACTCTGTTGTATGTAGCGAAATTTGAAGGATCTAATTTGTCCTACAGATATTATACTGGAACCGTGAACATGATACTGACGACTTAGAGTCTATTTAAATGCTGTCGCCAGAACAAGAACAATTCGGTTTCAAACTTTATCCGTTTCCAAACGTAAAACAGAACAGTTCGATTAGTACAATAGTTAAGGCGATTGTAGTCATTATTTAAAACACATGAACATACCGACCAATATTGTGTGTGTTATTGAAGTGAATATAACAATCAGGAGTTGCAGTCACACTAATATGATAGGATAATAATGTCTTTCAATCGGCAGGTCACATGCAACAGAGACATCAGATGGGGTTGACGTTGTGTGCGTGTAAGCAGCGATTTGATTGTTTAGTTACGGACATAACTAACAGAAACTTGTAAAACCACTGCAACCACCATCAAGAACCCACGAGCATTTATAAACAGTTGTCTACGGAAGATACTCAATGTCCTTTGGCCAGATGCCATCAGCAACAACGTGGTGTGATAGAGAACAAACCGACGTCCAGATGAAGATGAAACCGGGAAAAGATGCTTGTGGTTGATAGGAAATACATAGTGAAAGTCATCAAACCACAACTACATCAACAATCCTACAACGCGCGCTATTTAAAAAGGACAGTGGTATTTTTCCTCGTTGAGTAAAGTCTATTGTTTTGATCGTTATTAGCGTATCAAGACTACTGTTTTATACTTTGATTAAATTTCTTTCAGTTAAAGTATTCGACTAGAGTATCATTTTTGATATCCTAAATAGTTTTATCGTCGGTACTCCAGAGTACCTTGTTTTTTCTATTGTATCCGTTAGTACTTTGGTCCTAACTATTTATAGTTTTTTCTACTTTTAGTCAAAACTCACTTTCTCATCCTTAAATGACTGGAAGATGCAACAAAAGCATTGCCACCGCCCAGGGTGTCGATATCCCGTTGACAGTGGCATGCAGTGCGATGAGTGCAATGGTTGGTACCACGAAGTTTGCACGAATCTAACGCCTGCAGCTTTCAAGCGGTTCAGTAAAAATGGATGCATATGGCTATGTCAACAGTGCTGTTCGGATGCAAATAGCCTGTTAACCGAGGCCATCTCAATGGTAAATGCCGCAAAAAAGTGTCTCGGCAAGCGCGGTCGGGACACATCAGTCAGAACTCAATCTGTCGACACGCAGATTGACATAAGGCAGGCCCAAGTGAGTCCCAAAAATGCTGACCCTCACTGTCCAAAGGAGGAAGGACATCCTCCAAAGAGGTCCGTCGCAACCAGAAACTCGCGCAAAAAAGTCTCTTCTGTCCCTCGTACCAAAAATGGTACCCAGAAGGGAACATCCGGAACCCAAAATCGCAAGGCTCGATCGGTTTCCAGAGCGAAAGATGACCCATCCTCCCAAGTTGTCCTGAACCTTCCGGAATCCCACAGTACGCCTGACGCGACTGTGGTTACTACTCCAAAGAACATTGGCGATTGGGTACGGGTCGTAAGGAGAGAACGGCAAAATGACGTAAAAGGGAATCCTACCCCCACCAAAAGGGTCGACAAGCCGAGGTCTGATCACAGCGACAGATCAGTCATTTTCCATAGAGTCAAGGAGAGTGACAGCTCAGAACGGAAAGCTCGTTTTGAGCATGACATTGTGTTGATAAAACAACTACTCAACCAAGTTATGCCCAAAAACATCTCCGGAGTCACCTTGCTAAAGGTGTATAGACTAGGAAATCTAGCGCATCTGAAACCAAATCAGTCTAGACTACTCAAAGTCGTTTTCAAACCCCCAAACGAACGCGACTTAATCTTAGAAAACGGACACAAATTAAAGGGTTCAGGAGTCTTTCTCCGTAAGGACTTACCGTTGGCGGACCGTGTAAAAAGACGGAAAGCCAAAAAAGAACTACAGCTCAGATTAGACGCTGGCGAAAAAGACCTGAAAATTGTAAATTTTCGGGTTGTGAGGCTTCGACAGAGGATGATGCCGAAGCCACTCTGGGTGAAGCACGAGGCCATTTAAATAGGCTTCGGTTCTGTTATACCAATGCCCGGAGCTTACTAAATAAGCTACCGGAACTAGGTGTACAGATTGACTCAACTAGGCCAGACATAATCGCAGTCACAGAAACATAGCTGACGCCGTCTATAGATAGTAGAGAACTTGATTTCGAGGGTTTTACATTAGTAAGGGCCGATAGAATACAAACGCGTAAAGGAGGGGAGTAGCTCTATTCATTAGGAATGCTATTCCATTCACCATTATCGACAGTGTATCTCATGAGAGTGGGACGTATGAATTAGTTAGCTGCCGCCTGAAATGCAGGGGACAAGAGTTGCTACTTAGTTTGATCTATCGCAGTCCAAGCTGTGAGGCAAACGAGGTCCTGCTAAGCAGTCTCAACACTTTATCACGAAGTGATAGATGTCTAATCCTAGGGGACTTCAATGCACCCATGGTGGACTGAGGAAATCTGAGGACTGAATCATCAGAAAATTCCTTCGAACAGGAACTAGTTGATGCGGTAATCACATGTGCCCTAGTGCAACACGTGAAAGAAGCAACTAGGTACGACCCGGGTTCTGCATCATCCTTAATAGATCTCATATTGACTCATTATGAGGATGACGTTGCAAACCTGGATTACATGCCACCCCTAGGCAAAAGTGGTCATACAGTTTTTAGCTTTGACTTCCATATAACTGTCGATCACGAGCACGCCTCAGCTCAATCCAGACATAACGTCTGGAAAGCCAACATACCAGACATCATGAAATCAGCATCATCAGTAGATTGGAAAATAGACCCAGAGTCATCAATCGAAACGGCTTGGGACATATTCCGGAATTTATACTTAGAAGTTACCGCCCCCCACATCCCTTGGACTACACCTAAGGGGCCGAGAAACCCCCCACCGTGGTTCAGTAGGGAGGTTCACATCCTTCTCCGTAAAAGAAGGAAAATGTGGGATAGATTTAGGTTACTGGGGACTGACGAGGCAAAATCTCAGTATCAAAAGGCTCGAAATACCTGTGCCTCAACCCTCCGTAAGGCCAGAAAGCTGTACGAAGAGAAAATCGTTAGGGAATCCATAGAATGCCCTAAACGCTTGTATTCGTATATAAACCAAAGGACAAAAAGAAGAAGAAATGTTCCTTCGCTATGAGGAGACAGTACTGCCACATCACTAGTGGAGGACGACTTTGGCGAAGCTCAAGTATTCTCTAAATACTTTGGCGATGTATACACCATAGAAACACCCTTCTCACCAGTCCATGAAAATCCCCCCACACAAGCACTGGACAGCGTGACCATTAAAGAACTCGATGTCTTTGGTCTGCTAGTTAAGCTTGACATAGGTAAATCCACTGGACCCGATGAACTGCATCCTAGGTTACTAAAGGAACTAGCTAACTTTGTTGCGAACCCTTTAAGTGTATGTTTTAATCTATCCGTAACCCAGAGTCGTCTACCAAAAGACTGGAAGAACGCCATAGTAAGTCCAGTCTTCAAAACAGGTACAAAACATAAGCCTGAGAATTACCGACCAATGAGCCTAACTAGTGTGGTTGTTAAAATCTTAGAAAAGATTATTCGGAAGGAGCTGTTAAAGTATCTCGATGAAAACCGGCTCCTCTCCGAAAAGCAGCATGGTTTTAGAACAGGTTACTCTTGTCTCACAAACTTATTAGTCGCTCGTGAAAGCTGGTGCGCTCTTAAGGACCAAAAATTACCTATAGACGTAGCTTACATCGATTTCAGCAAAGCTTTCGACAAAGTTCCGCATAACTGGCTGTTATATAAGCTAAGGAATGTCGGGATTGGAGGCAATCTATTGATGTGGATAAAAGACTTCCTAGTTGGTAGTCAACAAAGAGTAAGGGTGAACTCCAAGTTGTCTAGCTGGGAAACTGTGCTTAGTGGAGTCCCCCAGGGTACAGTTTTGGGGCCAGTGTTATTCCTCCTGTACGTAAATGACCTCCCTCATCTACTATCATCATCGGTCTTACTCTATGCTGATGATGTCAAGATATGGAGAGCGATACAAAGCAAGGGCGATAGCTTAGAACTTCAAAATGACCTGGAGAGATTATCTGAATGGTCCCAAACCTGGCAATTGCCGATAAACACTTCCAAGTGTATTGTGATGCATATTGGCCACCAGGGTACAGATACATACATGATGAATAACACTGAGTTACCTATTGTCCAGGCACACAATGACTTAGGCGTCATCGTTAGTCAAGACTTAAAGACTACTGCACACTGCCGTGCAGTAGCCGCCAAAGGTTTTAGGACTTTATGGTCCATACGCAGGGCTTTTAGGCATCTTGACGCTAAAACGTTTCTGACTTTGTATACAGTGTTCGTACGCCCTAAACTTGAGTACTGCATACAAGCAGCTAGCCCCTGCCTAAAAAAAGACAGTGAACTCTTGTAAAGGGTTCAAAGAACAGCAACTGGGCTGATTCCCGGAATAGCGAAGCTCCCGTATGGTACTAGACTGACCAAGCTAAACCTATTTCCGCTGTCATATAAAAGAATCAGAGGCGACTTGATTACAGTTTTCAAATTGCTTAATGACAAATTTGCACCTGATATGCCCTCATTTTTCTTGTCTTCCAAAACAGAAAATCTACGAGGACACTCCAAAAAAGTTCACAAGCCCCGAACGAATTACTTGTCAGCTGACTACCGACTTTCCCATCGAATAATCAACGAGTGGAATTCATTATCTCAGCACCTGGTTGAGGCTCCATCCGTCGACTCCTTCAAAAGAAAGTTGGATCAGCTGAGAGACCATCATTGCCAGGACTAACACAGGCCATCAAGCCTCCTGTCCTTTCCAAACTGAAACTGAAACTGCATCACAAGACAAGCGCTAACTTTGAATCCTGAAGAGAGAAGGAAAGGAGGCAAACTCAAGAACACAGTGAACCGGGAACTGGAGGAAGATGTCAAAAGAATGAAAAGCAACATAAAACTACTGGAAGGCAGAGTCCAGCTCAGGATAGATTGGCAGAACCTAGTCATCGACAAATGCTCTACCAAGGGTAGCAGGTGTAGCTAAGTAATTAAATAGATAAATAGGCGTGATAATTGGAAATATTCGAATGTCCCAACTTAGAACATCCGAAACAGTGCAAGTTGGGGCAAGTGGAACTAGATGAACACAAACGAACGTACTATATTTGGAATTGGTAATGATAGTGAAATCAAGTACTAAGGAATCATCAGTTCGTAAAAATACCACAGTGAGTAGGTAAGTAGGTAAGTGAGTAAATCTCCCTATTCCTCACTTAGAATTTCCCTAGTTAAATCCTCATAATAACGTTATGTCGGGATAATGAACAAATGAGTGGTATCTCCTAGGTATTGATTAAAGTGTATTGTTATATGTATTCTTATACTGTTTATAATTATAAGTAACTAGATCCTGAATATACTAATGTTCCTCTTATCTCAAGTTTCCATTTGACCCATTAGCTACTGTTATGCGATTTACAGTTCTTGATTTCTCCCAGACCTATTAGTTACGCACACCAATACTTACATCCCTTTTGGGATTGAACTTGTATAATAATTATTTTTGATTTATGTTGTGATGCGGTCTGATCTGCGTGTATATAAACCACATATGCCTGGAATATACGATTCGTATAGCGGAGACTGATGTATGTGTTGTGGACCAAACTGAGTGAGCTATATGAGAAGCCGTTATACAAAGGACCATTAATGTTTCGGAAGTGAGTTTGAGCGGTAAAGCTGACTACTATCGGTGGCTTAGTACAGGGGCAATGTCACATGCAACAGGGATAGTCTACAAACACATTAGACGGGTTAAACTTTGTAGGCGTTTAGGCAGCGATTTGATTGTTTATTTATGAACATGACTAAAAAATTGTTCTCATTTTCGTGATATACATTTAGGTGTATTTGCGGTTGGTTTAACTTCATATATGCCCACTTGTTTTAAAGGCTGTTGCTCGTCACGAATAATTAGTATTATCGATTATTTGCCAAGACATGGAAATATACCTTTTTATGTCTTCGCCTTTGATATTATTTTTTTTGTATTGACCATATGTTACGGGAGAACTGAAGACATTTGGCTGATTAAAACCTTTTTACTGTACATCAATTTTACTGTGTTTTTGGATGTGTTTGTTTTACTTAACCTTTGGACTTGTTTGTTTATATAATTCTTTTCGGACATTTCGGTTTCTTTTGTCATTGGTTTGGTATTTGGGAGTTTTTGCTCCGGGAACCTACAAAATTGAAGGTTTGTTTTGTAATTGTTATAATTATTGTTGTTAGAACGACTTTATTTGTGAATTGCGAATAAACTTGGTATCTAATTTGGAGTTTTGGTTCTCTTGTCTACTTGGGTTCGTGATTTGCGAATATCGACGGCCAGTACTTCAATAGTTGGAACGGGCAAAAACTCATAATTGGACGTAACACCATATAACTCTACAGTGTTATACGGTTTGTAAACATGTCGCTTTATGGGATTGCTAGCCGCTTTTTAGAATCAAAATTACCGTGGAAAACATTTTCTGATGCTTTGTTGGTCACCAATCTGTCAGATGCACTGACATCGATTATATGAACTTGTTGTGGTTGGTTTGTTAACCTATGTGGTCGCAGGTAGTATAATTTCATATTTTATGTTATCAAGTTCACAAAGCATACCTATTATTTTTGAACTTGTATAAGGATAAATATCTTTCTCATGTAGTCCTTCTACATGAACTTCATAGCCTTTCATTTCAAAACTTTTGATATTTGGGTCTTAGTGGTCGCATACCGTTGATTATTTTTAGGATGGATTAACATTGTGACACCTTGCTGCTTTTAATTGACAATCACCAACGTTCAATTCGTCCAACCAATGCGATTCAATCGTTCTGCAGCACCGTTTTACCACTGTCACCAAATACTACCTCCAGACATTTGTAATATTTCTACAGAAGAGTCATGACGGTCCGAGCAGTTTCGGCATGTGAAGAGACCGAAGATCCCGTCCCAAAGTAAATTATCTGTTTTATGCAGGTTCCTAATCGAAGATCATCCAACTCGTTATTACCTTCTATCTTATGCTGGGACGTTTTGTAGTTCAAGCTTGTTCTTAATTATGGTTCCGAAGTAAGGATAACGTAAAGAAAGCCTTGTTGAGATACATGCGTGTCACGTCAATATGTTGCTCGTTCACTTCTCCATACTGCCTGGACGTTAAAAAAAGTCTGCCATACTATGTATCTGTCGTGAGGTGTGACCCAAAAATGATTTAGAAAGTCATACACTTCGGGTTTAACCTGAATAGGCTTACGAACCATATCAATCATCTTCGTTATTACCAACAGTTCGGCAGACTATACTTTATATCGATTCATGAAAGGTGGTGCAATAGCCTACGCGGATTTTGACAATGGAATGAAGCTGTTTGTTCCTCAAACTTGGTCTCCAATCTGCGTTCCTGTTCAATTCATTTGCCACACGATGAATTTATTCACTCCTTTATTATTTGTTTGTTCAGTGAACGCATATGTATGAATTATGTTCGATTTACAGATTAATTTATATTTTACATGTCACTATCATAGTACCCATTGCAAAAATACACGGAGCTAATTGTGATCAGAAATAATATCTGTGCATCATAACAATTAAGTTTACTGGAACTAGAAATATACATAAGAAAACGAAGTTTGTCATACTAGAAATCCGTTACTGTGAACAGTGCGAATCCCATATTTCCTATTTCAAAAATTGATAGGGCCAAGGACTACGCCACTTACTCACTTAATCCTCACATATCTCCTACAGTTGTTTTCATATTTTAACAAATTTTCCCTACTACTATCTGCACTTGACATAAAGGCAAGTTTTTTTTATCACAGAGAAATCTGAACACATCACTACCAGTTAATTCCTCTTATAATACCCTCTGGTTGAGTCTGTTTGTATGTACGTTGTTACGAAAAACATATTAGTTGGGTGCCGAATGAGCGGTCTAAAGGTCAAAACGTTGCTCATTTGTGTCCTACCTACAGGGTCATGGATGTGAATCGCTGAAGAGTCCAAATATAGGACGAGATGTCCATCCAGTGTTTCCGAATTCCTACTGGTGGCCTAACCGTGACCTGCCGGTGATTTCTATGAAAATCGAACCGAGTTTAAAAGCTCCATTTATAACCCCTCTAACTTCAACAATCCCTTATGTAAAGAAAAAATCACTTCGTTCTTTATCACACAACATCACAATATCCTACAGAGCAAGGCATCCCTTGGTTAATCTTGATATCAGATTTATGAACAAGGATAACTGTAATGTCAACCATTTTGCGAAATACTCTATAGTCCATAAATGCTTATACAAGTTAACGTGAACATAGACATACAGTTCCAAATCGAACACTGAATTATCACTGTTTTCATTCATAGAAAATTCCAATTTCTTTCGCATTACCATTTTGTTAAAATAGACTCTCAGGTTATCCTCAAGAAGACAATATACTCTCTGTATATCTAGTGTTGAGGTTATTAACGACATTATAAAGATTACGAAGCATTTTGGGGAACAGTTTTCAACCCACAGCCACTCACATAAGTTACGGTAGAATCTAAAATATATTCTAACTTCATAGTCAATGACGAACACTCGCATTAATTAGACATCAACTAATAACACAGTGTATCCTATATGCTTGACTGATAAATTCTACTTCCAAAACTAATGACACGCTAAGACCTGTAGAGAGTCTGAACCCAAAATCCACTTTTATTGAAGTATATTGCGCTAACTGATCTTCATTACATCGCTCCACGCTTAGTACATTGACGGTATGTGATATCATAGGATCCTAGTTATGCATCCAGATATTCTAAGCAAGTCAAACTGAAAACTAAAATTATTATAACTAGAAATAAGCTCACGTCGGTCAGCATGTTTAGTTAGGCCTAGGTTAATCATACGATTAGGTTCTATAAGATAGAAGCCTTCACTATTTATCAGTGTTCATGTAATTATGAAGGATCGTGCATTCCTTAAAAGGTGATGCATAATTGTCTCTAACCTTAAACATACTCATTACAAAACTAGATCCTTCTAATTCCAAACACATTGGAAATTATCAGTTTCACCATAAAGATTTACAGTTAGACACTTAAGTTCTTCATGTAGTAGTATGGCTGATCAGTGAAAGAAACAGCAAAGGCGAATATATCAGGATACGCTGTGATTGTAAAACCATGTATGGATACACAGCGTATACACCTGAACACTTATGCGACACTCTGAGCCATGTTATTCAAAGTCACAAGCAACTGGATACAATGAACATGAGGACCTCAATTACAAAGAGTGCACCAACCCTGAAGATACAACAAGTATTCGGATTTCAGCAACACATTTTATGATCGAAATGTGCCAACCTCGTCGAATAAAAAGTCAGGAGCGAAGAGGTTCGAAGTTATATTCGATAGACTGTCGACATAACGAGAAGTGATCAATCTAAACTGGCTGGCGGTCGTAGGAGATGTGAAGCACAGCGTACCCACTCGTGATCTGGTGCGGATGCGTGGTCAAGCACCTTCAGCCAGGTGAGTCCATTAAAACTAACGTGGTCAGTACCAAAAGTCAAAGGCTTACAAAGCTATTGATTTTGGGGATTTATGTACCGCTACAAACCTAAATAGTTCGGTCTGACAGTCAGTATCATTAATTACCAATGGCGTATCTTGGCTTGCCTACCTCTAGCTTTCTCCTAAACTATCACTACATCAGACAACATCTCCCATTGAAGTAGGTAGTTATTAGGTATGCGCAACACATGGTGATACGCTCAACTACTTCATTTCATATCACTAATTCAAGCGCTGACGCAGGCCTGTCCTAAAGCATTGTATATATAGTTCATGTAGAACTCCAACCCAGTCGCACTACTTTGAATTCTTCCGAGTAATCATTGGATGTTTTTATCGGCATTGTTTCATATTAATAACTTCTACACAAAGTAGGTCGAGATTCGCAGAGATTGCCCCTCTTTAAATTAACCATAGAACATAAGTCTATTTATACTCTTTGATTTGTCTTTCGCCTCATTTTTGTTGATGAGACTTTTCAGCCTATTTAGTCTATCATTACTTCAGGCGTTGACGTAAACCAGTCCTAAAGCGAGAGAACCTCACCCCAAACATGGTACCGTCAGTCCATAGCGTAGTCAACCGGCCGCTATGAGAAATAGGTTTTATTCAGGCCAGTATGTGGATTTAATGGCTAAGGATTTGTTTGCAAAGTAAGATAACCGAAACCTTTGGATCTAAAAGAACATGTACAATGTGGCTAGATAAAATTGGAGAACGTAATTAGTCCTGATGCACACCACTTGAGGTTGACAGTCTTGATCACTGTCCACCACTTGCTATCTTAATCAATGGTATTCCTATGGAGAGCCTGCACATGGTTGATAACCTCCCTGTTGTATTTTTGAAGTCACTTTTTCAATACTCACAGGTGTGAGATGTGAACGTCCGTGACGTAACAATGATGCATCTACCTCAAGAGACATTGTGCAAGGGTATACTTAAGATCAGTCAACAGTAGGTCACTATCAAAACACCCAATTAAAGCTCTCCGCCAGTGGATACGCATGATGAAAATCCTAACCACAAAATAGATATCATTCTAACTCCATATTATATTGAAAAGAATCATTCGTGAACCAACATGATCTACTGCCATAATGGTCCATATACCAGCACTTGGTTAGCGGGTGTCTCATAACCATCAATATCATGCTTCCACTAAGTATTCGACTGCAAAGGAGGACGATTATCAGAGTATAATTTTGCTTGTCTTGACAACTAAGTCAGTTTGAGTGATCTACTTTGGTATTTGGAGCAGGATTTACGTGTTATCAGCTACATCGCTGAGACGATTATACTGGGTTCAAATTTTCTATCACGGATCTTGGCTCGGACGTTCGATTACTACCAGAGTATTCTCCCAAGCGTAATTGTGTTTACGGGGTTATATATTATACCTATAAGTCATCAAAAGATTAGCTACACAAGTCGCAAGCTTTAGACAAAGAAGACTGAGTGATACAAACCCAAGCAATCAGTAATCTCACTGAAGACAAACCATATCTAGAATGAGTATAATGGAGTCTGTCATAAAAACTCGTGTGGAAGACTATGATCATAAACAATGAACTAAAACTGAAAATAGTGAAGAGACACAAAATGGACGAAATCTACGTTTGAAAAACATATTTATTTAAAATACAACTGTACAGTGCAGCAAAATCTTTCTGAAGAAATCAATGGCTTATCAAGAAGCTTTACCACTGGAGTTTGTAGCTCCCAAGGCGGCGGCAATGTTGGCTGCTGCAGCGGCGGCAGCCGAAAGAGGATCAGGTTTGATAGTTGCTTGTTTATCTGAAGTAACAGGAGGTCTTGGTGGGGAAGGTTGTTCTTTACGACGCGACGAACGATGATCACTTTGTCTAGAAGGGCGAACTGACCGTTCATGATCTCGACGTTCACTTCGATGCCTACTACGATCTCTCTCACGGCTTCGGTCTCGACCAGGTCGATCACGGTCACTTCGTCGCCCACTGCTTCGATGTGATCCAGATGGATTTGGTGAGGGGGCTTCGGTAGAACCGTGTTCCTCTGCACCAACAACCCCTCCAGAGTAACGATCTTCGCGCGAACGGCGAGAATGATGTGATGTTCCTCTACGGTGTTCATATTCTCTCCCAGATCTTGATGAATCACGATGGCTGTAAGTAAACCATATAAACAGGAAAAACATAAATATATCAAACAGTGAACAAGGAATTGCTAAATAGAACATCGGTAATCAACAAAGGGATAAAAATTTATTGCAAATAAACGCAACTATAGGCTCATACATTTCATCAAAAATAAGCCGCTAACAAAGACAATGCATGATGAATTCATTTGTGCCAACCACTGTTTACATGTGTATAAATTAGACAGGTATGAGGCCTAAGTGAAGAACTAGATTAGACGGCTATGAAAATTATCATTTTTGTTAAAAAAAGAAATATCTCACGCTTGCAAAGCACAAGTGGATTGACGGTTAGAAGTGCGAAAGCACATGATACCCATGATTAAAATTGACAACTTTTCAGAGGAAAATTGTAGGAAAACATTGTGATATTAATTAAATGATTCGTAAATTGCGCAGTTTGTTGTGAATTAGTGTCTTATAACCAGTTAAGTGTTATATGAAAACGGAGAGGTATACTTACCGACGATGCCGAGAATGATAACGTTCCCTGCTACTTGAACGACTACGACGACGTGATCGATAGCCTTCTCTACAAGCGAAACAAATTAGATTATTAAAAACTCCTAATTTCGCATCACAATTCTTAGGATGAAAACTTTAGATCAAACTGCGTACCCTGGTGTTATGCAACACAAACTACGCTAGGTTGTCACAATGCACTAATTTTGAATAAATTTCCATTTATTTCAAATGTATACAGTGCCTTGACAAAGCAGAGTGAAAACCTTTTTCACACTGAACGGTAAATGAATAATCACTGATTATTCACAGACCTATTTTTTACCAGGTGCACAATAAACTTTGTTTACGTTAACATTTTTACTGGCCATTTGAAAGTGAGAATAAAGAAAATAAGTTTAAAGTGTAATTACTCCGACATTAAACAAATTCTTCTGATCTAGCAAAGTATGTAGACCTAAACTACTAAACTGAACGACAATAAAATAGAGGAAATCAAATGAAATACAAAAAAATCGAGCAAACAAAACCCCAACAAACAGTAGTGAAGTATATATGAAATAAGATAGTGAGGATTCAACAGGTATTGATATGGTTTAATTCGAATCATTCACGTAACCTTACCAACAATTAATTCTCTCTACCTTGAGTTTTATTTATTTTTTACTTGAACACATAAACATTGTTACAAGGGGAGTTCAGTGGCCCGGAGATCTGACTCCAGGTAGATTGTTTGTTGACTGCTACCGAAACATAAATGCCGCCAAACCTCATATACAATTATCAACTTAGATAGTGTTAGTGAATAACGGAATTAAATAATTCAAAAAGGAGGATGGATTCCAAACACGTTTATTTCGTACAATTATTGATCCACATAGACGATCAAATAAACGAAATAATGTGCGGTGGAAAAAGCAAGTGAGCCTACTCCATTTACCAAGCGTTGCTTAATATTGATAGTCAGACAAAAATAAGTTGCGGATATGTGTTGAGTAAAATAAGGAATGAACATACATACACTTATACAAAAACAGTCACAGTTGATAAGCGAATAATTATCAAGGTCAAAATGTGACTCAAGAAGAATGAATAAATTAGCCTGTCCGGAAGCTAGAATAAGTTGTATGAGCTTGACATAGCAACCGACACTACAAGGGAACCAAATGCATATGCACCGTGCAATAACAATGATGTTGTGAAGATTTATAGAGTGGAGGGTGAGTGTAATAAAAAGAGGAGCAACAATGAACACCGAAGTTGGTGTTTAAAGATGGTGGCACTAACTGAATTATCGTCACTATGGTTGAACACATATTCTCGAACCTCCATATTACTAACGTGTTGTCACTAAATGACAGCAATTCTTCGGAGACAAGGGTGATCAAACGCATACGGTCGGTTAACAGCCACAACATGGAGAAGCCATGTTTTATAAGCATAGAACAAAACCACTCACAATGACGCATCGTGGGTCCGACCTTTTGTACCCAGATTACCATCATGAAAGCAACAAAGATGACCAAGCTGCTCTAGCTTTCATTACACGTGAACTAATTTCATTACTCAAGCCACCACCAAGACTTATACAGAGACCTAGATACATGAACTCCTTGGCTAATCTTAGCTGCTCACTACTGCGTGAATACAGGTGCAGGGTTCTGTCAGTCTTGTAAAAGTACGTTACACTTGGAAAGTGAAAAGCGCGTCTCATACTTACAGAAACTGATTGTCTGCTGATTAAGTGAGGATTGCATGGCTTGGGTATTTTCGCACGATAAGATAATATCATCTGTATACTCAAGGTCGAGAAGTCTTTCTCCAAGTAACAGATCCACACCATCATTACCTACATCCATCACTTAGACCGATGCATATACATGCCTGGTTCTAAGTTGTAGCTGACTGACTGGCATCCAT
Organism: Schistosoma mansoni; assembly: GCF_000237925.1. Classification (NCBI taxonomy): domain Eukaryota; kingdom Metazoa; phylum Platyhelminthes; class Trematoda; order Strigeidida; family Schistosomatidae; genus Schistosoma; species Schistosoma mansoni. The sequence continues at coordinate 18,594,956 of NC_031498.1, read as the reverse complement.
CACAGCTATTTCCAGGACGTCATCGATGGCAAAGTTGAGGAGGAAGGTGAGTTTGGGCAACCCTGCCTAACCCCACTGCTTGAGTGCGAAAGTGTAGAGGGGTGGTTGTATGTCCTCAATCTGCCTGAGGTGTTAGTACATAGGGCTTTCAAGATGTCAATAAATTTCCCAGACACACTCTTCTTCAACATACAATCGCAGAGAACAGTGCTGTCCAACGAATCGAAGGTGGCCCTAACGTCAAGACACTACGATTGTTGGCCTGTAATAAGTATGACGGTGTTATAACATTCGGCGGAGGATGAAGATATGATCGATACATCCTCGGCCAGAACGAAAACCAGCCTGTTCCTCGCAAGTCAATCTTTCCCAGGTTTCGAACAATCTACAAATTATGACGGAAGCCAATAGTTTGGACGCGATCAGGTGTAGACCCATCCCTCGATGATTGTCGCTGAAACGACATGAACCATTTTTAAAAAGAGAGAAAACTATTGACTCATTCCACGATGTTGGAACACATGGGTACTGGAACGTTTGCAAATAACTCAATCGGTTCTCTAACATGAAGGTCACGACTGTCCTTAAAAAGGGCTGAAGTAAGTCTTCTGGGTCTGGTAATTTGTGGCGCTTTAGGAGTTGGAGTGCCTTAGCTTTCTGTCAACTTGAACTCACTTTGGGCAGCGCTAGAAGTCGGAAAATGTAGTGAATAGTGTTATATACGACACAACCAAGCTAAAACATGGTAGATTTGTCTTTGAGACGCTTTTTTATGACTTGATATTACCCAGATACTTGAGTGATCCATAACTACGATGGACCGAACAAATAGCCTAGATGCAACAAGACAGTAACTTGTTGTGCTGTGTTAGATAGTTCAATAAGAGGATACCAGACACGGAAAGTCCACCTAGGGGAGTTGGAAAACCCTGATTCCAAACCAATGGTGTACATGGGCTCCAATATCCTGAGGGAACAAATGGCGTATGAACCAATCGTCGGTCACCGGATACCATAGGACGGCATCTCCTTACGATGCTCCACTGCCTTGTGGATCACACCTTTAGATCGAAGGCTCCGGGTGTGGCCCCTTAAGAAAACCACCTGCTTCGGTTTGGGCACCTGAGAAGTATCACAGCCCTCACATAAATCAAATGAGATTTGTGTGGCACATATATATCTGGTGCCCCCTTGTACCAATATTTATGTTTAAATAAATAAATAATAAATACCAGACAACGGACGTTACTGAATCCCAGAGAAACCAAAGATGAGTTGTTGGCATTTGTTACAACTATTTATAATCCTCAGTTAATGAAGTTAATTCACCTCCTTGGACATAAGCCTATACTGGTTATACGCCACAAATATATTATTTGTATTCGGTGCTCATATGTCAAAAACTATACGCCACAACATTCGAACTGTAAACTATCTGACCACAAGATGTTAGTGATAACTAGTAATATTCATAAAATCAAGATATATCATGCATTGAAACTAAGATACTATATATAAGGTTCACTGTAGTAGGTAGGTAAGGGGATATATTTTACCTACTGATTTCTTTTTTTGATAAGTAATGAATAGGGATTAAAGACACTAAGGAAATTCTAAGTCATAATAAGTAAATATTGATTGCACATAACTGGTTGGCTGATTACAACATCAACATAAATATCTAAGTTATTTCGTGAGCACATTTGTTGACAGTGATGCATAAGGAAAAGAAGCACATGTACGATTTGTAAATTAATTAAATCACAATAAACAATCTATTACACTTAAAAGATGAACCGCGAACAGTTTCATCAACATTTATGTCGGAGTTTTAAGAGAGACAACTCGAACGTCGAAAAAGCTTCAATCAAATGATATATGCTTTATCTTATTGCTATTAACTATATATATCAGCAATAAAAAAGTTAAAAAACGAGGAAAACTACCTTTCATAATAACCAATTTCGTCTGCATGGTAATGACGCCGTCCGCGTCGCGATATAGGATCTTCATTAGAGCTACAAATAAAAAATAAAACCTATCTGTAATGAAACCGTCTAGAGAAAAAGAAGAGATAAAAGGAAATTAGAATAAAGATAACATTAATTTGTGAAATTTTATAGCTCAATTTGTACTAGCTGTCATCTTCATTTCATTACCAATGACAGCAAATAACAGGGTCTAGTCGTGTAGATGTTCACATACTTGTAATAATGAAATAGTAGGATTAAATGTTTGTATGACTAAATTAACACATTTTGCAAAGTAAAACGCGTCCTGAACTCTAACAAAATCGATACCAGAATACAGAAATAACAGTCAACAGAATATATCTTGGATAAAATGTCATGTACATGAAGAATGTTGAGCTAAAATAGTATATTTATCAACTACTCATAAGATAATGTACAACTAATCAAAGAAAACTTGAGCCATGGAAAAGCCATTGAAACCACAGTTCTGAATAACGTACCATGTATTAAGTTGCCCATTCTGATTTCAGAAGTTACCTTACGCTGAGAAACATCGTACAGTTGTAAAACGCACTGATGAATACATTTAACACATGCCTAATTAACGAGTAACAACTTTTGTCTACACCTTTCATAAATCGACAGTTAGATTTCATACTATTGAAGCACACTGAGTAGACTAAACGACATTTCAGTCAGTCAGTCAGCTACAACGTAGGACCAGGCACAGATATGAATCGATCCAAGTTACCATGCCTCATTAGCACAACAAGATCAACACCAAATTCATAGAAGTAGTTAATTCAATGGTGGTAATATATAAAAGAAAAATTGAATATAAGGATATAGTACATGAATCATGGATCAGACTAGAAGTTAGTGACTTCAAGCACTGATGCCACGTTTTGTTTTGGCAGCCCCTAACTTTCTTTCAACCATCCCCAACACTAGCCAGTATTGTGCGTCATGGTAAACGACATTTAATGGTAAGTGAATCATTTCAGTTACAGAAAAGAAAACATTCTCTGAGTGTCGAGTAAGAAATTAACTACATGTGACGGTGAAACAGTAACTGTCAATAAAGGTGTTAAAATCACTAGAAACACTTCCTCATATTTTTCAGTAATTTAGTAAAAGCCCAGTTACCACAGCGACGAAAAAATGAAAGCAGTATTAATCACTGAAAAGTGAAAACACAACTTTCATGATTTCAAAAGTAATAAATAATATAATTATCACTCTAAACAATGATTATATATATATATATATCCAGTTATTAACCTCATTACACTATAAAACATACTGTTATCTCAAAAATCCAGTGATATAAATAAATAAAACAAAATCGTAAGAACTTGAATAGCGATAATGAAGATGCGATGTTTTTATATCTTTATGTAGATAAAGGTGAATATATGCAAACACTTCCTAGTAGGAGAAAATAACTCAGAATGGTCTAGTCTGTTCAAACGTTTAGGCTAAGTATTGTTCAAGTGTGCAAATATCATCATAAACCTTATTGTTTAAACCAGATAATTATGAATACGAATCGTATACTGACTTGATATTATGAATGGTGTACGAACTTAATGTAATGCTAAATACTAGTATTCTTAAAGCAAAACACTGCACGTATCAGCATACACTTCTGCTTGTTTAGTCTTTGAATAGAGAACAAGAGATGAATGTGTGGAAATTCAAACATCTGATATCTGATGGCTAAAAAAGTAGTGATAGCACAAGAACTGAGAGTAAACTTTTGTTGTTGAAGATAAACAGATGGTGATTAGTGAGAAAAAACATACATTGGATATAATTTTTGAATAAATACAGTTTGAATGTACGTTAAAGAGAAATTTATTACAATATTCAACAATTTAAGCTGCGAATTCCTTACCATAATAAAATTTATAACAATGAATAAAGCTATCATTATTATCGTTGTCATTATTATCACTATTATTAAAAACAGTAAGTGGGTTAATCGAATTGTATTAAGCATCACTAATCTGTTACTTACTACATTGAACCTGGGCTGCGATCTCCATGATCAATGATACCACTAATTTGACCAGTAGTTGGATCAATAATAGCATCACCAGATGCAATCAGACTAGATAGTGTCATATTTCCCGTAGGCCAGCCGGCTAGGTTGTTCACAACAGGAGGAGGAACTGCAAGGTTAGGAAATAAGGCAGCGGCTGCTGCAGCAGCAGCGGGATTTGCAGCATTTAAGACTTGTGAATTGTTTCCAGGTGTTAATGTTCCAAAACCTGGAGGAGGTATGTTAAAAACACCAGTACCAGTTGTACTTCCATTTGTTTGTTGAGTCCCACCTAAATAACCTGGTGGTGGTTGATTGAACTGACTGAGTAAGTTTGAAGAATTATTCGCGGTTCCATTTAGGAGACGATTTGAGACATCAGATGGAGAATTTCCGGATTTAGAGCTGGAAATAGAATTTAAATATCGCGTGTTTAATCCAGGACCACTTAGATTTATTACATTGATACTAGCTTGTTTAGAACCATCAAATGAACGGGTATTGGAAGAAACTGTACCAGAACGAATCCGCTGTAACAAATTGGCACCCCCACTACTTAAAACAGGCTTTAGTGTTGTGTTTGCATATTCCTGTCTCAAGATTTTCTGTTTCTCACAATATTGGATCCACGTTTCTTCAGTAAATCCATAGTTAAAGTAGTCTGTTATATCGGCTCCGGGTCGCTTCCATGGTTTTTCTTCATCTCCTAATGTGGAAAGATTGTACTCAACTGTTGGGATTCCATTAATATTTCCTGGATCATCTAATTCCACACCTTGACGAGCGACTTTCTGATCTAAAATAGTGAACAAAAAAAGCCTAATAAGTAATTTACTATGGATACAAAATGAGGCTAGAAATTAAATTCAATCTCTAAAGAACGAATTACATGCGTGGATTATTAATACGATGTAAAAACAATTCCAGTGATTTGAGAAAATTTTGTACGTTGTTTTAACTACAAGAGACTAAAAATGAGTGAATTTCATTTATTACTTTAGCTATTCAGAGTTGAATAATACAAGTGTGTTTATCAAAATTTCACAAGTTTCTACTTTTTTTAATGGAAAAGAACAAGTAAATTCACAGCATACACTGACAGACAGAGAATAACACGGTAGAACCTCGTACGTACGTATATCAGCTCAAGTTGTCATACCACATTAGCACAGAGATACAAGTGTCAATTCAAATCCCATTGTGGTAGAGGTAGCAAAAGTATAAGCAGTCATCGAAAAGATTAGGGTTTGAAGATGTTATTCAAGGACTATAACCCAGTGAAATAAATTTGGAAAGAGAAAAAAAGGGAGAATTCAGAAAATTATAATTTGGGAAAACACAAAGAATAGATGCACCTTCGCCATTGCATACGATTTTGAGCCATATCATTCAAGGCCTCTGACCATCGATTGCTATCATTTCGCAGATCCCAATCGAATAGTCTTTTAGTGGAGAAATGGTCTGGCTACAATTTAGATTGTATGAATGGTTGATTATCAAAATATACATCCTGTCTATCCTCGTATGTAATAGATGACTTAAACCGCGTTGATGAATAACGGAGTTAAATAAGTCAAATACGAGAATGGATTTTGAATACATATATTTTGTACACTCATTGGTCTGGACGGGAAATCAAAGGGATGAAGCGAATAGAAGAGAGCGAAGCAAAAATGACACGCATTGGAGATGGCAGGTAATCCGACTCGCTTTAATCAAGCGTTAATCAATATTTATGGTCAGATAAAAATAAATTACAGACATGCGATGAATAAGACAAAAAGTGTACATACACATAGGCTTATATAAAAAATAGTCAGGGTTAAAAAGTGAATAATTAACAAGGTGAAAACGTGACTCATGATGGGTGGGTGAATTGGCTTGTGATAAGATAGTGGTTGGAGGTGGTCAACAAGAAACCCTGGACCCGGGTTTCGTGCTACTTGGCACTCGTCAGCAAGGTGTACCTGTAATCTTGAGGGAACTGGTGCTCCCTGATGGATTCGGTCCCGTGTCACTCAGCTTCAGTCAGTGAAAGAGTAGGCAGAGACGCCGAAGAGGCAACGACGAGTGTCCCTACCTTTCCGAGTCCTTACTGTTTCGTTTAGTCGGACATCGAACAAGTGACTGTCCACTGGAATCCAATCTAAGAGAGCTAGTTCTGCCCTAGGACTCAATGCTGTACTTACACCGGCGAGGCCATGGGAAGCAGCATCAGGGCTTCCAGATAAACGAAGTGTGAATAGAGTTGGTTCTTTATTTTGATATGGTGAGGTCAAACGAATGACGCTACTCAGATCCTGTATGCGCATTTCGGAGACGCAGCATACATCGATTCTAAAGTCCTAGCTAAGGAAGTCTGCTGTCCTATATGGCACAGTGTTCTGACGTTAAACGTTCCTACATGCAGTTTAAAGCGTGGTTTCAGGAGACCAGGAATAACGTTCTGTGTACTCGAATCGTCTACCCTAGCGGTGCAAGGTGATAAAGGGTCGTGAGAAGGGTTAGTCATGGAGATAGGAGAGTTACTGAGTGTAGAAAGGATTTGATTGTGACCAACTTGGTCTTGTGTGCTGTTACGAGTAGGGAGGCTGATATCACTTCCCGGCTGCCCACACCGTGGAAGGGTATTTATTGAGGGACCTGTAAAGGAAGTTGGATTAATGTTGGTCTTAACGACCTGGGAGCGTGACCGTAGAGCCCAAGGGACAACTGCTTGAGGCCGGTCACGCACGACCTTTTTGGGGGAGGTTTTTGACGTGTTAGCTCCGTTCTTCAAAAGGCCTTACAGCCGAAGACAGAAATCCGTCAGGTAAGGTGTGACATTTTTAGGGTCGATCTTTTCTAACCCTTTCCTTCCTTGTGAGATGGCAGCATGGCTGCAGATGCTGGTTGTTCGAGGGAAACACCTTACTGCTGTCACACCCTTCTACAGTCAGCCCCCAAATGCCCTGGTACGGCCGAGAGTGGGAAGAGTAGGCTCTCCCTCTCGAAATGCTCTCACATGGCCACACGAATATATAGCCTCTGCCAGGGAAGTCCTACTCACTGTCTTCTCGCGCCACAGGTGTTGTTTACGAAGTTGAGAGGACGAAAAGCGAATGTCCGGCGCTTTAACCGGGTTGGTGGACACGGAAAGTTCACCTAAGGGAGTTGGAAAACCCTGATTCCAAACCAATGGTGTACATGGGCTCCAGTATCCTGAGGGAACAAATGGCGTATGAATCAATCGTCGGTCACCGGATACCATGGGACTGCATCTCCTTACGATGCTCCACTGCCTTGTGGATCAGACCTTTATGTCAAAGGCTCGGGGTGTGGTCTCCTAAGAAAATCACCTGCTTCAGCCTGGGCACCTGGGCAGTATCACAGTCCTCACACAAATCAAATGAGATTTGTGAGGCGCATATTTATCTGGCGATTCCTTGTACCAATATTTATGTGTTTAAATAAAATAAAATAAAATAAAATAAAACAGTCAGCAGGACGACTTTGCCCTCATAGCTTGAGTTTCTGCTTTTAGTTTTACCGTTCTCCAATCGACCTGCCTGACATGGTAGAACTACAGGAACATATGTTCCAGCCAATAGAGCTCGGTTGGGTCATCACGATAGACAAGCCCGACCACCACTTCAAGGTAGCAGCTACGGTCGGGATAGCATACACTGAGAGACTGGGAAACTAACTTTGACGAATAAGTTACGATTTCACTAACAAGTTGCTTTGATGTGATAACATTCGCGGAAGGTACTTCCTTCGAAGTCCAAAAACATGTTTGTTATATAAAACAATACCATTAATTTATTTTTCTTTAGAAAAATAACAAGTCCGGGTAAAGAAATAAGTAACCGGGTGATGCTATTTGATCATGTCTAAAATCTAGATAAGAGCTAAATATTTTGGAGCCTGTTATCTATCAAGTGGTTAAAAAAGATGATAAGAAATCTTGTGGTCTACTGTCCAGTCAGTCAGACAACACAGAACCTGTTGAGTGTGTACATCGGTTCAAGTTGCCACAAACTTAGCACAGTAAGATGAAATTGTTAAGGAAAATTCCATTGTAGCAGAGGCAGTTAACAGTACTAGCGATAACAAAAAGGGTTAGATATCGAAGATGCGATGCAACAACACAAATTAGTGAAAAAAGCTGAAGAATCCAGAAGCTTATGATCTGGGAGAATACAAACAATGTATGGGTCTGCGTTTTTGCAAATGACTTCCAGCTATGCCATTCGAAGTCTTTAACCATTGGTTACAATAATCACGCCAACATCAGCCAGGTAGTCTACACCTGGTAACATGGCTCAGTCCAACTGTCAATGAACTCATAAACTGATGCTATGCTTTGGTCTGACCGCCTCCAGTTTTCTTCCAATTTATCCCTACATCAGACAACATCTCCCATTGAAGTAGGTAGTTATTGGGTATGCGCAACACATGGTGATACGCTCAACTACTTCATTTCATATCACTAATTCAAGCACTGACGCCGGCCAGTCGCGAAGCAACACAGTAGTAATGGATAGATATATAATAAGTGCAAAGAAGACTCTTTTCAGGTACGAATTTTCAAACGAAAAAACAGATCCGAAAATATTATACACTGTGAATACAACATTGTCGTTAATGAGACTAAACAGTTAGTGCTTGGTGGTTTTATTTAATTAAAATAGTAGACGCATTATAGGGCAATATATCAACTGAGAGTGAAAACAAGTGTTGTCCAAAATCTTATGTTTACAAGCTTTAACTAGTGTACGGAAAAAAATATGGATGAAGATATTTCGTAGTTCTAAAATGAAGCACAAAACATAGATACATCAGAGTACGAGTACGATACAAAACCCATAAAGTTCTCTTTGTCGTCTTATTATTAGCAAGGAGTAATCATAAAACTCAGTAAATTCTTTACATTTGAAGGTCATAATAGTTTAAACCTAGAATATCGCAAACTACATTTATACTTTATGTTATTAACTAACTAATGTCTTGTACTACCCGGTTCATACTCGCTTCGGCTGTACACTTACTAACATCAGAACGATTCAGAGAAGACTACTGCATCCCCTGCCTAAGAATGATAGGCAATATAGTGCAACGCCCTACATTGCTAACTCTGCCTGGAGTCACTCTGTGGCTCATACCGGTTCAAAGCCCGGGTAAAGGAAGCAGTTTACGTATAGGGTTGGCAAACCCATCCTATGGGAATACTTCCCACAGAATCGCTTACCAAGGAAGATTGAATAATCTCTGCTCTTAGGGAATATTCCTCGAATAGATTTATGGTGGCGTATGATGAAAATCAGGAATATATAGAAGCTACACGCCCAACAATGTCTGACAACCAGAGCAACAATAAACATAGGGGTATGGCATGTCCGCACCACGTGGTAAACACAGAGATTTGTCCAAACAGCCACATACGTTAAGATATACAACTTGATCCTGAATGGAATATGTGAGGCTGGTTTGATGCAAACTGGAAAGTAAATACTAGCAACAGGAGAAATGTTTCTTGTATTTCAGTTATGGAGAAAATAGTCCCTCCCAAAGTCCTGTAAGATTTAATAAAAGAGAAAACCACCATGGAAATCAACTGGAAAAGGACCTAAGAAAAAATAACTTCAACATTCCAGAAAGTGCTGAACACCAAATAGTATCGAAATACATAATGGATTACTATAGAAAGCCTGGGCAAGATTCAAGAAAGGAATGACATGACACCAATCAACAACAAAAAGTGGTCGAAACCAAGGGATAAGCTAAATAAGGAGGAGTAAATAAATGAGTGGCGAAGAGCCTTTGTCCTGACAAGGGAGAGTATGTGGAAGGCTAGGGAACTACAAAACACTACATGAAACAACCAAAAAGCTGACAGGGAAACATGGTAGACCAGAAAGACCAGTCACGAACAAAGAATAATCAAGATCTAGAAAAGCGTAACGGATGGGTAGATCACTTTAAAGAGCTTTTGAATAGACCAGTGGCACTGAACACGCCAGATATCAAAGCATTACACACAAACCTCGCTATAAATCATACCCCATCAACAATAGAAATCTGAAAGGACGTCGGAATAATCAGAATGACAAAGTAACAGGATCAGACAGTATATCAGCCTAATCACTAAAGCCATATAAAGAAAGGAATACAAGGTTCTCTATATTTTTCTAAAAGCAAGAAATACTAACACAGAAAGGTGGATACAGCATCAAGTTGCTAAAGAAGGGTGATCTAATCAAGTACAAGAACTTCAGAAGGATCGTGCTGTTGTTACTATTGGGCAAAGTTTTCAACGTAGTGTTACTGGATCGGAGGAGGGATCCAGTATACGCACAACTTTGAGATCGGTAAGATGGAGTTCGTAAAAATTGATCATATATCGAAACTGAAGATCTTTGTTGAACAATAAACTGAATGAGACTCATCGCTATACATTAGTGTTCTTGATCATGAGAAAGCATTTTAGTGAGAACAGGGAGGCCTTGTGGGATCATCAATATCATAACGTATCTAAGAAGATCGCCACTAGTATGTGAAACTCCTACGAGGGACTGAGTTGCTATGTCATCCATAGTGGGAACCTCCAAGATGCATTCAAGGCGAATATTAGTGTTGAACAAGATTATCTACTCACGTCTTTTCTATTTCTGCCAGATGCTGACTACAGTATGAAGACCTTCATCTTTCAGCTAAAGAACAGAATACAATGGACACTTTGGACACAACTGGATGAATTTTAAGATGACTTGATCTTCCCGTTCTTTACACAACAAATGAAATCACAGTGTAATGGCGGCTTTCACAGAAGTAGGTTTCAACATTTACGAGCAAGATGGCAGGATCACAAAATGAAACAAAGCGATCACCACCCGAATCGTACTTGGTAGATCTTTGGAATAGGTGAAAGCCTTTACATATCTGTGTGGCATCATTGATAAACAAGAAGGCAAGAAGGGGCAGCATCAGATAATTGAAGCTCAATACAAATTTCACTCAAAGCCAAAGTCAGAATTTTCAACACTAACGTGAAAACTTTTCTATTGCAATGAGTTGAAACTCCAAGAACTAAAGAATCACTATCGTGAAGTGCAAGTATTCACAAACAGTCACCTACAAAAGATACTCCAGACCTACTAGATAGGGACAATCGACAATAACTTATTCTGGAAGGGTAAAAGCCAGCTACCAGTTGAGGAAATTAGGAAGAGGAGCTAGAGGTAGATGGGAAACAACTAGAGGGGGCGGCCGAGAACAAAACTGTTTGGAGATCCCTTGTCAAAGGCTTATGCGCCCAGACAGGTAGTAGGCTTAAGCAGCTACCAAATTTACCACAGATCAGTATAAGTAAAACAATAAGCGAAGTGTATTTCTTGTCTATTTTCGAAGCATAATGTATTCTCGTCTACTGGTTTTGCCCTCTTCTTTGCATTAGGTAATATCAGTTTTTGTTCACTTACACAACTCATTCACAATGGGTACGGTGATATGATAAAAAAAGGAGTCCGTGGGAAACGATTGCAATACTTCTCAACTATGGCGTTTTTACTTGCAACTCCCCTTTATGATACTCAGATAAAAACACCTAGAATTCCTGGAAAACTGACTAAATAGCTTAGTGAGCTTTTATCAACGTCAATAAAACAAACTTGTTTCATGTCCGCACTTGGGGATAAAAACGCAGCATAAGGGTCTTGTAATCTTTATTGATTCGCTTTTACATCTGTGGTTGGTAAGATCAACCAACTTTTTTATAGATGATATGCAAGATTTTTCACAAAATAACTAATGCTGAAAGCCGAACAAGCCATGATAGACAATTCACACAACTGAATAAACCATCTGATGTGGACTGCCACCAGGACCTACAATTTAAAGGTGAAAAGTAAGGCTAAGATGTGTCGCTGCAAAGGTTTGTAGGAATATTATTGTTGTGTAAACATGGAAAGCGTTTAAAAGGAAATATTTTTTCATAACTTTGTTAAAGCTGAACGACTTTACACTAAAATTAGATAATCTACCTCTTACACATTCATTACATCGGTTTTATGTCCGTATTTTTTGCAGAACAACTATATGGTTAACAGAGTTCAACGGTTGTTGTTCAGTCAATTTTATACGTCGCTTCAAAGAGTAATGATGATCATCTGCATGGTTAGTTGTGGACCACACTAAGCAAAAAGTTAACCTGGCCTATGAAAACCCATAGGAGAGACTACGAAAAGACATAGTTTTCACTCTGTTACAAGTATTAAGATAATTCTTGTGTCTAACATTAATATGTCTCAAGACTTTCGACTAGGTAACTGCTGTCAAAAAGCCAATGAACGAATTAAAAAAATTCATGGCAAGCACTGAGCACTAATCATTCAAAACTTACGTTGGGTTGTGTGAGCGACTGATCGAGCTTGGTAAGCTGTTCCGGTTTTGTAAATCCCTGTTTTACTGGAAGGCTTTATAATGACATTGACTGTATCGTCATCACCATCATTCTCTTCACACTGGTCATCTGCGTCAAAGTCGGCAACAGCAGCAGCAATCACCGCATTTCTCTCCTCTTCTATAAACGAGCAACTATCATTTTCATGGACCTTTGAGGCATCAACGCTTTCCGTCTGCATACCCTCACCATTCACCAAGTTAGAATCCACAGTTGGTGAGGTTGCATTATTAACGTTACATTCATCTGCTTTTCAGAAGCTACGTAAGTTGAAAAGTAGTGACATACCATTGGGAATCACTTCACTGTCCATCCTTGAGGAAAGGGTGAACTACGCGGCTCCCATTCAGTATTCCAATACGCAGACAGTCTCATAATGTCATCAAATAGTTGTATAGGGACCTTTTAATTAAGCATATCAATAAATAAATAGGTCTTCTCATAATTTTTTACATATAGGACATATGTTTGTTATGTTTGTATGTACTAACAATTCTGTTGTACTCGAGGACCCGCTTATTACGAATTACAAGTATAATACGTTCATTGGTGCTCATCTAGTTCTACGTTCTGTAGATTGAACCATTCAGGAATTCCTGGTTATTACAATATTTCGGATGCTCTTGATAATCATAATATCACTTCTTTTTGAAGATGTTCCAACTTTCAACTACCAGTTACGATAAACTTAACTTCAACTACATTTCTTTCATCTTATTGTTATCTCACAAGTGATACTAATTCCTGATGGATCAGAGCCATTTGGCATGACAACCTTCAAGTCATTACTGAAAATAAAGAGTGCTAGCATGAGATTGCAACACATTCTACGATTTGTGGGTGTAGTGGCAAACAGTTCAAAATAGACAACTTGCAAAAGTCCGATATTGATATTAGTTTTGCTGAACATATCATTACATGGAGGCAGTTGGTCAAATAACCGTACCAGCTGATGTCTTAGACAGACACGTAATGTTTTCCTTCCAATAACTAGCCAACCTGGAAGTTGCGTATTATATTTTTACTAGACACAATGAAACACAATTCTTCTACCAACTATTGTCGCTTCTTTTGATTAAATTTGGAGTTATTTCGACAGTAAATAATTAGACGGTAGAGCTACCAATTTTGTCATGTTTGAGCCTTCTTCACAGACACCCTATATTTCTTTTTGTCAACCCACATACGGCAAGTTAGAAAGTTGTATCTTCTAAAGTGTGCCCCTTCAAGGGCTTATAAATACTTACAAATCATATAAAAGCATTCACCAGCTACATGAATGAAATATTCTTGGCTAGTCCTTATTTAAGGTTTGGAATCACCATCCAATCGGCCCATTTTAGGTTTCTGGAGCTGGGAGACCATAAAATCCAAACGCCTTTGGGGTCAGTAAGATTGTAGTGCATATTGCATTTCCACTTACACAAGTATTATTTTACTTCAAACACTTGAAATTAATAATCAATCAAACTGTACGTTTTGTACACATAAAATTATTGATGGACTGAATGATACTCTTTGGATCTTAAGGCTGAGTAACCTGTGAGCTGAATGTAATCCTGATTTCGAAATTCTTACTCGAGTTCTAGTTCGTCAGACAAGTGGAAAAGTTGCTTGGATGTTCATCCGAGAATCTTGTTGTTGTAAAATGGGTAGAGGAGTGAAAAAGTTGAGGAACTCTATACGACACCAATTGTACCTTTTGTATTCTGAAAGAAAAAGTCTTACGGAGAGATAAAATGGTCCATTTTTCAAGTATTCTGTTAATCGATCAATCTGAGATGATCATACACTTGATTTCTAAGATGGTTATTAAGATCAACGATGAATGCTTGACATGGGATTCAGAAATATAGAATCACACCAAGACATCACCTGTATCACCATTTTTGTCAATACATCTGCTTGCTATAGCTAGTTAGTGTGCTATGCAAAAGTACATCTTCGCAAGAGCATGGAGATAAGGTGCCAGAAAATTTGTTGACAAGAAGTAATCCAGAAGTTTATTAAAATCCAAACATGTGATTGCCTCAAAAAAATCAGGGACTTATCCCTCGGCTTTATTAAGAAAATTGGATTCTGTGAGCCATTTCCTACAAACTGGAGTCATGCTGAAAGAGCAGGGGCCATGTTACAGAGTTTCGCTTACAAAATTATATGTGGTGATTTTAACCCTCAAGCATCAACTGGCAGGCAAACTTTAGCCCATTGTGCATTGGAAGCATGCTTACTTCTCAGAATATCTATGGTTGGGAACAACATATGCTGTCTACACAAAATTACTTTTTCAACTCGATATTCAGTCACGACGTCACACTAACATATGTAGTGGGGGCGATTAGTTTTCCAACAGTGATCATATAATAGTCATCTGTACTCTACCATCTCTTCCAAAATGCAAAATATCCAAAATCATAACATGCAATGGTATTAGGCTCTAACAACATAGTTCTCAAAATTGAACACAAGACAACTGGGAGAACAGATATTCAACATATAACGCGGAGAAAAACCTGACATTGGGAAAGCGGGGGTAATAAATGCAACTCAACGAGCGGCATGGATCGGACTTGCAAGCGTGGTCATTCTGTATGACAACTCTCTTGTTCATGATGAACATATTGTTCTGTCTCCAGCTTAGATATGTTCTCCAGAAGTAGGTAACATTATATTGGTGATTCCCACTATAGGACGAGTAAGTGTAGACGACAATAATCTAGTAATATCCATTCTCCCGACCACTGCCTGCCTTATTTCCAGTTTTCGAGTTACATAGCCAAACAACGAAAATAATACTTCAGAAATCTATGGTGAGTTTGTAGAATTATTGTCTGCTTCGTTATTTGTACTGCACTAATAATAGATCTAATCCTAGAATTTTAGATTTGTCATGATGCGACTATCTAATCCATAAGATCTTACGTGGAAGTCACATTATTGTCTACACTTACTCGTTCTATAGTGAGAATCACCAATATAATGTTACCTACTTCTGGAGAACATATCTAGTCTGGAGATAAAACAATATCTTCAATAGGAATAAAAGAGTTGTTAGACACTTTTCCCTCCTTAATTCTATTGTGTTTTACTATCCACATCAACAATATATGTATGTGTTTTAACACAGGCAAGATCTACCTTTACGCTGATGACTTTAAAGTCATCTATAAAACTGACATTTGAGATGTACGTAGTACTATGTGGACAATCCAACATGAAATCCACAAGGTAGACAACTGGTGCGAACGTTGGAGGTTGGAGCTCAACACAGAGAAACGCAGCTCGCTATGTATTGGAGACACGTATCTTAAAATAAAGCTAACACTTAACCAGAACACACTGTCAACTTTACAGTAGTAACTGACCTAGGGGTACACTACTCATACAGTCTTAACGTTTCTAAACATATCTGAACCAAAGCATCTAAAATGCTGATATTGCTTGGCTCCATTCTTCGTAATTTCTTTCAAAATGAATCCAAAATCATTCTTTGCAAGGCATGTGTAAGACCTATTGTTGGATACTGTTTGTTTTTATTTTCCTATCCTATATACCTAAGGTAGAAAGATAGCAACGGGATTTCACCCGAAAAATACTTAAGACCAACTCACTCATTGACTACAGTTCCCGATGCCATATATTAGGACTAGAACCCATTTGGAAAAGAAGACTTAGGTTCAATTTGATTATCTACTCCAAACTCCTCAAAAAACCTTACCTGCTCCACATGTAATATAGTTCCTTCCCTAAACTCAAATAACTACGACCTTCGAGACAATGTATTCACGGTCAAAGTTGAGATATACAGATCAGAAACTCGGGTAAACTTCTTCCTCATCAGGTATGCAATAATATGGAACAGTCTTCCCTCTGAAATAAGCATGAAAAATGAAATACATACATTTGTAAGTTTTCTTGATCAATCTCTCGCTTGCACTGACCTAGCACAATTGAACATATCTGCATCCCACTCAGACATCATAGGCTCTTCACATCTATAGACCAAATCAGACTCTAAGTTCAGCTTGTCTTATTTTCCTACTTTGAAGTTGTATGAGATACTTTTCTCTCCTTAATTTGTTGCCCAAAGTAGACAGGTAACTCACTGGACCTGTCGATGCTGCTGAACTAAACTCGGTCGCTAAAGGACGCCCAATACTAACCTAGATATTTCTTGACCACCTGCTACCAATGGTCTTGCATCTATGGGGCCTGTAAGGTATCAACCGGTCAGGATAGCACAAAATAACATCAGCACCAAGTTAATGTGAGTCCCTTCCTGTCTATTCGTCATCAGCTTTCTACTCTCCTGTACACTATGTTGACTTAGCATCAATTTTATATCACCACTCGTTACCTTATTAATGAACCATATATTCCCATACTTTTCCGTCCACTTTGGTGAACAACTATCCTACATTATACTCTTCTTAATGCCTACAGTTTGATTGGCAGCCTATACTTCATACTTAAGTCAACTAAAGCATTGCATCGATACCTTACCCACAGTTCGTAATTTGTAACTGCCTGATAAACTGGTAAAATGGTACTTATAGAAATAGTGTTTTCCAACAATATGTGAAACACACGACATCGTGTGAGGTATGACATTTGTCCAAGAATAAGGTTAAATGAGCTTAACATCACAAAAGGAGGGAGAGTGGGGTTACTGATCAGCAAGTATTGATGGTGAGAGCGATGACTTCAATCCACCCATGTACGTGGGGCAGAACATTTTGTTTGTATCAGGTTCTTTACGATTGAGAACAAACCAATCGATCTGTGGTATTGGGGTTGTTCTCCTACGCTCACCATTGAGACTTATGTTTATAATTTTATGCTGGATTAGCTATTCTATGGCAACATATAACATGCTAACTCGGACTCTTACACTAGGACTGTGTGGCAGGCATCAGACGAAAGAAACTAAGAAAATCAGACAATAAGAGATATAGTTTAGTTTTCTTAACATTTTACTCTCCTGACACATCTTCCGTCCTAATAAAACAGCCTTCCTTATTCTGACTCCGAATTCCCTTCCATCGTTTGAACCTACTCAAACTCCTTAAGTATCACGTCTCATTGTTCTTTATTACTGCATGCTCTCATCTGGAGGCTCTAATCACATTTCACCCTAGCAACAAAAGCTAGTATGAGTTTAATCTAATATTCTATCATACCTCTGTCTATTCCACTACAAAATGCTAGGCATTGTTTAGAGTTCACATCCAAGTGCCTTACTGCTCCTCCATTTTTCTTTTTCAGAATCTTGCTTTGAGGGCACAGCCATAAAGCTTCTGACACCCGGGAAAAGCTTGGTGTGCACGCTTTCGCAGGGTCATAGTCACACCAAGCGCTCTAAAAATCTATTTTATAACAACTATAAACTTAAAAAGCTTTGTTGAATAAATACTTAGCACGACATGGATTCTAATATAACAGTGCCGAGATTCGGTCTGGAGCGTAACGTTGACGCAGTGACACTTTGGAAAATGATTTAAAGGCTTTACTCAGTGTAATACTAAGAAGTAAACCTAATCGTTAATGCTTTAAGACATCTGCACGAAAGTGCTGTTATTCACTTTGATTTATTTCATCTATTTAACGACCCTACTTGGGAAGCGTACTGTATAACAACAAATGTAATTTGTAGATTGTGCCTGTAAAAATGGTGTGTGCCTGCCCTGGCAGAAATATCTTATTATTATCATGAATAGCGCTATCGTATTAGTACGATGACGAAGTCATTGCATTAAGATTATATCGTGCTACATTGATATAATGACTAATTCTCAGTCAAACAGGCATTCAAAATAAATTCCAGAGCCTACTATTAAAAGTAACATTATGTAGAAAAGTATTTTTGGATTTCAATTCATAATATAACCGGGGAGCTCGGATTCGTTAACGCTAAAAACGTCTGCTATTTCAGAAGCACTTAAAACAACAATACCTATTTTCCACTAGCTAATTCTGAATCAACACTATAACTAGTTGTTCCTAATGGTTTCAGGGTGTCATCATAAAGCGTTTTCATGACTTGACACGTAGTATGATTGTTTAAAATACACGAGTCAGGAAACTATCCATTTATAAGCTCTTCCCTTGTGATCATGAGGTGGAGTAGAATCCAGCTGTCGCTCCTCTAAGCTGTCGAACTCATGAATAACGTAGATGATCTTTAAGGTTGAATACCTCTGAGTTATTGTCCTTATTACGTTTTCAAAGACGTTTTTGTGTAGCATCGTTGATACAATGTTGATAGGTAGATAGATTATTCTTCGCTGGTGGGCGTATTTAAATCTCGAAGCACTGGTCAGTAGACGCTTAATTACCTGAGAGTGCTCTTCGGAGTCATGTGCAGTTAACGGCTGTTGCTCTATCAGTGGTGCGGGGCCGTAGCTTGAGGTAGCCTGGATGGCTCTGATTCATGTCACTAGTCTATTCTCTTTACAATGAACATAGACGTTATGGAAAGGTTTTACCTGTTCTGTTGCTGCAACAAAGAAGCAGGACAGCCTGATCTGTTCGTTGGCAAGATTGTTTAGGGTATGGACTTATTGAGTGGTTCAAAGTCTGGATAAGAAAAGTGGTTACCCCAGTCTAGTTAACTCTGGTAGATTGAGCCAACAAATCGACTGACGGAAGTAAATTCATTCTATAAATTGTAATATTACGTCTACAGATATTCCTGTTTCTGATGTGTACAGTAAAGGAAGTTCCGATTCGTTGGCTTGGTACTAAATTCTGGCACCTGTTGAGATGCATAAGAAAGGTAGTGACCAACTCGCCGCTACGCTCCCGCCATATTAAATCATGAGGAGCTTACTCCGACTTAGCAATGTATGCGATCGTCATCGTTATTTTCTAAACACGGCGCACTTTTGAAGAGCATCCCATTAAGCTTCGCCACCCACTTTGTGACATTCTATTTTCACTCACCGTAAAGTAAGCTTCTACAATTTTCGCTCCCTGAAATTCATTATTCAAGAGCACGTTCCCATTAGAAAATATTTAATTAAAGTGGTTCCAGTAGTGTTTAACCAAAATAAGTACTCGTCCGCTTTATGTTTAAATGCGTTGAACTTAGTTGAACTCCATAGAATTTCCTCTTGACAGCATTCAACAATGACGTCAAACTGATATGGAGGGCGAAATCGGATGCTGAATTTAACATGTCGCAGAGTTATGAATGTGGGTTAGCGGAATTCAACCTATTTATATGAAGGTCAAGTAACTGTTTAAAGTTATGGTCTTGAATCAGATCCATTTATAGGTGGTGAATGAACACTTGTGAACGCAGCAGTCCTTTATGATTTTAATGGCTTTAGAACCAAAGTCTGTCCGTGATACAAACTAATAACTTGGCAAAGAAACCATACATTACTGTGAAGAAGAAAAGAACGTAGTTTGACTTTCTGAGTATGTGATGACGAAGCTAATGTTAGTGCGTTGCGTTCTGCCAACAGCAGTTCACTCAGATCCTGGTTGAAACAGAAGATTGTGGGAGCGTACCAGTTGTCTTTTCCGTAGACATGTGCTGCTAAAGACAACCGTTATTCTTTGCCAGTGGTTGCTGTTTATTGGTGCTAATAATAAAATGGTATCCTGCACAACCATTCAGTAATTTATAGAAAAGTCTGAAAAATGTGTTTTGGGTGCCGTCAGGATCCACTTTGAATCACTGAAATCATTGGAAGCGGATAAATTAGTTGTGCCTCAGCAATCCATGAAAACTGTGTTTACGTAGAATTTATTCCATAAAAGCACAATTTGCAGGCGGAATTTTTGATTAGCGAGTGATTATGGATTCCGAACTGTAGCACATAGTAGGAATGTTATTAAGTGGGAAACCAATTTCTTTCTACTAAACCAGTGCTTCCGGGTTTTCGCTTGTGGTCTAACACTAATCCGTTCACTATATCAATTTAAACTAACCAATATCCACGACCGTATCCTGATAATAATCATGTGCCCGAAAGCTACTGTCTTCAAGGTGAATTTCGAGGAGTTCTAGTGAGAAGCCGTGGCCAGTGGAGTTGGCAGGTGGTCACTCGCTAAATATAGTGGTGGACGGTCACGCCATTTTGTTGGTTGGTTGAAGTTAGACATTAACACCGTTAGACGCCGCCATAGTGGTCTAGAGGTTAAGCGTTCGCGCGCGACACCGAAGGTCCTGGGTTTGAGTCTTGCGTGCGGGATCGTGGATGCGCACTTTCGAGGAGTTACACACTAGGACGAGACGTTCATCCAGTGCTTCCAAGTTTTTAAGGTGGTCTAACACTCATCTATTCATGATCTCAATTTAAATTCAATGGTCTCCACAACCATATACTTAACCAAAATAACAAGTTTTGATCTTAGTTATTTCCAGGAAATTGATTTGTGGGGTTACTCATCGGAATTTTGATGGTATGTAGTTATCAATCTTGACATGGTTCTGTCGATTTAATACTCGTCTTCATTATGTCTATTGCGATCGCATTTCAGGTGGTACACTGCTTTTCATCTTCAGAGACACTGTGTCTGTTGTAAAGTGCTGATGTGGGGTGTTTTAAGGTCATCACGAAACGAACTTAAGATAGTCTCAGTGAACACAAGAAGTGACGGAGTTTCAGGATACCGTTTGCTTCGTCCATGTTCTTATCTTATGTGAAGGGGATTGATAATTATCGTTACAGTCACAACAATAATTTTATAGTTAAGTGCACTTTGTCACACGTTTCTGTCTGTAATAAGTCCTAATATTATTCCGTTCTGCACAATTAAAATTTGACTTCATAATTGCGTCGTTCCAATGTCTCACCGCAACTAGGATTCCAAATAATTCATAGTGACATTTAATTAGTTCAACTTGCGCCTCCATACAGATGGATTCTAATAATTTGGGAGTTACCCATTAATACATCGCTGTGCAAAATAGAAAAAATGACAACAATTATTTCAACCGGTAAATCAATAAACCTAAAAGAGGGTAAAATGATCTATCACCGAAATGAAAGACGAATTTACCACCATTTCATGCTGAATAACAATTGATGTAACTGCCTACGTTCACTTCTGCTTGGAGCGCAGCGGAAGTAAATATTACTTTTGCATGGTGCAACAGATACTTGTGATTAGGACCTCACTGTCAATAAAACCTCTGTAGATGGTGGTAAAAATTACCTGTGAGTAAATGATTATTCATATGTGAATCATTTTTCTAACCCACTCGATTTATTCCTGATTCATATTAATCCGAAAAGACATGTGAATAAAAATATGGCCAGCAAGACCACAGGACAGTCATTTTCTAACAAAGGCATAAGAGTCGAAAAATGAGGTACACGTTTACGTTTAAATTATAATGAACTATAAAATAAACAGAAGCTAACGATTCATCGAATGAAATAGAGAAAAAAACTAAATGTTAGATTTTTGCAGACTTTGAATTAAGTATATAATTGCATCCAGAAAATAGTTTCCCTTGCTACTGCCTACCAATCTTTCTCTGTACACCAGAAAGCAGCTTTGATATACGAAGATATGTTTTCACGAAACGTACTCAGTACAATTTTTGTCGTGCCTGTAAATAAACATTTAGTTCTAAACTACTGTTATACTTTCTCTATTGTATGAATTTCTGTACATTTATATAATGAGTTAAAGAATAAGTTTATTGTTCATTGAAGCTCCAATAACCTGCTTATAAGCTCATATGTTTTTGTTGGATAGACCAGTCCTACTGAACACACCAAACACCGGAGCAACACACACAGACATTCCTGTAGATTTCACGTCGCCAGCAATCGAAGAAATCAGGATGGCCATCAGACAAATCAAGAGTGGGAAAGCAGCAGGACCTGACAATATGTCAGCTGAAGGTCTGAAGTCAGACATAGGGGTAACTGCAAATATGTTTCACATTCTTTTCAGGAAGATTTGCGAGGAAGAACAAGTGCTGACGGACTGTAAAGAAGGATGCCTCATCAAGATGCCGACGAAAGATCTCGGCAAATGTGAGACATACTCAGGCGTCAGACTAATATCGGCATCAGGAAAAGTTTTCAACAGAGTGTTGCTAAACCGGATGAAGGATTCGGTAGACGCTCGACTTCGAGATTAACAAGCTGGATTCCGTAATGATTGATCGTGCACAGACCGAGTTACAACATTACGGATTATTTTTGAACAATTAGTGAAATGGAAATGTGGAAACGTCATTATGCATCAACTTCCTTGACTACGAGAATGTGTTTGATAGCGTGACTAGGAGAACATTATGGAATATTCTTCGACACTATGAAGTTGGTACCTGAAGAGATCGTCAACATCGTCCAGAATCCCCGTGATGAACCACACTGCAGAGTCGTGAATGGAGGACAGCTGACAGATTTATTCCCCTTGAAAAACGCTGTCAGACAAGGCTGCTTACTCTCACTCATTCTCCTTCTTGGTTGACTAGATTACAAAATCCTCCACATATGAGGGAAGCACGGAATATACTGTTCAGCTTGGGTAGAACTAGACGATTTGGACTTTGCAGATGGTCTAGCTCTTCTATCCTATACACAACAAAAGGTGGAAGTAGAAACAACCAGAGTAGCAGCAGCCTATGCAGTAGTAGGCCTCAACACAAACAAGGGAAAAAGCAAGATCCTCAAACACAACACAGAAAGCACCAATTCAATCACACGTGGTGGAGAAACTCTGGAAGAGATGGAAATTTTCATGCATCTGTGTAGCATCGTCGACGAACAAGGAGAGTTTACTACAGATGTGAAGGCAACGATTGGAAAGGTAGGAGCAGCATTCCCACAGTCGAAGAACATATGGAAATCAATAACTACGGACAAGATAGCCTCCATCACAACTTACAGAGACGAAAAATTGGTCTTTATCTATCAATGGAGTAAGATCCTAACTAGAAGATAGACTACATGTCAATAGTCGATCTTGTAATTAGTTTGGAATCAGATAAGCTGCAAGTCTGGTTCAAAAGGCATATTTATAGGAAATTTCGCAATTGAGATGGATGCAATTCAACATAAGTCTGCTGAGAGGGTTTTAAAACAGTAAACAAACATGTTAAACTACATTTAATGTCCATCAAGAGATCATTTCTTCGATAGTAGCGTCATTCTACTATTTAGCACACTATTTTGCCATGTGTATGGTTTCAACAGGCATTTCTGATGTAAAAACCAAAGTTTGCATGTGTATAACAACTGCTCTGCTTATTTCCAGAGTTTTGAACTGATAGCGCAATAAATTACATGCTAAGGGGACTTAAAAGGTGGATCAATTTCCTCCTGTTCGACACGTCGTTTAGTGATGAGACTAAAAGTGGGTTGATATCCAATCGAACGGGAAGTTTAGTCCTAACGTGATTTACATTCCTCAAACTTATGCTGTGTTCTTACGCAGCAAAAGTACCATTCCTGATCTAGAGAGTCTATTCTGAGCTATACGTTCTATAGATTACTTTTTTTTGAGTTTCACCCAACTTAATAGTTAACTGTGGTTCTGCCCCAGCTTACTACCCGGGATGTCTTTGTTTCGCAGCGACAGAAAAACAGGAATTGGGAGTGGAGTAGCCTTATACATACGATCATGCCTGAAGGTACACCAAGTTCACAACCAAGAATTTATTAATCTTGACGAATCCGTATGGTTCTCAGTCAGATTGTCACCACCTCGGGGTGCCTAGTTGGGATCATCTACAGGAAGCCCACTGCTGACATCGAGTACGATGAACGCTTCTCGGACTCGCTCATATCCTGATTCTAGGGGATTCCAATCTTCCTAGAGTCAGTTTCGCGGAACATACGTATATTGGAGGTGACAACTCAACTGAAGCTCGGTTCTTCAACCTCTTTGAGGATCTGGGATTATTCGAAATTATGAAGTCGGGAACTCGTTGGAGAAACAGTCAGACGCTGTCACGCTTAGACTGGGTATTTACAAATGAAGAATTCCTAGTCGACGACCTCTCAATTCTGTCTCCCTGGAGGAAAAGTGATCACGCCGTTCTATCCTTCAGTTTTGTCAGCAAAACTGAGCTAAGATATCCCACCAACAACAGGCACTGGAATTTAAAACGGTTGAATGTGTTAGCTTTACATGACAATCTACAACAGGTGGATTGGGATGTTCACCCTCAACTTAACGTGGATGCTCATTGGGATTTCTTACTGCACACACTCTTATGTACTACGAAGCATTCAGCTCCTCAAACGGTCCCCAAAAGCTACAAACAACCTACAATCATTAAGAACCGCACTCGTCGTTTGCTAAGCAGCAAAAGGCACCGTTGGGCAGAATACCAACGAACTGATAACAATGGCGCGTACAGGCAATACAAACATTCAAGGAACATATACACAAAGGCAATAAGAGAAGACAGGCTTCAGTACCAGACCAAGCTTATCGATAGATTTGTCTCCAATCCGAAAAGCTTATTTCGTTATGCAGCTTCTCTTCGACAAGGCAAAACTGGAGTTTCCCAGCTGCTAGGTCCAAATGGTCCGGACAATAACGACGGTGATGGTGTTAATCTTTTGGCTGAACAATACTCTCGGACATTTCAACCGACCCACATCAACTACACTGATGAAAACTTCACCTGCGCCTGCACAGGACTTTCTGAAGTGGACCTGAGCGCTGACCTGGTACTCCGTTGATAGGGTCAACCATATATGTCTTGTCAATAAGCTTAGACGATTGGGTATCAAACCCTCTCTGATTAACTGGCTCACTTCATATCTAGAAAACCGACATTTTAAGGTCAGGGTTAACTTCACTCTCTCTCACGCTATTGGATGTCCTAGTGGGGTCCCCCAGGGCTCAATACTAGGACCTCTTCTCTTCTTGATTTATATTAACGATCTTCCTCAACAAGTTTCATCTGATTTATTGCTTTTTGCTGATGATGTGAAACTTTGGAGAGAGATACGTACTCACAATGATATACTAGTTCTGCAGGAGGATCTGACTCGACTTCAAAGTTGGGCAGACGACAACGGACTTACCTTCAACACTTCAAAGTGCAAAGTAGTCCATCTGAGACATGTTGCAGACTATAGTTATAACTTAGGTAACTCACCTCTAGAAGTTTCCCAAGTTGAAAAAGATTTAGGAGTGTTGGTACCCTACGACCTGAAATCGTATGCGAACTGTGACAAAAACGCCTCTCAAGCAAACCTTGCACTGGTAACATTGAAGCGCATTTTTGGCCAGTTTGACGGTAGAACCTTCCACATAATCTTCAACAGTTTTATTCGTCCCCACTTAGAGTACGGAAACATAGTATTTCCTCCCTCCCTCCAAAAGGATAAGGTCACTCTGGAACGTATACAACGTCGAGCCACGAAATCAGTTCGGGGTCTCAAATTCAAACCTTATGAAGAGCGCCTCAAATCACTTAACCTTTACCCGTTAGAGTATAGGCGTCTTAGAGGTGATCTTCTTATGACTTATAGTATCCTTAATACTTCTGGTCATCCCCTTAAACAACTTCTTAAGCTTAGTCATAACACTAACCTCAGAGGTAACACCCAGAAATTGGAGACCCTACATAGCAGAACAGACTGCAGACACAACTTCTACTCCGTTAGAGTTGTCAAGTGCTGGAATTCGCTGCCGACTGAGCTAGTCCAAGCGACCTCCCAGGAGTCCTTTAAGAGAAAACTTGACTTATTCTTAAGGACTGAGGATAACATATTATTATGATTTACCAAATTATTTTTTTCCCTCTATTATCGTTCATATACCTAGGTTCTTGCCTGGAGGTATTGGTGATCCACTGCTATCAGACATGGAAGCCCGTTAAGCGAAAGCTTCTTCTATTCCGTCCTCAACCATTTGAACCATTTGAACCATTTGACCTTGGGGAAATCAAGTCCAAGATTTGATTCAAATGGAATCTACTTTTTCAGAGGAGTTACTGAGGGTCTACTATCGGCGACTTTTCCCGTGCAATCTACTTGCACAGTGGCTTACATATAATTCTCGGAGTAGTGGAGTAAATTGTGTTATATAATCTTGGTAGCTTTCTAAAAGAGAATTTAGCTTCACACTAAACGGTGATATCTATCTTCGGTATCAGAGTTTTGACTCGTCGGCGGACCTTAGAAAGGAGCTAGTCAAGTTATGCCCTATTAAGATTGATATTGGGGCAGTTTACTCAAATGCTCCGAGGCTTCACCGTTCAATTCTATCTTCTTCACTCAAGGTGAGCTTTCTCAGTGCTTTGTTGATTATATCATTTGGCTGTCTTGTAGAACCATATTGTTCCAGGGTAGCTAGTGTCTGTAGTCCATCAGGTTAAGTTGTTTACGACTTATTTGTAACAGTTTCTTATGTCGACTTAGAGTTCTCGGTATACTGAGGTTCGTAAGACAGTCACTTAGTCATATCATTCCAGTCTTCAGTCTTCAGTCTTCAGTAATAAGGATAGTAGGTTGATGAACCTGTGTTAATCCTGACAGATTTCCTTCCAGTGAAGGTCCAGCTTCTTCTTGAAAATGTTCGCTGATGGTGCTGATACCACTTGTTCTGGTAAAGCGTTCCAGTCATTGACCACTCGATGAGAAAAACGGGACCCCACCTTTAATTTATTAGATCGCGGTTTCAGAACCTTCTTGCTATGACCCCGGAGATTATTAGTGCTGGAGGGAGCAAAAAGGTAAGACATATTAACACCCAGATCATAATTAAAGATACGAAATGCCAGTATAAGGTCACCTCGCGTCCTACGATAAGATAAGGGGAAAAGATTTAGACGTTTTAAACGCTCATCGTAAGGGAGTTTGGAAAGACCCTTTACTAATTTTGTCCCTACACGCTGGACACGCTCAAGCGATTTAGTATCCTTTATCAGACAAGGGCTAGCTGCTTGGATACAGTATTCTAAGTGTGGCCTTACATAGGTGGGATATAAAATTCGAAAAATATCCTCGTCAAAGCATTTAAATGCTCTGCGAAGCGACCATAGCGCGCGATAGCCTTTGGAAGCAACCGCACTGCAGTGCGTTGTAGTTTTTAAGTCGTGACTTATAATTACTCCTAAGTCTTTATGCGCATGAACGCGTGGCAGAGATGTACCATTAATGGTATAGTGGTAACTAATATCGTGCCCGATGTGCATGAACACGCTCTTCCTAGAATTAACTTCCAGGCCCCAATCATGAGCCCACCTAACTAATTCGTCTAAATCTGCTTGTAGATAACAACGATCAGTCTCATTTCTTATTGTTCTCCAGATTTTAACATCATCCGCAAACAATAACGTCGACGACTTAAGTAATAAAGGTAGTTCATTAATATACAGAAGGAAAAGTAAAGGGCCCAAGATGGTGCCTTGGGGTACACCACTTTTGACCGGTTTCCATTCGGATAGAGTTCCATTGACTCTCACTCTCTGTCTGCGGTCACATAAGAAGCTTCCTATCCATTCCTGTATAGTTCCGAAAAAAAATTGTCGGTCAATTCGATTTGTCACTATTATTTAGTCGGAAATTCTTGCTTTTAGTAGGCTGTTACGTCGTGGTGGTTGTAGTGGACTTTTTTCACATATGTAGCCCGCATTGGATGGATACATGACTAACTTTTTTTAAACCATTGTAATCTCATGCTTCATGTCGCAAGTTTATTTTTACTGAAAGCAAATCAAATAAGAAATTTTTTCTGAGGAAAAAACAAGTGTTGACATTTACTTTGACGAAGGACAACCACCAGGACACTCAAACTGTTGGCTTATTAAGCCAGCGGTTTGAGTCTGTCAATTAAGGGACGAGTATACTGCTCGATAGTTCTGTTCCGATTTACGGCTGCGAAATGTGGCCGTTAAGAGTAAAGGATACTCGTAAGTTACTAGTATTTGACCACAGATGCCTTAAAGATAT
Organism: Schistosoma mansoni; assembly: GCF_000237925.1. Taxonomy (NCBI): domain Eukaryota; kingdom Metazoa; phylum Platyhelminthes; class Trematoda; order Strigeidida; family Schistosomatidae; genus Schistosoma; species Schistosoma mansoni. Next base: position 18,566,612 of record NC_031498.1, on the reverse strand, counting down.
TGCTCGCATCTGCTGGGATCACCGGGTACGTAATATTGAAGTTAGACACAAAATATTAGGGAATGACGGTAAATCAGTTGATTAGGTTGGGAATCGTCATCATTTGAGATGGTTGGGCCACGTATTACGTATGCCTGGACACCGGTTACCACGACGCGCAATGCTGGCTAGTGTTGGGGATGGCTGGAAGAGAGTTAGGGGCGGCCAAACCGAAACGTGGCATCAGTGCTTGAAGTCACTAACTTCTAGTCTGAGCAGACTACTTGGTTGGGGTCCGCGTGCTTATCGTAACCAATGGTTGGAGACTCTGTATGACATGGTTTAGAATCTATCACAATGGCGCAGGTGTACACACTCTTTGTCTTCCCTTAAACTATGAGATTAAAATTGCTTCATATCTTTCTTCCTATACTATATCGTTATATTCAATTTTTCTTTTATATATTACCACCATTGAATTAACTACTTCTATGAATTTGGTGTTGATCTTGTTGTGCTAATGAGGCATGGTAACTTGGATCGACGCATATCTGTGCCTGGTCCTACGTTGTAACTGACTGACTGGCTTAATAAGCTGACAGGTTATTTCGTAATTCTACCTGTGTAGTCTACAGTATGTATCTGTAAGTTATGAATGAAAACTAGACAGACACCTGCGTTTAATGACTAGTTCTCTTCGGCGTGTGATAAACGTAGTTCATCTTGTGTTGGCTGTTAGTAATAGCACAGTTGTGTGCCCGTTTACCATAGTTTATCCTTTCTGAGTAAGCGAGCAAAGTAAAGTTTCTGCTAGCCGTGTTATTCCTTGTTTTACTTTACGTGACGATATGCTTTGATGACTAGTGGCTCTCAGTTCATGTCATCATGATACTTCTGACCTTTCAAATAAATTTATTCCATCTCGATATTGGCTCATGATCCTGCACTTAGCATAAATGTGTTAATAATTCTTGGTCTGATTCGATATTTATGGTTATCAAGTATATATTGGTATCAAGAATTAGATATGAAGTTTTTTATACATGAATCACGACAACAGATAGCAGTCTAGAATGTTTAAGTCAATCAAATTATTACTGAGTTTTTATTCTGCAGGCAAAACTAAAAATTTTGACCTTTTCATAACTTGTGTACAGATTTTTCTTGCCTGCACTCAAAGTTCATATTTTTCATGATACCTAGTTTTCGCCTTTGTAGATAATATTTCAGGTACAGGTTCAATTCCTAAGTTTGAAACTTTGTTTCTGAACTAAAACACTAATCTTGTACATGTATCGGGATACTTATTGAAGGTATCGGGCTGTATTTCAGTGATTGAAATCAAGTTCCTTATACTATATAATAAACTGTCGGCTAAAAATGAGAATTATCACAGCTTTTAATAGTAATACATAGTTTTATTTAGCAGTTATATATCTGTTTTTACCGAAACACGAAACTTTAAACGCTTATATTACTTAAAAGTACAGGTCATATGGAGTGGAGTTGAGCACAAGTATTGCTGCAAACTGTATACATATGCATATGATTTTCTTTTATAATTAGCCTGAATGGAAAGAATTAGTTTTCGATATTGATTTGACTGATTATGATGAAGTTCGTTATTGTTGTGGTGAACAAAGTACTTCTGGATCTCCTGTTTGTCTTCGATGCTGGCCACTTGCTCGTTCTGCAGTCCTCTGTATCGACCGCGCTTTAAGAGAAGACTTTGGCTTTCAGCATTTATTGTGGGTGTATTCAGGTCGTCGTGGGGTTCATTGCTGGGTATGTGATCGTTCCGCTCGGCATTTAGATCAAACTTCGCGTACAGCTATCGCGGAGTATTTAACTTTGGTTAGAGGGGGCAACAGTAAGAAGGTAATTCTACCATTTTTAATTCTTATTGCATGGACTTCGACTTTAGAGAAAATGCTTATGAACATCACACTTGTATTTTCAATAGTGGCGTTTATTATGATTATGAAGAACAATATTAAGGTTGAGGACACACTTAACTAGTATAGAAACCAGTCAGTTATTGTTGAACTTGGTATTACAAATTTCAAAGTTGAAACATGAACACTACTGAACTTGGTTAAATTTTTATGTGTTTGCTTTTTGTTACATGTGAACAGTTGCCAATGCAGAATGTCAAAAATTGTTTTATTAGGAGTTATGTTGAGGAGACAAATTGATACTCTTGTTTCGTGCACAAAAGTACTCGAGCTTTCCTCTCTACGTTTGCCTTTTTACACTCCAGATTGTTTCACATGAATTTTCTCGTAAGGTTTATAGCCAGAAAATAGATGATTTCGAGTAATTGTTAAAACATGTATTTTACCAAGAATGCATCAAAGATCGTTGTTTGCATTTTTTCTCATCTATAACTATCCTTGTTTCTGTTTGCAGTAATTTTTTTTTACGTATTTGAAAAGTAATTGCTACAGTTCGTAGGATCAGCAATTAAAACAGAGGGAATAATGGCTTCTCAGTATTCATGGCTTGGTGGACCAACCAAAATATTTTAACCCTAAACGTATTTGATTCTATTTAGAACAAATAAGCTTGGTTTATTGAAGCAACAGTAGATGTTTCATAGAAGTAGCAACAATTTTACAAAAAGTGTGGAGCTAGTAATGTAGCAACAGAAATAAGAGCACTAGGGGTGGTAATAAAAATCAAATTATATCCCATTTTTAAATGTTATCTTACTACTAATGAAGAACGTAAAGGAAAATTCGTTTCTATCCTTAGCTATGTTTAGTTATTTTTCATATAACTGAATTATGTGGCCATGATCTACCGACCTAGGCAGAGATAGTGCAATTAAGCCATCATTTTTGCACCATCATGTTGAACATTTTGTCTTTTACTGTCAGATCAACATTGTGATATCCCTAGATAGACGTATTACACATCGGGTCTCTGTTCGGAGTGATGTTGTCTTCTACACAATTAGTAGCTATTCACATGCTTAAAGTTATCCCAGCATCCACATTGATCGAGATTGGCTAAAGGATCTCCATCTTCATGTCACACTACTGACCTTTCTTGACTTCCTCAACCTAAATGTAGCTACAACTATGCCTGGATGTTATGATAATACCTCTAGTTTCTAAAATTTCACTCTATTACTTTCCGCACTGTTGGTATTTTTGTTTACTTATTTTGTGGTGTTTTTTAATTTTATATCATTTAATATATATTGTGCGATTTGTTCTTAATGAAGTGAATAATATGAATTTAAAAAATTGTTGAAATAGCTTCGAGATAGTTGTATAGATTTATATTCATTAAACTTTTCAACTAGCCAACACTTACTGCTGGTAACTTCTCAAAATCTTATGATTCACATACACATGGGAATATTGAGCCAATTTTTCATCCTTGTGTGGATGCAGCTTGTGATATCTTAATGCATCGATTCACAACTTATTGCAGTACAGCAAATGGTCAAAATTTATTCGGAAATAAAAAACGTCTAGATAAGTTACTGTCATTTTTACCGGTTGAGTTAAAAGATCTTCGTGAACGACTTTCAGATGAGTGGTCTGTCGATGTTCAAGACAATAAAGAAGAAGTGTCAACAAAAAGATGGAACACATTAAGAAAGTTTTTGAAGGAAAATGGTCGCGCAAATGTTTTGAAAGAAATAGTCTTAAATTTCACATACCCTAGACTAGATGTTAATGTGTCAACAGGTAAGGTTATTTTACTGGTTTGTTTGTCACGTCAAATTGACATTAAGTTACTAAACATCATGGTTACACATATATGGTTATTTTTATCAATTACATGTTTTGGTAAATAACATGTCCATAATCACCACTCAAAAATCACCTTGAAAGTATCAGTTAGGATACTCTAAGCAAAATAAGTTCAAGTAGGCAAACCACACAAATTTTAACTAATGGTAATGCACTATCTTTTTGTCACACTTCTACTGATCATTAAATAGCATTCATTTGTACGATTTAATTATTCACTCAGGTTCTTGGCTTTTATTGTTTCAGTAAATCGTTTTATTCATGTTCATTAATACCATTGATCCTTTATTTTACTATTAACTGTAAAAGGAGCAATTGCTTGAACAGGTGACCATTTACTCATTAAACATACAGATTCGTAGTCAAAGCGACCTTATTTTTTACCTAGCTTACTGAAGTACTTCAGTAGGGTATATTTTCACTTAAAATTAATATATATTGGAATGATTTTCATATCATTCCAAAGCGTACCGGTTGTAATAAGTCTTAACGACTTACTAATTGAATCATTTTTCACATATATAAAAGTTAGTTTTCTGTATAGCCGCTTTGGTAGCCATAAAGTACCATACTACTGGGTTTTTTGACTTGTGTTCGACCATGTAGTTTAACTATAATTAAGCAGTATGCAGTTATTTATTTCACTTCAAAAATAACTTTTCAATGTGAAGAATCTGGGACTATAAAAGCTTGACTGTATAACTTGGTGGTTCATTTATACTTAGGCTTTTTTAGGAATAGATTATCTAAACTAACAGTCATTCTTTTCCAGCCATTACATTCTCATATTTTTGAATTCTAGGTCAATAACATTATATATATATATATATATATATATATATATATATAATTACTAAAACGGGCGTCTGGTCCACCCCATCGTTGCAGAAATTTACTCATGTTTGGTTAGAAATCGTAAAGCAACGTTTATTTGTCCTGATTTATATACTCTGCCTCAACAAAACTGGTTGTGAAATGATGGAGCGAAGTTGTAGCTTAATAAATACCTTTGATAGTGTTGCATTTTCTAAGTTGGGTGATTTAAGTGGAAAGCTTTCGTTGTCGTTCTAGGCAACATCATCGGGATGAAGTTTTTGATTATTCAACATATATTCAGTCAAACCTTTCGGATGACCTTGTTTTTGACTAGTTGTTTTCACGGGTTTTACGATATTCTCGTATGTCACATTTGGTTCAGTCAGTTACAACGTATAACTTGTACTTATGTACATTGGTTCAAGTTGCCATACCTCATTAGCACAGAGAGATGTCAGGCCCAATCCCAGAATAGCAGGGGTCGTAACAGTATCAGTGGTAATAAGAGAAATTCGCCATCGAACGTACGACTCTCCTACCTCTTTTCGTGCCTACCCCTACACCAGGGAACATCGGCCGTCGAGGTAGATGGTTGGTAGGCATATGTAACACTTCCCAACCAACTCAGTTGATGAAAGTTTACTACCTCACCAGTCGATTCGCCTGTTGCTTTATTCCTAACCTAGCCACTGCTTACTCGGTAGTCCCAAAGTACACGAACAATGCTCCTAAGACACCTATGATCGAATACTAGTAACATCTACTCTTAACAACCATGTTTCACACTCACAAAGTAGAACGGGTTGAACTACCGTGCAGTAAACTCATTTTTCGGGTAGACAGATATCTCGCCTACACTACAAGTGCGCATGTTGGCAAAAGCCAATCGGGATTTTTGGATCGATGCCGAGGTTTCGTCAGACACCAGTTAACCAGGACTAATGGGATTCCCAAGATAGGTGAGGCTATCGATACGCCTAACTACTTCATTCTCTATCACCCATTCCTGAAGTAACATTTTACATTTGGGCGAGAGAACCGCATACCAAATATGGTTATATTGTTTGAAGTGGTCAGAAAACTGCATTTTGTCAGTGTCTTCATCAAACAGAACTATGTCATATACATACTCTAGTTGAACAAGTGAATCTTGGTAGATGATCAACGCCTAAAGAATCAGACGATGGAAGTGTTGTTTCCAAAAGCATGTCTATGACAAAGTTAAATAAATATGGAGAAAGCAGACGACCCTGACGAACACCGCTTGAAGTAACTAATTCCGATGATAGTTTGTAGGGGCTGGTACTATGTCAAGCCCACATAGGTTATTCTAGCCTCTGGGCAGACCAGTCTATTCATTTTTCTCAAGCCATGTTTTTACCCTGTCACTTATTCCCTTATCAGCCTTGATTGTTTTTGTGTGGGCATGTGTGTGTACATTGCTTATCCTACTCGTCACATGTCTGTAGATTATTTTTGTGTGACTATAAATATCGATCCATGTTTGGTTAAATCGAGTTGGCTCATTTGCCTTCTCCATTGCACGTCATTTCGTTTTGTTCCGCTTTCTCTACTTCGTTTCCTTGATTGTATGTCCAGATCCACAGTCGTATGAAATATACGAATTCATGATTCATCCTCATGCTTGACTTATTTAATTCTGTTATTCGCTAACGCGATTTAAGTCGACAATTATATACGAGGATTAGTGGCATGTATATTTCGATAACGATCAACAAACGATCTAACTGGAGTCAGATACTGGGTCACTAAAAGTTCACCATAAGCTATGACTCAACCAGAAGGGTTTGAGTAGACAGCCTGTACAAGGTTAATGTACCTCTTTAGTACACCTTTCAATGACAGACAGTGACGTAAAATCTCACGACCAACAGAGTCGAACGCTGCCTTAAAGTCAAGGAATACAACTATAGTAGGACGTCGTAAAGTATGTCTATATTCTAGAATCTGCCGAAAGGCGAATATATAGTCTATACATCCACGTTCAGGTCTGAATCCAGCCTGGCTTTCTCGGGTTTGCTTTTCTCAAGCTTCAGTTAGACGTCGAAGTATTATTGGGGCTAATATTTAAGACATTATATTAGTTAAACTTATTCCTCCGTGATTGTCACAAGAGAATTTTTGTCCTTTCTTATAAATTGGGACGATTAAGACCAGTCAGATGGGATTATGTTCCCATATTTTAGCTAAGATTTCAGTTAATCCAACTGCTAAAACTAAACTACTATTATCGAAAGCGTCAGGGATTAGTCCATCAGGCTTTTCTGCTCTCCCTTGCTTTAGATTAATTTTTTCAACCTCACTAAGAGTTTGAGGGCTTACATCAGTTTGGCATTCAGGTTGCTTGGAGACAGTCAGTAACTGAAGTGTGGCTAAAGGCCAGTTGAACTGTTCTTTAAAGTGTTCTGCTCTTCGATTCGAACTCCTGGGTTGGGAAAGAACAATAGTCCCATCTTTTTTCATCATTAAGTTGTACCCTAAGGGGTTTTCTTTCTGTGGCCTTTCTACGTTCAGTAAGGCGCAGACAAATACAGGCTCGAATTAAAGCATGGTCTGAGTCTAAAAAATGTGCTCCAGAATGAACGACAGTCTTCAATCGAGCCCCTCCAACCATGGTTAAAGGCAATATGATGTATTTGAGTCTGTCGATGAGTCTGTTGTGGAGGTCTCCCCATCAGACGATGGTTCTCATTTTGTTTAGAGTTGGTGCTTGTCAGAAATAGACGGTTGTATAAGCATAGTTGCAACAGACGATCTCCATTATCTGTTCTCTGAGTCACAACACCGTCAGATCCACCTAAGTGCTTTCCAGTTTGGTTTAGTATACTTAATTGAACATTAAAATCGCCTGCTACTATTACTACATCAGATCGTTTAGCTTTTTAAAGGAGGTTGGATAGCTTATTACGAAGTTCATCTTTAACTTTATCTGAGCTGCAATCAGTGAAAGCGTAGGCAGAGACAACGAAAAGACAATAGCGCGTGTATTCATCTTTCCTAGTTCCTACCATCCTGTTTAGTCGAACAACACACAAGCAACTGTCTACTGAAATCCAGTCTAGGAGAGTCTGTTCTACTTTGGAACTTAGTGCTATACCTACACCAGCGAAGCCATGGGAATTAGCAGTCGGGTCTCCAGATACACAAAGGGTAAATCACGCCGGTCCTTAATATTGACAAGGTGAGTTCAAATGAATGACCATAGTTGGATCCTGTATGTGCGTTTCGGACATTAAAAGCTCCATCGTTCAGTTTAGAGCTTAGTTCTAGGAGACCAGGGATAATATTTCATGAATTCAAGTCATAAGCATTACTGACGCGTGATTAAGATAAATAAGAGGGGTTAGTCGTAGGGATAGAAGATTTGTTAAGAAATCAGGGAGGGATGTAATAGTCAACAAGATGATTTCGGTTCTGATAGAGGTGTGAGGGCGGTTGTTACTTCCCGGTTGCCCACACTGTGAAAGGATTTTTCTTGAGGGATCTGAAAAGGAAGGTTAATTAGTAGTTGTCTTAGCGACCTGGGTGCGTGACTGTAGAGCCCAAGGGGCAACTGTCTGAGGTCGGTCTCGCACGACCTTTTTATGAGAAAATTTTGATGTTTTGGCTCTCTACTTCAGAAAGCCTTACCACCGGAGACGGAAATCCATGGGGTAAGGTGAGGTGTGATATCTTTGGGGTCGACCTTTTCTAGCCCCTTCCTTCCATTTTAAAAGAAGGCATCACCTCAGATGCTGGATGTCCGAGGGAATACCTTACTGTTGTCACACCCCTCTGTAGTCAACAGTAGGATTTCACCATCGGGCTTCTTTTGGTTTTACCTTTCTCTGACTGACCTGCCTGGCATGGTAGGATCCAAAGGGATATGTGTTCCAGTCAATGTAGCTGGGTTGAGTCATCATGATAGGCAAGCCCGACCACCACTTCAAGGTAGCAGCTACGGTCGGGCTACATTTGATGAATAAATGTCAAAATACTGAATCGAGGTAATTCCAATAATTTCAGTGACCATTCTGTCCGAATCGATAGACACATCGACATAAATGGAATCACACGATTAGAGATCAACACAGAAAAACAGTGGGTAGATAAAGATAATAACACTTGGGAATACAATGAGTCATCATCAACCATCAGAGAGGACTGACATAGTGCTTGTGAAATAATCGATAAGCCAATTAATACTAGAAGTAGGGACTATTGATACTGTCCAGGATAACATCAAAGACTTCTCAATTAAACCAATCAACTCAGAGAACCTAAAGCCATCAAAAACTTTTTAATTCAAGGTAACTTTAAATAAGACATTAAATAGGAATAATATATTTGTAAAATCTCAGCGAATGAATTTGTAGTAAATCCAACGTTTCGCCTGGCAATCTGGTCCAAGCTTTTTCAAGGAATTATAATCAAACATTAAAATTATCGAATATAAATAGGTACATGGTTCTCCGAGTTCATTATACACTGAATAGGTCATCCAATCAACTCGGCGCTCAAATACTGTGAAACTATTCGTTCTAATTTAGACGAGAGTTCTTATATAACTTTAAATAAGTTTTAATATTTAGATATTTTTTCCACTTTATTGTTTTTTTCTTATTGGGTTTCTATTATCCATCATTCCTTATAGGTCTTAACCATTTACTGAAGAGTCCATTTTGTGTACATCCAAAAACTGGTCATATATGTATACCTTTTAATCCACAAGAAGTTGATAAACTTGATCCATTTAATGTACCAACATTAAATGAACTTGTGGAACAGCTTTCTTCTGTAACAAATGATGAACATGATTGTAGTAATAATGATGAAAATATTTCATCCAATGATAAACATTTATTATCATTTAAGAATACTTCTTTAAGGTCTTCAATTGAGTATTTTGAGACTTTCATAAAACATGTTTTAAAAGCAGAAAATTCATGTATGAATGTTGATCAAGTTGAAGGTAATTCAGATTCATTTAAACCTATCCCTGCATTTTAACACCTTTTTATACTTTTTGTAAAAGAGATTTGAAAGATTTTGTATATGAATTATGTTATTAGATAAATATTATTTTTATTTGAATGCGCTTTTTATTTTCAGTAGTTTACATAGTATGATAACTTCAATGTAAGCAGATTCGTGCCTGATCATATATTGTTTATGATTGATTACATGTTTCATACATAAAATAAGAGCGACAATACGATACGTTTGTGCATTATGTTAATATTTCGCAACTCCGACTTCATTACAGTCAACAACATTACTTATATCTACTTCTTTCTTATCCTGCTAACTAAAGTCAATAGGATCAGCTAAGTAATTGAAGCTTTTTGATGATAATCTCAATGTATCAAGTATAATGATTAAGATTTATGGACTGAGTTTTTATCAGATGGTAGAAATCATAGTAAAAATGTATTAAAATTCTATGAGCATATTTCATACCGAACAATTTAATGCGGTGAAAATTCGTTCTAGTCGATATTGGTTTCCTTTCTCATAAGTTGTTATGTCTCATGGACGAACGCTGTTGCTCACAAATTAAATCGTATTGAAAGATACTGTCTTAGTGAGAAATAATGGACAGACGAAGATGAAGCATAAAATTTATAAGACAACATTTTACAATAGTTATCTTAGTAATGCATTTTTGTACTTGTGATCATATTGGAAGTCCTACTCACTGCCTCCTCGTGGCGGGGGTGTTATTTACGAAATTGAGAGGACGAAAAGCGAATGTCCGGCGCTTTAACGGGGTTGGTGGACTCGGAAAATCCACCTAAGGGAGTTGGAAAACCCTTATTCCAAACCATTGGTGTACATGGGCTCCAGTATCCTGAGGGAACGAACGGCGTATGAATCAGTCGTTGGTCGTTGGTTGGTCCATGTTTACATATGAATGGCGTAGATGATAATTGTACGTAATTATTCTGCCATTTTCTACTTGTTTCAACACTTACAAACAAGGTATTTCTTCAATTTTTTAGTTCATTATCGAAGTGGTTCTCAAATTACTCACTTTTGCATACTAAAAGCTAACTAAATACGTTGATTTTTCAAGTCTCAATTGTAGAATATTTTATTCGCCATTAGATATTTTCAGAAATTTCCTAGAGTTTTGTAATAGTTTTTGTCTCAAATCTCCAGGAACTATGTAACCAAATAGTTTTAAAATATGTCTTTTGGGAGGAGTTACTGGGAATTTTTAGTTTTTTAGTAAATCCTACAGAGTACGACATGAAAATATTCAGATTTGGAATTAAGATTACTGTTCGGGTGACAGTCAACTTTCTGAAACGTTAAGGATCTTACAGAAGTTTATTGTTCTCACCATAACTTCATTCTGCTTGCACCATATCATTGTTCTCCTCATGTCCTCCAAATCAATAAATTCAAATGTATTCCTGTTTGTTTTCTACTCAAAATAAAATAACGTAAAAAATACCCGTCTCTTCTGCTCTGTAACTTGTTAAACGACAGTTATACTATTTGTTAGTAAAGAGTAGTATAATTAAATTAATAACAATTAATGTCCAGACCTTGTATTTAAGTTATTGAGATATCACTGTTGAACAATATTAATTACACTTTTAGATTTGTGTTTCAGATATACTGTATATGGCTCAGGTATAATGCTATCTAAATTAAATCTTGATAGCTTTAATTTCCAATTTGTGGAGAAGAGGAATTTGATTACGTTAGGTTTTTCAGAAGCACTTAAATGTCTAGCAGTTTTAAAGAATTTATCCTTTGAAAATTTATCATGTAACGTTTGTAACTGTCAAAATGGAAAACTAGTTTTCAACAATCTCTTCATCTTTGTCCTCCGAATATTGGTGTTCATTTAATCTGTTTCGGGTTTGGATTATTTAGTCCAAAACGTTTTCTACAACGTCGGATACAACGCTTTCGAATTGAATGTCGCTGGTTGTATGTGTTTGATTGTAAGCATTGAGCGCGACATTCGCATTTGATAATGAATCGTGTGTGTTGAGCTAATTGAGAGGGAAGAGGATAGAATATTATAATTACTTTGCGTTATTATATGTTTGTTTAAATACAGTGTTGTACACAAAATGGTCGATGGAAATGAAATCCAGAGAAAATATCAGCAAAAATAAGATAATCATAAGTTGTGTCAAAGAAGCGTTCTCTCAAATTAGTGTTTTTGTTCGTAAACAAATTTACCAATAGTCTGAACATGACAAATGGTTGTCTCGATACTCTTAACTAGCAGTTCACTTGCGTGGGTGCTTGTATTTTTTGTATTTACTTTCATTCGTAGTCTAGTCAATATTTTGCAGATGTTTCTGAAGTGGTTCTCTTTCATTGATTCCTAGGTCTACATACTTTTAAAATAACATTACACATTGTATGAATCCATTTCTTTTGTTTCATAATATTCTACATCTGAGGAGTAGTTGTTAGAGTTGCAAAATATGTCTAAGTTAAGTATATATTGGAGACATTGTCAACATTTTGTTAAAGCTAAAAATGATTTTTTTGGAGTTAACCATATAGGTCTGAGTAAAAAGAATGAGTTTTTCTATGTTGTAACGAAATTATATTGATCGAGGTTGTTTGATTATGTTCTTGAGTGGTATATAACTAGCAGTTAGTTGCAATTATACAAGTGGCTTCGGGATTTTACCTTTCCTCTTTGTGATTAAGGTATCTGCTTGTATAGCCTTTTTCCCCGTTTTTTTCTAAAAAAACATTTTCTTTTTTGTCTCCAATTGTATTAACCTGAGTGGATGTTTAAAGTCTTACATTAATTTCGCTATCAGCATGATAAACTAACGTCTGGTCATCACTACTAGAAATGCCATACTTTTAAGATTTTTTTCTCACTAGTATTCTGGTGGTTTATTATTTGAAATGATTTTACCTACTAATTATTGCAAAAGAGATATTCTTTTAATTACTGACTTTATCGTTCATTAGCAAGGTTATATTAACTGTCGACTTTGAGTACATAACTTTCTGATCAATCCACATGTAATAAGTTGCTCTTTTGCACGAACTATTTATATCCCTGGTATTCACTATTTATAATCATTGTATACTATCTAACTAATGATAATTTAGCAGTAATTTATAGAATATTATTGAATAAAAGTAATGTTAAGTTGTTTTGTAAATATATCTTCAGTTCAGTCAGTCACAACGTAGAACTTCGTACGTACGTACATCAGTTCGAGTTGCCATACCACATTAGCACAGAGATTCAGTTGTCGATTCAAATCACATAGTGGTAGAAGTAGTAAGAGTATAAGCATTAATGTGAAAGATTAGGGTTTGAAGATGTTATTGAAGGAGTATAATCCAGTGAAATAAATTTGAAAAGAGAAAAAGGATAGGGACATGAAGCATTCAGAAGATTAGAATTTGGCAGAACACAAAGAGTGGATGCACTTGCACCTTTGCAAACGATTTTGAGCCATGTCGTTAAAGGTCTCTAACCATCGATTTCTATCATCTCGCGAATCCCAACCAGGTAGTCTGCACCTACCAACATGGCTCAGTCCAATTGTCAGTGACTTCATGGATTTGTGCCATGTTTTGGTCTGGCCGCCCCTAGCTTTCTTCCAACCTATGCCTACACCATGAAACGTTGCACGTCGGGGCAGTCGGTGGTTGGGCATGTGTAACACGTGTCCCAGCCGTCTCAACTGATGATGTTTAAATCCCTTTGAATACTGAACAGTCATTCTAAGCTTTTTGTGGGTTATGATAAATATTTCAAATAACCATTCTAATGGTGTTAAATCTATGCATTTAATAACAGCTGTAAACAGTCGCTACCTGCACGACACCTTAATATATGGCTTCCCACCTACTGCTTCATATCACTTAACAGGTAAACCATCAAACAAATAAGTTCATTATCTTACTAAATGTCTTAGTATAATAGGGTGTTTCCAGAATTGTTATCGATTAATCTGAAATAAAATCAAAAATATTATTTCTTAACTCACATGCACTAAGACAGTATTTGTATACGATAAATGAAATTGGTGGAATTTTCCTTAGACCTTCAAATTCTCTTTGAACATCTAGTCTCACTTGAAACGGAGCTATACCAGTAAATTTTCCAGTACATGGTAGGGAAATTTGTACATCTGGAAATCAGTAGAGAAAAATTTACTGACAATGAAATTTAGAATTATTTTATAATGAACAATTAATTGTTATATTATATCGTTGTTTGTTATATTTCTGAAACGTAGCATAATTTTTTGTGTGTGAACATTGGCGGCCTGTTTAAACATCTGAGCTACCTGTTCCTGTCATCTAGATATTTCAACAAGTTATCTGATTTCGTTTGCTTTAATACATCATTATGCCTATTAATCGCACAACCTATTCAGGTGCGTTTCTGAAAAGTGTAAGACCTTTCGCTGTAAAAGGTACAGAAGGCTTAATCATAGATATCGTGGTTGCTGGCAATATGCAGCGACAAGAATGTACATTATCCAGATGTCGATTGACTGGGCTGCTAAGTTCTAACTGGCGATCACTCAATATTCATCGTCAGGAAGGACGAAGAAGTAAGAAACGGAAACTTGTTGAAGTACTTTGTGCTGAGAATTCTATATTGTACCAAAAATATAATATTGAATAAAGCTAATAATAATAATAATCTTATGAAGATATACTTCTATAACTTGCTTAATTTTGTGTTTATAACTGAAAATGATCATTAACTCATTAGTGAGTACTTAAAGTAAGAATATTCGAGATACCAGTTTAGAAATACATTTCAATACATTAATATTTTTGCTAATTAGTTTACATTGAGAACTTACAATCGAATAAAACTAATATTCTGAACTATGTAGCCATAAAATATCTTTAAATGAGGTATTTCAGCGAAAGATTTATTTTAATGTACTTATTTTACCCTAAAGTCATAGGGGAAAAGTTCCCACTTTGCAGCGCATAAACATCTTAGTTCGGGTTTCCCTAAACAATTTCATCAAACTACATTAAGCACTGTATAATTTGTCAATGTAATCAGAATTTCCTGAGTTCTTATGGTGTTTAATAGTCAATCTGAAAATAATTAATTAGAATGTATTGTCACCCATGCAGGATTGTTTCCGGACACAAGTAGCAGGGAGATACAACATATAGTCAACCTATTAAACTTCACAGAATTAAGTAGATGTGTAAATGCACATTAAAGTGCTCCTGTTTATCTACCATTTATTGATGTATTGTCTGTTGGTAGGAGATCGAAATTTAGAGACTTACAGCATAGAATGTTTTGCTTGGTTATCTCTGCAGACGTTTGCGAAGAATGTTTTCACTTGCAGATTTTCCACAGGCTTGGAATTGGGAGGCTCTATTGCATTCGTATCATTTGTTACTTGGTAAGTAAATTCAGCTAGGTATCTGTTGGTTTGTAAGATTCATCTAAAGGTTTTAAGTTTCCATTTAATAGTGCGATCATTATATTTTTTTCGGATCCCATAATTTAAAGGATACGATTCTAGATTCTGCTTAACAGTAGTCAAGTTTTGAATATTCATAAATGATTTTTGGGAATAAATTTTTGGGTTGATTTGTTTTATTTCTTAATATTTGGTTATGAGGCCCATTGATCCACGTGCTATCACTCATTACTTTGATAGTGAATGAGTTAAATATCTCATTTTCTTCGTTCTACACTCACTGGTATCATTTTTTAACTCCTGAGTTCTGGGACCTAACTTCGAACTATGTATTCATGGATGTACAGCCATGAAAACTAGTCCATCAAAAAATTACCCTTCACACATACCGGCTTCCATTTGTATGAAATGAAATAAGATCTCTTCGTTTTTTATAGGGACCACTCGTCTAAATGTCGTCAGGATCCAGGTGTTTTCACCCAGTTTGTTATTTGAAGGAGATATACACAACAATCTTTGTTGGTTAGTTTTTCCCTTGTTTTAAAAATAGGATTTGATGATCAAGTCACAGACAATAATTCTTTCATAATAAGTAGTTTTGTGTGAAGCACATTAAAATTCATTTCCGAGAAAAAACATGTAGTATGCTTATATGGTTGCTAAATCTATTTCACTAGCCAAATATAAATGAACAAATATGTTATGAGTACAATAACAGAATCATCAAATATATTGGTCATCATTGAAAGTAAAGGTTCAGAATACATTAAACAATCGAACTTTTGTAATTAAGTTGTCTCTAAAAACATTGAAACGATTCATTTTGTGTTTAAAAACTTAAATTACCTGACTGAGTAGCTGGTATATAACCAGACTTGGCAATATTTAGAAGTGGGGTATGCAGAAGTGTATGGTTCATTGACTTCAAATCAATATTGTAAGTTAACTATGAATAAATCAATAAAAAGCATGTTAAACTTATGACCGACATTAAAATTTCAATGTAATAAATAGTAGATATGATTACTCCTACAAAATTATTTTAAAAATGGTCATTATTTTTATTGAGCGTTTATATCAGTTTAAATTATTATTATTTAAACACGTAAGCATAGGTACAAGGAAGCACCAAATAGATATGTGCCACATAAATCATTCGATTTGTGTGAGAGCTGGGATACTATCCGGGTGCCCAAACCGAAGCAGGTGGTTTTCCTAGGGGGCCACACCCGGAGCCTTCGACCTACAGGTCTAATCCACAAGGCAGTGGAACAACGTAAGGAGATGTAGTCCCATGGTGGCCAGTGATCAACGATTGATTCATACGCCATCTGTTCCCTCAGGACACTGGAGCCCATGTTCACAATTGGTTTGGAATAAGGGTTTTCCAACTCCCCTAAGTGGATCCTCCGTATCCACCAACCCGGTTAAAGCGCCGGACATTCGCTTTTTGTCCTCTCAATTTCGTAAACAACAGTAATGCCACGAGAAGTCAGTGAGTAGGGCTTCCCTGCTGGTTGTTGTGTGCACGTGGCCATGTGAGATCATTTCCAGAAGGAGAGCTGACTCTCCCCACTTTCGGTCGTACTAGGGCATTTGAAGGCCATCAGTTTAAATACACCATATATTATTAAAACAACTTTCTTTTTAGTTTAACAATATAAATTCATAATTTTATGTGTTTTAAACAATTTACTGTACTGAAATGTTGCACCTGTTAATATTGTAATAAAATATTGTTTGTTCGTTCTTTTTAAGTAATATTACCAAACAAATAACAAATAATGAGGATAACTGAATATTTCCATTTTTTTCATTTTTATGTAATTTTATCACAAAAAGAAACAATATTTCTGTTGAATAAATTCGGCAATACTGAGATTATCTTAAAGGTAATGAGTAATTGTATGAAGCTTAGTAAGCAGAGATGGATATTGGTTAGCATTAGAATCCAGGACGCGCGTTCCGTCCTATTTGGGACTCGTCGGCTGGATGTACCTGGATCTCAGAGTTGATGTTCACTCTGGGACTCGAACCCAGTACCTTTCGCTTCAAACGCCATCGCGTTATCCACTCAGCCACTGAGTCCTGATAGCCACTTGCTTGCTTACCATGCTTTTGAATTAAGGCTATATCGTGGCAATACACACAGTATGCACATATGCCAATTAGGGACTGACCAGTTGCAGTCCTAACACATCGATGGGAAGATTCAAACAAACAATACTAAATGAATTTATATGAAGCTTAGTTTGAATAAAATCTGTTGGCAACTAGTGAAAAAATGAAGTGATGTGAAAATAATAATACGTATAGTAGTGAGAGAATAAAAGAAAAAAATGATAGCGATATAGTCGAGGTAGATGTAATTAAAAAATAGAATTTAAGCGGTAATACTGTAGTCAAAATTAGGAGGGAATAAAAAATCAGTTTAGCTGACCCAATATGACTGATTTTCATCTATATTAGTTATATGCTTCAACTATTAATCATAATTATCATATGAACTGCAAACGAGTTGTTTGGACATTCCTGCATAGTTCTTATCATCATTGAATCACTTAATAGACTGGTGTTATTCTGGCGTAATCAATTTTGATTCTCTTTCAATTAACTTCCATTTTAGTCAGAATAGCATGTTGGGGTGGGGAGGTTAAGAAATTCGCTTAAGGCCCTTTTTTAACCATTGGAGCAGTTAAATTTTCACAATTATATCAACCGATGCACTATATCTCGTTAATATTCTTCTGAATTATTTCATCCGGTAATTCCAGGATTCATGAAGAGTGCCTCGAATATACATACCAGTAGACACGTATGGAGTACCTTTAAAGTTTCTCTTCCGTGACCATGGAGTAATACAGAGAAGGCTTCTGAGCAGGATACTTACTTTCAGATGACCAAATCGAAATAAAGTATGAGACACAGATGACTTAGACTGGTTTTTCTATACAGGCTGAAATCTCGCCAGATGTTACGCTATGAGTATAGAAAATCGAGTGATCAAAACAGTCAACTACTTCACTCACGAAAATCAAAATAAGATTTTAACGTGAAATGGTCTTCGGGTAATATTTTACATTTGGAAAAAGTTCAATGTATTCCCAACATTTTAGCGTTCTTACTCAATTTATTTAGAAAACCCCACATCTTTTCAACATATTTAAGAAATTGAAGTATATCATATACTTGCTACAAATTTTTGAGGGTTTTCAGCTAGAAGATTATTCTTTGAGAATTCAGGTGAGGACATATTTGTGGTCAGACTTAGGAAGTCTACTTGTTGGAATCGTTTTATATGACAGTGCATTATATCCCAAACGTAGAACATATAAGCTAGGAGAAGGCAGGAATAACTGACTGTAAACAATCTATAATACGGTATGGTAAACAAATCGCCAGTAAGATATCGACAAAACACGAAAATACGATGACATCAATTTGATAGTAGTGGGAAAAGAAAATAACGCAATTCCAACGCGTTAAGTTATGTACACATAGTGGGTGACTTTAACTAATGGGTAGGTAGGCCATATTTAGCGATCTCTGTTTTACACAAGTCTACATACTTAGTTTAAACATCGCCGTCAGATTTACAAAATGTAGGATTTAAATTACTTACACGTTCAAAACCAGCTCTCCACTTAACGCGCAACATATCAATGCGTGGAGGGATAGGTCTATGGGCAGATAATGAAATGCGATCCAGTGCTTCGTGTAAAAGTAGTCCATTGAAAACAAGGAACAAATGTTCGGGTACTTTGTAAATAAAAATCAATAAGTAGACGACGGTATCGTATTACCATAGTGTTCAAAGAGCGAACTTTCAAAAAGTAAACGAATACACTTGTTTACAAAAACTGACGAAATCTCGAAATGTGAGTCCTGTGTAATTTTAGCCCACAGTCTTCTAACACGTCCACCATAAGTGATCCAAGTTGCTTTTGTAACTATGGCGAGAATATTATTGAGATGGTTAAGAAGGTGGTTCACATTCGATTTGAGAATACTAACTTTTGAATGACTGATCAGTTTGTGTAACATCTGTTCCTTCAGCCATAGCTCTGAAAAACTTCTTAGTGAAGCTGTACATTGATTCACTGAGTTTTGTTGTCAATAACTTATAGTTGCCAACTGGATTATATTTTGTAGCTTGAAGTGGGTTAGTGAGTTAACTATTTTTGTAAACCACACTAAATAAAATGGATCTGGTCGACTAATGAAGACATACACTCTACAATAATAGTGATGAACGTGGGAAAAATAATTTCCGGCTTTAGTCACATTAGTTTTAGATGTAAAAATGAACAATAAGCAGTAAGGATCTCACATTATAAATCAAATGTAAAGAATTAATTCTTGAAACTTCAATTCTATGAATGAATTATCTTGTCAGTTTCTTGTTGTTCAGTTTTCGTAAATAAAATTATTTGAATGATTTATTTTAAATTTACACAACTCATAATATCCTCGAGTATGTTATTTAAATTGAAAAAATGAACCATTGATCAGTTAGATCTCATGTGGTTAACAATCTTAATGAGCATACTTTATTTAGGATAGTTGCTAAAAGTGGGATCCATAATGCGCATATGTAGCTAGTCAAGTGGTAACCCTGAGACTCGAACTCATCAATTCTTTGTTGGTGAACAAAACTCAGATTCTGTTTATGTATTGTTAATAGCTCTTTGACAGCAAAATCAAATCATAGTTTTGCTGGAATTTACTATTAATTATAAATATGTAGTGTCGATGTGAAACTCCGCCTGCAGCTCTTTTAGAGCTACTGCCGGTCCCAAGGCCCGGTAAGGGAGGAGGGTTGGGCATGGGGTTGGCGGCCCCCTCTTGTAGAAAAACTAACTCGCTAAAAGAACGCTAACCAGAAAAAATAATTCAGACCATTTAAACTCTGCACTGGGAGTTGAAGGAATAAGCATATATGAAAAAGATGAATAACAACTGGAAATGATTGCCCAGGACAGAGTTGGGTGGAGAATGCTGGTGGGTGGCCTATGTTCCTCCACGAGGGGTGACAGGTGTAAGCAAGTAAGTGTCGATATGAGACTATCAAAGATTTTCACAGTCAGCTTATTTTTAAATATTTTACATTTTTATAGGTTTGATGAAAAAAAAACATTTAAGCAGATCAAAAATATATGAACATAACTTACTATGTCTATGAATTTCAGGTAGTCTTCTTGGACAACGTAATTTACTTGGGATATTTTGATTATTTGGCATTGATTCAATAATCTGTATAACTAATTGACGATCTACCCAAAGATTTAATTGACCATTAACTCCATTTAGAAAATTGATATACAATAAATCTGGATAATAATATTTGCATAAATATATATAAATTTCTGTAAGTAATACAATAAATATAAGGGAATTATATTTTCTCCATATCCAACCGTTGTACATTATTGTCATTTTATTCTATAGAAAAGAAGAAATAGTACAAAACCATGATATTAAGTTATCAATGTATTGAAAGTGTTCAACATTTTGAAGAGACAACTGTTCTTGAAGGTTCTTAATACTCATTAGCTTTTGACCTGACCAACAAAATAGTCTTTAATTAGTAATAAATTTGAACTTGTACAATCAACTGAGGATGTAGTTTAAATACTCATGGAGAATAAACTCAGATAAATAAGGTCACATGATGAAAAAGTTAAAGTACACAATTTTTTTAAGCTGGGAATTTTCAGTTCAACATTAAGAAAACTTCCAATAGTATAGAAGTTGAATATTACTGAAATTCAGCTGAATATACTGGTAATGTCTTTTAATTGACAATCAACTATTTAGTACTCAGACGAAAAAAACTACTTGTCAAGTATATTACTATCAGTTATATGGGTAAATACTTAATTTAGTGTTTAAATTAAATATTTTGATAAAATCCTACTAGCAGATTGTGTTAGTTTTTTTTTAAAAGTTTTATGCTATAACTTTTACTAAACAATAATAACTTTAACATTAACACCGTCGGATGCCGGCTCAGTGGTCTAGTGGTTAAGCGCTCTGACGCGAGACTGGTAGGTCCTGGGTTTGAATCTCGCGAGGCGGGATCGTGGATGCGCACTGCTGAGGAGTCCCACAATAGGATGAAACGGCCGTCCAGTGCTTCTAGGTTTTCGATGGTGGTCTAGCTTCAATTGACTCATGATCTCATCCATAAACAACACTCGACTGATTTTTAACGACTGTTCGAGTTAAGAAAATGTTAAAGAAAACAATTTTGAATCATAAGAGTTTGTCTGAATGTTTAAGTGTTAAAGGAATTTGCTAAAGTAATGTGTTATTTTGATTTGGCCAAATGTACTTTGAAGGCAAAACACGAGTGTACTCTCATTTTCTATTCGCATATTTCAGTATATTTTACTACGTACTTACGCCTGTTACTCCCAATGGAGCAAAGGCCGCCGACCAGCATTCTCGAACTCACTTTGTCCTGGGCCTTCCTTCCTAGTTCTATCCAATTTTGGTTCATTCATCTCATGTCTATCTTTATTTCTCGGCGTAATGTGTTCTTTGGTCTTCCTCTTCTCCTTTGACCTTCAGGATTTTAAGTGAGGGCTTGCATCGTGACGCAGTTGGGTGATTTCCTCAATATGTGTCCTATCCGCTTCCAGCGCTTCTTCCTGATTTCTTCCACCACTGAAATCTGGTTTGTTCTCTTTCACAGTAGGTTGTTGTTGATAGTGTTTGGCCTACGGATCCGAAGGTTTTTGTGTAGACAACTGTTAATAAACACTTGTATCTTCTGGATGATGGTTTTCGTAGTTCTCCAGGTTTCTGCCTCATACAGTAGAACTGTCTTGACGTTTGTTTTGAAAATTCTGATCTTAATGTTGGTTTTTGAGTTGTTGTTTTGAGTTCCAGATGTTTTTCAGTTGTTAATATGCTGCTCTTGCTTTGTTGATCCCCGTCTTTACATCTGCATCAGATCCACTGTGTTCATCAATGATACTACCCAGATATGTAAAGGTTTTCACATCCTCCAAAACTTCTCCGTCAAGTGTGATTCGATTGGTGCAACTATGTTTTATTATATGACACTAATTATGATAAAAAATTTCGAAAAAGTAGCTCTTCCACTTAAGGATTGTTTCTTAAGAGTAGGTTTTCGAAAGCTGTAATTTAGTATACAAGCATTAATTTAGACACTTTAGGTATGAAAATATCAATGTTATGCGTTATGGTCAAGACTTTTCTACAATATTTAGTTATTTAAGCAGGTTATTAAAGATAAAAGGTATATTATAAGAGTAGGGATACTAACTATCGGATTAATGACTTTAATGGGCTGATATAAAGGTTGTGTAATATAAATGATAATCACTAACGCTGATTGAAGAAAATAAATGAGAAATGAGAGGATTTATTTGTGTGTTTATAAAAAGGGTGATGACTTCATGCTTATTGTGGCTAAGTGGATAAAATTAGCCACGTTTTTATGCATAACTATATTAGAAGAATGTAATTCACTAAGGCTTTGAACTTATAAAATAGACGATATCAAAGAACTTAGAAATGTATATTCCGATCATAATACTGGTAAAAAATAAAAGATATAACAGATCTTCATTGTTGTGTAATGCTTACCTGCTCTTCAAATACTCTTAAATTATACAGAGTAATGGTATAAATTGATTATTTACAAGCCTAGTGTTTCAGATACAGGTAAGCCGATAAATATACAGTTAGTTAGATGTGATGACTCATTGAGCATAAGTCAGATTTACCCGTCATTATGTGAAATATTCAAATCAAAGTAGAAAATAATCTCATTTTAAGTACGTCCCCTGGGTTCATCATTCGTATTTGATACGCAAACGAATAACTATATCTGTTTAGTTTGACTGCTATCGAATACTCACCAGTAACGTAAATCTATACTGTGGAGTTTTCGGTTTATTTAATTAGATGCTCAACTTTAAGACTAGAACATTGTTAACCCAGTGGCGCTAAAGAATGCTAGCTATGAGAATAAACTGGCTAACATGGGTAATATTTATCCTCAGCTTACGGGATTTAAATAGAAGACTATCATCGTCCGCGTACCGGGTCCATCGAACGAATTTCAGATAAAATAGTGACACAGACTATTGTAAACTTCTTGGAAAAGCGTAACTTTAATTCACTGCATATTAAAAGCTAATGAGTTTTTATCCAAATCTAATTATAAATTCAATGATATTTGTTAAAACTGCATGTTTATTGCCTTAGTACCCATTGTTTTACATAAGCTACTTTTATTATTTCATTGGCAAGATTTAAAAACATTATAAACTATAAGTAACGGTTAAACAGTCCTCAAATCAATGCATCTTAGTTTGTGATCTCCATCATTGCTTGATTTATTATTTTTTCGGATATTTTAATTTTGTTAATAAATTACGTCGCTGTTATTTGAGTCTTCAGTAATAAGGAAAAAAACAACCATGTATCTATCCACAGCATTTCTGATATATACCTTTATATCGTCTAATATGTTTCTTGTTGTTGATTTTTGGACATTTTGAGTTATCAGAAGGGGTTTTGTGGATATTATAGTAATTTTAACAGTTGAGGAGTCCCATAATGGGACGAAACGGCCGTCCAGTGCTTCCAGGTTTTCCATGATGGTATAGCTTCAATTTATTCATGATCTCAACTATTAAAATTACATTTTGAGTTATTATATTTGTAATGTAATGTTAGAATGAATTAAGAACCAGTTCTCCACTCATGGCATTTCCTGAACTCTGATAATCAAATATATGTGCGTTATGTAGAATAGACAAGTGGGCATGGCTACCAAGAATACAACAAAAGCACCATGGATATATAAAAACCTAAAAGTAATCAATACAGAAATATGATATTTTTCCAAACGGTAAACATCTTTCATAAAGTCAATGTTTTCGAACTAACTACCCTACAATAACCTGCTACAAATGCAACTCGATAGTTTGAATTCAATATATTTTCTTTTCTTTTAACAATAAATCTTGTATTTAAATTAAGTAGATCACTGCTTTTGAAAAAAAGCTTGCTTATTTAAATTTCCTCTCTGTATAGTTGCCTTTTAGTAATTGTTTGTTTTTCTTCAAAAGATAACGATAAAAATGCTAGAAACCATCTTGTAAGGTACTGAAAAGCTACATATCCCTTTTTTTTAAAAAAATTGACACACTCATGTATACACTCACTTTTTCATACACACATACATACATTTTGCATTCCATACATTCCAAATTTTCATGTTCTACTTTATTGCCTTTTTATTTAGGGAAAACAGATTTGATAAATAAAATTCACTTTTTTTGCAGACAAGGGACGAATGGTGAAAAAAAACACAAACTATCGTTATATAATATGAAAATGAGTAACTATGGCGTAAGGAAATCCACTTGTAACCATGTCTTTAAAAGATAAACAGCTGGAATGTTTTAATTCGAATTACTTTTTTGATGTACAATTAATGTTTTTACTGGAAATTTATAAAAAATATTTTTTTAATACCTGATGTATTTGCTTGCATTTTGTTACACAAAATTCTTATAAAGTCTTATAACAATCTATCAAAAACTAGCAACAGCTGAATACAGTTGCTAAGTTTATTTCAATATGACATTTCATATAAAGATTTTATGAAACATAGAATATTTCTCCCCCCCCCCGTTTTGGAGATATGAAGATCCAACATTATTTCGTGGGGGAGGAAATGTTGGAGAATTTCAACTTACAGATAATTTTTTAAAATCAGAATCGACGATCTCCAAGTTCAAGATAACTCTTGGACTGGGAGGTGTTAGGTCGGCTTACAATAAACTCTAGAGAGGCTCATAAAGAGCCCAACCAATCAGCGATTAGTTAGAAGCTATGCTACTAAAATAACAAGGTCCTGATTGGCTGTTACATACTGTTACTATGGAATCTCAAGGTCTTTTAATTACTATAAAACCCCTGTTTTTCTGTACATAATTGAACCTTGTAGTAAAGTGCTTCTCTGATACTCGTGTCTTCTCTCTGGTCTTTCAAGTCGCTGAGTAGTGCTATCCTGGGGTTATCCGAATAGCTAGGATCCGAATAAAGCGTTTCAACGTACGAGCCATAACATTTCTATAAATAGAAATATTCATATATTAATCCAAGTTTTTCACTGACACAATAGAAATAACAATTATATAATAAGAGAAGAATTCCAAGATGATTTGAATGGTTGGTTCATTAGCTTATAAAAATTATTTAAATTTGGTGTCATGTTATTTGTTACATGATTTTATTTTTCATGCTTTTTTTATTTAGACATTTTTCAGACTATCTGATGCCAATAAACTTTATATTTGAATTAGAACTATTTAAATTAATGAAGGAATCTATTGTTTGATTTGTAGGAGTATTTACCAATAGTATCTTATAAAGTAGGGTACTATATTAATCAAAGCATATTCACAAATAAGAATTCAACTTAGGGGTTAAATTGTATAATACATACTTACTTACTTACGCCTGTTACTCCCAATGGAGTATAGGCCGCCGAAAATTGTATAATACTATAGTTATTTTATAGTCTGATAATGTGAAAAGTATATAATGAAAACAAAATGTTTTCATTGTGTAATAAATTTAGAAACTTCCTGAAATTGTTTATTATTCTTATATTTTTCTTCGGACTACCTAATATTCGATTCACGGACAATTTATTTTAAATATATGGTATATTGCGTTGAGTTTAAATTTACATAGTTAAAAGCGTGAGTCCATTGAAGCTAGACCACCAGGGAAAACCTGGAAGCACCTCTTCTGATAATTTAAATTTACAGATGATAGCTCTAGTTTCTCAGAATACAATTCCGTTACCGTTTTTTTTACCAAAGTTGTGGGAGTGATTAGTTTTCGCATCATAACAATCAATAAAAATGCTGTAAGAATGAATTTCAGGATACAAATAATGGAACACAGAATAAAACTTTCCTAATAACGATAATGGTTTATTTGGAATCGCTACGAACCCTATTAAGGTAAATGTAATATTTCGTTCTCTATGAATGTTGTGATATTTACATTGTTTCTTGTCGGAACTTGTGATATTCATCAGATTCAAATGCTTATATAATCCTGTATATGTTGGTAATGTACCGATCGTCTGTTACAAAACCAAAATTACATTTCTTGAACAGCTGATTAGAATTACCAATATTAATCAAAGCCTAAGTTTCACTGTCATTCAGTCATAAAAACCAAATAAACTGGTACAAACGTGGATCAACTCAAGTTACCACGCTGCATTAGGACAACAAGACGAACTTACGATAATTGCCGAAGTTTTAGTAGCATCCGTGGTAGTAAAAAGATTATGCACAGAGAATAATATTTGAGGGAAATGAATCTATCGAATAAAATATCCGAAACAATTTTTAAGCTTGATATCAAGTGGCACTCAAAGATTGAATGTATCTGCACAACTGTGACCGATACTGGGATATCTCATTCATTGCCTCCAATTTTTATTGTCAGCTATCTTAAGTAAATCGAATTGAACTTGTCGACAATTACTTGACATAAATCCATTCATTGTTTATAAATTTGCTTCGCCTCTCAAATTTATTAAATAGGAAGTTACAAACAAAAAGATAACTAAAAAGTAACCAGACTTTAACTCACCAGTCATGAATTATTCTCAGTGTCTAACATTTTTATCATCCTTGTTTTGTGTTTACTGGTTAAAACTTCATCAGGATTATGTACAAATTGATAATTAAATAGAAATAACTCGATTGTCTGTTAATCATAACATAATTATTAATCTGTACAATGTTTCATAGTTTATTTTATGATCAGTGAACTATTTTCACGCTTTTATATAACTATGATACTTGTCATTCTGTGCGTATATCTACATGTATATATTAAGGTGCTAAGATTTTCATTAAGAATAACTATACTATAGAGAGAACCAAGAGTGTAAGAATGTCGAGGAGAAAAAAAGAAAGAAATAAGGATATGAGGAAATAGGATATGGTATGAAGAACAATAGAATCAAGACAAGATTTAATAACCAATGAACAGTTCAGTTTATCTTCTGTTACAACCCATAAAACTTATAGTAACACAATGAAAGAAAACAACAATAACAAAGCACAACTGTGAATTCTTTACAGCACAACACAAATAAATGGAGTAAAAAAAACAATAACTGATTGTTAATATGATTTATGCATTATTGTATATATGTGCATGTGTGCATAAATATACTATATAGATAAATTGAATAGTAGTATTAATTTGCCTGTTATTCACTATTGGCCATATGTGAACAAATGTTTAGGGACTAAAAAGAAAGCACTTGTAAAATTATAGAAATGGCAGACATAATGATAAAGATGAACAGAAGTTTTTTTCTTTCTCCATGCATTCATTTGTTTGTTAAGCAAATTTACATGTTTATTTACAGGTGTGTTGATAGATGGCAACTAACTGTTAATTTTCTCTTTTGAAATTAATTGTTTCAATTCTTCAGAGAGGAGAAAAAAAATTGAAAATCACTTCTGTTTAGTAAAACATCTGTATTTTAAGATATACAGAGTTATAGTCATTTATGTGATGAATGAATTTATTTTCTTAAATGAAAATGAGGATAGAGAATATATAAAACGATTTTTAACAAAGCCCTCTAGATTTTTGATAACTAATAATAATTTATCAGTCGCATTGATAGTTAGCTATCATATTTCTATAGGATGGAGTATTTAATTAACGTTAAATTGAAGTGTCAGAATTAAGAACATTACATTACAATAGTCAATCCTTATTGACGGTACGACCTGTAGTGGAAAACAACTTCAGCATAAAGATATTTTTCTGTAGGTAAATTATTCAATAGGTATTAGTCAGTCAGTCAGTCAAAACGTAGAACTTCGTACGTACGTACATCAGTTCGAGTTGCCATACCACATTAGTACAGAGATGAAGTTGTCGATTCAAATCCCATAGTGGTAGAAGTAGTAAGAGTATAAGCATTATGTGAAAGATGAGGGTTTGAAGATGTTATTGAAGGAGTATAATCCAGTGAAATAAATTTGGAAAGAGAAAAAGATAGAGACATGAAGCATTCAGAAGATTAGAATTTGGCAGAACACAAAGAGTGGATGCATTTGCGCCTTTGCAAACGATTTTGAGCCATGTCATTAAAGGTCTCTAACCATCGATTTCTATCATTTCACGAATCCCAACCAGGTAGTCTACACCTACCAACATGGTTCAATCCACCCCTAGCTTTCTTCCAATCTACTCTTACGCCATAAAACATTGCATGTCGGTCTATAGGTATTAGACTGCTTACTTACTTACTTACGCCTGTTACCCCTCGTCGAGGAGCATAGGCCGCTCACCAGCATTCTCCATCCAACTCTATCCTGAGCCTTCCTTTCCAGTTCTTTCCAGTTGCTATTCATCCTTTTCATATCTGCTTCTATTTCCCGGCGTAATGTGTTCTTTGGCCTTCCTCTTTTCCGCTTCCCTTCCGGATTCCAAGTTAGGGATTGCCTTGTAATACACATTGGTGATTTCCTTAATGTATGTCCGTTCCCCTTCGGACATACATTAAGACTGCAGTCATTTTTAAATATCAAACATTTCCATAATTTCAATTAGAACAACACGTATCTGTGTTATTCTAATAATCTTTTATCCTGCAGTACTGGACACTCTTATCGCTGGGACGTTTAATTACATCATGAATCTTTTCTGTCGCTTGAAAATTATTTTTAAGTGTAGATATAAGTTGTATTCAACCATTTTACTTCTAGTATAAAGATTATATTGAAAGGTTTTAATATGAATTATTTTTTTAAATCTTGCATAATACTTAGAATTTATTTTACAAACAATTCTATTTGTTTTCCACGGTGGTCTAGCTTCAATTGACTCATGATTTCAACTATGAAAATACTGAAATCTCCACAAAACCCCTTCTGATCTATTTGTTAAGTTGTTGTTTTACTTCAGGTAATCGAATTAATTTTAATTTTTCTAACAGAATTTTCATGTCTATACTAAATACACATCAAATCATAAAAAAATATTCGTTATTAGTACTTGACAGACATATAAGCAGCCCTTCTACATGTGTGTATGCGTTTTATACGGATTGTATGCTGTCAGTATAAATACAAACTTTTTAGATAATGCAACATGGTTAAGTAATTAATGAAAATTTTAAAGAATCATTCGAATATGGTATTTCCCATCAAAGATTCTTGATTATTGCATATATTTTGGGAAGACAGTAACAGAATGATTTTTTTCAGTTTGAATTCTAAGGAATAATCATGATCTCCAAATTAGGATGTCTGAACATGTTCATAAATGATCGCAAAAGCAGATAAAATCAAATGACCCAATAAGAGTAGATGATAAACATCCATCATCCTCTATTGCCAGACACAGTTGAAACAGGTCATAAGATTGATCTTAACACGGCTTTTGTGGTGTTGTACAAAAGAGTAAAAGGGCGTATACTTAGGTTCATTAAAGCCTTATCCACACGAAAATTTAATTTTCCTTTATGTATTTAAAAATAGTTTGTCATCACCTTAAACTTACCCTGGTAATATTTGCTTATTATCCAGCGTGATGAGGTTTCAAATTGTTTTTCATATTATTTTGTTTATTATCTTTATCTCTTGTCACCCTTCATTTGTCTAGCTAACCTTTTATTTTTATATATAAATGTTCTTAACAAGTATATGTGTGATCAGATTGTTCGAAATGTGTTGCGCTAATATATCACATAATTCTGATAAAGATTATCTTCGTCTTCTTACTTATCCACTTGTCAAAATATGTATTGTACGCTGAAATTCCTAGTGTTTGATTTTTGTTTTCACATAGGTTGATGTTTTATAGTTCTAAGAAATCTTGAGAAATTAATCATTTTTTAACATATTAAAATAGTTACCATTCACAATAAAAAATATACTTGCAAAAGCCAGTGGCTATCTGGACTCAGTGTCCAAGTGGACAACACAATGGCGTTTGAAGCGAATGGTACTGGATTCAAGTCCTATGGTTTTAATAAACTCTGGGATGCGGGTACTTCTAGCTAAAGAGTCCTGAATGGAACGAAATACGCGACTTGGATTTTATTTCTAACCACCACCCGAACCTGCTTATAATGCTGATGATTTAATATCAATATCAAGACAATCTGCAGAAAAGGCATATATTCAAAAAGAGGCTGATAGGTTGCAGTCTTAAATATCAATGGGAAGATTCAAAAAACCAATAAAAATACATTTGGACTCAAGAATATGTGGAATTTTTGTGTAATTATCTAGTGTCAATTATTACTTCGATTTGAGTTTATTCTGAGACATTGTTTTTCCATAAATAATTAGATGGTAACCATGATACTATTATGCTTAATTAGACTTGATGCAATGTTTTTCTTTATAGCTGATAGTTATACTTTCATATTCCTCTTAGGTCCAACATTATTTATTTTTGTTTGTCTATTTGAGTGCCTTTCGGGCTCACTAATGGCTACCTTGCGACAGATTTCTGAACTCGTAATTGGTGGGAATCAAATATATCTGAGAAAGCATGGAATGCTAAATTTTTCTGCCATTCACCTCCACACAAAAAACACATCAACAGACCAAATCAATATTTTTCTATTTAAGGAGAGAAAATTCAAAACTGTTATTAAACCTTAAAATAGACATATTTGCAACACTTTATGAATTCTTTGTGTCTAGTACATTTATAGTCAACTTTGACCTTGGTCAAATTTACCAGACATGTTTTCCTACTATCATTTTTTCAAACTTATCTGTTTTGATTGATTTAAAATGATCGGGGAGTTGATTTTAAATTTACTTGTTATGATAAAAATTAATTGTTGGAATAGTGAACTGAATAAAGTTGGTTTGTGAGTAGTTTGTTAACAGAGTCAATCCTCAAATACACATCATATGAATTTCGATTGACAGAGCAACAAACAAATTGATTAATCATACATTTGGGAAGCCATTGTTATACGAAATATTCAATGAGGACAATTTGAATTACTAGAAAATAAATGAATAGTCAAGGGTGAAAATAGAGGTCAACAAACAATATAATTTGGAATGGATATATTCAGTTGACGTAATAGTATCAATTCTAGTTGTAATGCCAAAATGAAGAGAAAAGGAGAGAGAAGTACAAGAAAGATAGCTCTAAAGGAAGAAACGATATCAAGGTAGTAATGGTATTGAATAATATACTAGCTTAATTATTTCAATTATCATGAATCCATCCGGGCAGCCCGTATTTAACGGCATCGTTTAGATCAGCAACCAATGGATTTTGTGAGTTGAGGCTGTGTCTTTTGCTTGGAAAAGATTTATTCGATCCTGCCCGAATACAAGCCAAGGTTTAACTTTAAGGAAGGTAGCGGAAAACACTTAAATCAGTGAATATATACAGTCTCACCAATCCATTATTGTTGACTGATATACCGTGCCTAACCTTTGGATTACTCTCATGTTAGCTGCACCATAATTAAGGGATGTTTCGATGATTTTTGTGGTAAAATTACAACCTCTTCCTGTTATCTACATTCATATACCACGTTTCACAGCTAAAATTAATGCTGAACAACATAACTGACCTTAATCGACAGATGAATATCTCACAGGTATCATAGATCGTCCAAGTTTTTAAGGTCTGGGAGAGATTCATTACCAGTACCGAGAGTTATTCAGTCATCATTTCGGTGAAACTGGTGAGACCTATGAGTTATGGGTAGTTGTCAGTGCACCAGACGACTTCATTACTTATGTTCAGTAGAGCCATTGGCACAAAGATGTTTCGAAGTATCACTTTACGTTTCAATCATCCTTGCGCTGTCGCTCAAGAAGCTTGGAATATCATACATTCTTAGCATCTTCATCAAATATAACTAACTTACCTAAGTACACTAGGTTGGTTGGCTAGAAGGTTACAGTCAGAAGACTGTTCCGTAAAAAGAGAAAAATAAGAGCAAAATCTGCAGGAACATATCTTAGACAAAACAGCTGAAATCGGGAAAAGTAAAAAGCGGGTATTAAGGTCACTTGATTTGGTCGTTCTGATTCAACTAATGAAGTCCTAGTAATGATCATTAGGTAGGCTGATATATTTCAATGATAAGCCTAAATTAACAGACACTGACAAATAGCTTGTCCATCAAAACATCGGTTTCAGATAACAAAATAGAACTGAAAGCGATTACTTGCGTGTCGACTTTTTAAAAAACCTATTAAACGATGAATATTTGATCCACATATCTACTCCGAGGATCGAAATTCACCTCATTTATCCAGGTTTAGTTTTTATATATGCCGAGATGATCAGCAATCATAAGCAGTCTGGTGAAATTACTTTTAGCTTCTTATATTTAGATTTATCGGTCAGTACTGATCCACTGTCCCTAACGACCACTTGGGTCAAGTCGTTATAGTATACTTTAAGTTATTTCTACTGTTGAATAATTTTTCAATATTTGAAGGAATTTTGTCAACATTAAATTCAGGCTGTAAATTCGTTAGGGAAATCTGGAGAGTGATTAGATGTAAATATAACTACTCCTCGTTTCAGCTACGCAGTATGCCAGCGGATTGCCAGCTGGTCTATACTAATAACCAGCTCTTTTATTCCTGTTTTTTTTATCTAACCTAATTATTTAACAGGTGTTATCTATCATCACGGCCTATATCATCTCTCTCCGTACGTTACTGTTTATGATAACTGCGCAAACATTTTGTGACTCTATTTCGGTTACCTCCTCTCATTATTACGTTTCAGATAAGTTTTAAGCATCTATTAAATTGATGGGGACCTTCGAATTTCATCGAGTTTTTATATTTCGTTTAAGGTTTCTAAAAGATGTCAGTGCTGTTTCAACAACGGAATATTAATTGGTACAAGCTACCTCGATATACAAGTCTCTCTCACTTTGCTCTCAATATTCGATTGGGTCTTCCATAAACACTTATGAAACTTTTATGGCCGAAATGGACTTGGTATTATGTTTAACAATTTGGCTTAACCGGCAGATTTTAATTGACGGAAAAATTAACGACCTGCAAGCTAGTTTGTTCTAATCGCCTCTGAGGTTTCATCCCGCTTACTTTGTGTTCTGATTCTGTACATAAACATATTAGATTGCGATACCAAGAAACCTGTTTATTTGGTAATGTTCTTGCCCTTGATTTCTAATAATTTAGGAGCTTGATACAATAATGTGTTTTCGTCGGTAGCTGTTACTCGGTCATATTATATCACTTAGTTCATTTATTAGTTATAAATCTAGTCACTGATTTTGACAGTCGAAGTTTTGTCTTATTAAATAAACGAAATATCTCCTCCATAACAGGACTACAAGAAATGCTACGGTCAAGATTTTTTGGTACCTAATTACACGCAGACAAACGCACTGTAGGAGCTATAACGTGTTCTTCCAAAGGAGAAGATGAAGTTAAAAATATGAGGTTGATTAGATGAGCAGGAGAAAATTTATGAATTAAAGACGAGGACTTTTGGGGTTGTGTAAGGTTAGGACACTGCTTCCTCTCAAGAGACCTGAAATAGTCACACTAGCCTGACGATATAACCAAAGAACTTGGCGGATAACTGTGTGGAGCCGATGTACATCAACTTACTATGAATGGTTATCCTTGTTTTATAAGCTCCATAATTCTTAACCGCCCATAAGCATCGAAAATCTGGGCAGAGCGCATTATTTTCGGGGTTATCCATTCCCAATCTATCACTCCATGTATAGAAAGACCTAAGATTTGGGTTAACCATCAATAATTGTTAACTGTTGATACGCACTGGTATAGTTGGTGACTTTATTCTCGGACCTAAAAGTTGCTATTTTCTTTATTACCATTCTTCTTCTTGATGACTTTGAACCTCAGGAAACAAGTTGACAATGTATATACATTGATTGACTAGTCATCACATAATTATGTGTTATTTAATGCATGTAAGGATAAATAATTTTTCAAACTGAATCAAAATTATTTATGTATAGTTGAAATCATGAGTCAATTGAAGCTAGATAACCATAGAAAACCTGGAAGCACTGGATGGTCGTTTCGTCCCATTGTGGGACTCCTCAGCGGTGCGAATCCACGATCCCGCCTCGCGAGATTCGAACCCAGAAAAATAATTCGATGAACCCGATTATTTGTACTTTTAATCAGCGGTTTTTTATTCAGAAGCTAGTTATTTTTTTATCTTTACTAGGAAGGGTTTGAGTTATCTTGTTTGAATTGAAAAGTACTGAGTGTGAATATATAGTATTGAGAGATATCCAATCGACCAGTCTTAAATGGGATGAAACGTACTTCTTGAATTCCACTGTTATTCTATATAGTTACCATTTTATATAACCGATTGTAATTTTATGACATTCTAATATCTGTATACATTGTATTGTTACTAGAAGCATATGAGAAATGAATATTAACAATGAATAAAAGACTAGCGAAAATAGAATAATGGGAGAACAATGACAGGAGTAAAAATACAAAGAAACTATTATGTAACTTCGTTCAACTCAAGATTATTATCATCATCATCGTCATTACCTACTTAAAAACAAAGTCACAGAAATAGATAAACAAATTATAGAACAATCAAAGGAAATATATGGTGATCAGAACTTTCACTGTTTACTATCTTCATTCTACTAATATAAATCTAGTGAAATCGATTTCAATTACTATGCAGACATTGACTATATTCTTAGTAATGTAGTAATAACTCATTTTTATGATTGTTTTGTTTAAAATTGGCACCAGAAAAAAATTAACTGTAGTGATTAATATACACAACTGTCATCATTTTTGTGCAGTAAATAGAACAAGATAATGAAAAATAGAAGATGACAGTAACATTGTCAACTATTGAATAGATGATTGTAATACTATTAATTAACACGATGAATCACATATTGACGAGAATATACAACTGACTAAACTAGGTTCAGTGTAATTTCATAATAATTAACTGAATAATTGTACAAAATGATACTATACTGTGTATGACATTAAATAGCCTTAAAAGAATGAATGTCGAGAATAAATTGTTTAACATTTGAATAAATAATGTATCTATTGATTATTAATGACATAATTTTATTCTAAGCAAAGATGGATAGTGGCTAGCAGTGGAATTTAGGACGCGCGTTTCGTCCTATTTGGGACTCCTCAGCTGGATGTACCTGCATCTCAGTATGCACATATGCCAATTAGAGACTGACCAGTTGCAGTCCTAAACATCAATGGGAAGATTCAAACAAACAATACTAAGTGAGTATAATTCTATTCTGTTTTACATAGTTTCATGCTGAAATGTAACAACAACAAAATTTTTTTAATTCAGAAATATTGTTTAGGTTAGAACTGACGATGTTATGTGGAATATAGATAATAAATGTTCGGACTTTTAGCGTGATTAATCTATCAATAGGCAACTAATGATTTCAGTTGTTATCAATTTTATCCGATCAGATGGTATTTACTGAGTACAATGATTTGTTCATTGTCATGTGAACAGATAATATCCCATTTGATACTTGATGGTATTTATAGTAATGTTTCTTTAAATGAATACAACAAGTATTGTATGTTTCTAGGAAGAGAGTAAGGGGGGTGGGGAAGGATGTGAAAGTCATGCAAAAATTACTCATTAATCAACTTTCTTTTTTGGTTGATCGACTTCATTTTGAAAATATTTTCTCTCCTTTGAGCTACTATGACGTACTGTTAGAAAACTATGGATCAATTGTTATGCCTTCTGATTAATCTGTTTTTCTATTTCGATTCCCTGTATATAAATATGACAAATGTTTTCACGTTCTTATGAACTAAATGACGCAATGTCATTTTAAACAATAAGTAAATATAATTTCATTTAGTATTGTTTGTTTGAATCTTCCCATAGGTGTGTTAGGACTGCAACTGCTCAGTCTCTAATTGGCATATGTGCTTACTGTGCGTATTGCCTCGATATAGCCTTAACTAAATATTCCCCTTCAAATATTTTAATTTAAAAGAATAATTTAATTCAATTAATTTTATACAGTAAATGAGATTAGACACATCTCATGGACTCGTAGACTAAAGTTATGATGGTTCATTAACTTGTCTAAATTTATAATATTACAATTAAGTTTAGAATCAATGTGGTGTCAACTAGTCCATCAATACAAACACTCATAAATTCATATAGCTTGTTGAAACCGCAAAACTTAATTCACAGAAACTAATTGTCGCTAAAAAGTAACCCTAATGGTCTTTATCCTCTTTCAAAAAAACTCCTCCATGATTATAAAAAAATTCTGTAGTAGTAAAGTATATATCATCTTCAACTTTGTATGTACTATGGATAACATAAAAGATAGAAATAAATAATATTCAGAATAAAGTGTAAACAAATGTTAATTGCTATCATCTTTTCATGGAATGGAACTACGTAAGTTTTCCATGGGTAGATCTAGGTTTATTGAACGTTTATGAAAGAAAAACAGAGAGGAGTAAAAATCTCGGTGAAAATTTATAAAATATGGAGTATAAAACCTTGGATATATGGTCTATGTTAAATAGTACATTTAAAAGACATATAAGATCATGATAAAGTCATCTGGTATAAAACCAGTGAATTATTTTACCCATTACTGATATTTTGTAAGTCGAAATTTACGACATAATGATCAGTCATCAAAGGGTAAGTAACGCCTGTTAGTCTTATTACAGCTTGACCTATAGAAAGTTAACCAACAATTAGGAATAGTTACCACAACATTGGTTATTTATAAACAAACTAATAATGTGTTGATATTGATATGTTAAACACAGGTAACATACAACTAGTTTATTTGGAAGCAGCATTTCAATATTGTGATGCCTAGAAGGCATACACATGTTCAATTTTTAGATAAAACATTTTATCAGAAAGAAAGTCATTTTTTATTTATCATCAATGTACACCTAGTCTATAGAATGAACTGATAAGGATTGTTATCGTCTCTATGTCTGGTCAGATACACATGGTTAAAAACGAATCCTTTATTTCTCATGTGTTATAGACTAATGGAAATGTGTATCAAAAGTCTGTATTCGTATTAACAATGCGCTTTAAACTTTCATTAACTGACGTTATCCTCTATAAATTACACAAAAGTTAATGAGGTGAATTACCAAAAACGTAACAGCAATCAAAATCTTTTTTATTTTTGTCTGTGAAACATAATTCTTGCAGGTTCAACATTTTCCTCCAAAGTTAATTTTTTATGGTGTAAGCAACTATCAAAAGAACATGGACATGATAAATTTCGCTGTTTGCCATTATGTTTGCAGGCTTACACTAAATTTATTATTCTGTAAACAAGCTACTAATAAGTAGCATAGACGATTAAGGAAATATTATTGAGAAAAAATTCATGTGAAATTTTCTACTGAGGTATGATTAGTTATCAAAATTCGAAAATATCCACGTTCTAGACTAACAAAAGCTTAAAGTGAAGGGGGCATTGTTTGATTAAACTAGAATTACAGTGAAATCATTCACAGTTACAATAAGTTCCAATATACTTGAGCTTAGTGACAGCTTTGCCACTGAATGAAAGGAAATGAAAAAATAATGAAAACAGATGGATCATAAATAAGGGCAAAACCCCAACTTATGACCCTGTATATGATTAGTATTGATATTATGTAGGATTGAATTTACGACAATTATCAAAATACTGTAATATAAACTGTCCAAAGATGCTAGATTTATTATTATTCTCAGTCGGTGGTGAAGATCATCTCATAAATCTTTTTTTCAATTAAGTTGTAAACAATTGATAGCGAATTCATCTTAGTGGACTAGTTTTCTTAAAGTTGAGTTTTAACGAATGTGCTGTACAATAATAATATTTTATCAACTGTCACAAGCATCATAAAAACCAATATATTTTAATTGCGCAAATCTGTAGGTTTACCAAGTATTACTGAGCTTTTTCTAGGGAGTCACGTTTTATCGTAGTACTGTGGATCAACACAATTAATGATATATAACCGTTTTGCCAAAAATCTCTTAAATGATCAGTTGACAATAGAATTCTAGAGAATTTTAATTTACAGATTTTCGTTTAGTAAGATAACTTTAGACCGCTATGCATTTTTTTAAAGATGTACTCCTAAATCTTTCGCTTATGTAACAATATGTATCTGTTCTTCCTCTGAGTTAAATGTATTGTGTTTTCTTGTTGCTCATTGTACAATACTCAAAGTTTTGTTGTATAAATAATTGTCTTAACTACTTACAGTAATCATCTATTTTCTTTTAAATTATTAAAATTGTTATACCATAAATGCAAAAAATATTTATACTCATAACAATATTAATGTGATAAAGTTATTTAAGTGACATGGGGCAGGTTGGAAAATAAATTGAACTAATTTCATCCAATAGATGGTATCCTCCGTCAATAATTCCTGTCACTTCCTTTGAATGTGTTGGGGAGATCCAGAAAACTAAAAAAACAGCTAGAAAAGGCTTTGAAAACACTGAG
The DNA here is from genome assembly GCF_000237925.1 of Schistosoma mansoni. Classification (NCBI taxonomy): domain Eukaryota; kingdom Metazoa; phylum Platyhelminthes; class Trematoda; order Strigeidida; family Schistosomatidae; genus Schistosoma; species Schistosoma mansoni. Next base: position 18,528,042 of record NC_031498.1, on the reverse strand, counting down.
AAGCATCCTATCCGATCAGCATTCACTAGAAAGTTGAAAGTCACATGCTGAGTTTCTAATTGGATGACTGCTACTACTACTACTATGTTCAGTAGCATTCCAGGATTTTTTAGAAACCCAAGGCCATCTAAAGAACTGTGAAAATCCTAGATTTTCTGTACAGGCATGAACCTTTGGAGTAAAGCGTTTTCTTCCATATTTTGCGACTTTTCTCTCGTGTCCAAGTTACTGCGTAGATTTAGCCTGGAGGTTACTAGAAGAACTTAGGAACCAAATCTAGTGTTCAGTTAGAAGACTTATCAGAATGTCACTCGTTTAACAAGTACACGTAATTACACTTTGGTATAAGCCATCTTATTTAACTGAGAGTTAGTGATACTATCCGGTTGCTCAGAAGGAAGTAGATGGATCGGGATTAGAATCTATAACTTACAGCTTGAATCCCGAATGTTCTAATAATTGAGCCATTGCCTAAATATATGGTCAGGTAACCAAGTTGAGTCACTAATGATCGATATAGTTTCAGTAGATTAGGACTAGATCATTCAACAAACCAACGATATTTTTCACAATATAATAAGTGTGAATTATCTTGAGAATGGTGTGTAGTAATGAAGTTTTAAATGCTTTTTGTGACTAGCTGAACCGTAAATTAAAGTATAATTTCAGGTCTAGTGTAAACCACGAAAAATAATTTGATTTAAACTTCGAAAATATACCTATTTTAAAGCAGAATTAAGAAATACTAAAATAGATAGAATATTACAAAGTTTCTATCCAAAACATTAGATTGGTTATAGACATTCCAGGAAGTATGTAGATAGCCAGTAACCTATGTCATTTAAAATATGTGACGCTATGTGTTATTTATCCATATTTGCTGTCTGTTCAGCTTCAACTGTTAGTTCTAGTACTTTACTATTTACTCTCTTTTCGCTAACCGTTGATCATAGGAGAAATCAAAGGCTACCATTTAATGAAGTTTGATTATCTATCCATTTAAACTCAAAAATTAATATCAGTAGGGGTGTTTGTAGATATTTTAGTAATTTTAATAGTTACTCACTAGTGACTGGCTTCAATAGGTATTTCATGGAGTTCTAGTGAGAAGCATTGACCAGTGGAGTTCAACCGGATCTGTTGTGAGATATTAACTCGCTGAAGACAATGGTGATGTGTCACTCACTTTCATGGATTAGTCGAAGTTAGACATTAACACCGTTGGATGCCGGTTCAGCGGTTTAGATGTTAAGCGTTCGCGCACGAGACCGATAGGTCCTGGGTTCGAATTTAAAGAGGCGGGATCATGGATAAGAAGTGCTAAGGAGTCCCACACTGGGACGAAACGGCCTTCCAGTGCTTCCAGGTTTTCCATAATGGTCTAGCTTTAATTGACTCATGATCTCAACTATTAAAATCAAAAGAATTTAATTGATTTCTATTCTTGTCAAGTTAATTAACATCGAATGAATTATGTATAACTGGAAAATTATCGATTGTTTAGTATTAATCTATTAGGTTTATCTATAATTCATTCACTTTTTATCATATAAGTAGATTCCAGTTTTTTTGGTGTATTCTGATAATTTGTGAAGAATCCCTTAACTCAAATTTAGTTTGTAAAACGCATCAGATGAACAGACCGGTGATAATTTTCAGCCTTTATAGCTTCAAATTTTTTTTAAAAGAGCAGATCAATAAACAATATTTCGACACCTATTATCAATATTAAGTACAGACTAGAAATATCACATGCTTTCAAGTTTTATGTGTTGCACGTATACAGCACTACTTACTATATTAAATAGTCTGCAAGTAAAGTATTGGTTGTGGAGAATCATGATGCATACACTCATGTGAGTAGAAAAATGTCATTTTTAGATGACTAGGTAAAAGTATTATTTAACTTACAAATTATACGCATATTAAAAGACGATTTACAATTCAGATGAAATTTCCATAATTTACTGTTATACCTTTCAAAGTCATTAAAAAAAATGCAGTACAATAAGAAAATGTTTGTTAAAATTTAGTTTTTCAAGTGTTCTGCCTAATGCTGTTTCTATTGATTCTTTTGAATCCAATATTGACCTTGAAAACACAAACGTACTATTCCACTACAGATACCACTGATGAACATCGAATTGTGGGTTCATGCATTTCTGAAGCTCTAGCGATTCAAACCAGTGTTCTTCAGCTTTTTATTTGGAAGAATTTTGTAACATCCCCGTTCATTTCTTGGCTAGAGAAGGCTTGATAATGGGTTTTCAAATTCTTCTTACCGATTTGTCCGTTTTTATTTCTCCAGTTTCTTGTGTACCATTGGTATTTGTTCTTTAAACCAATTATACTAAAACCTGCAAACACAATTTGTAATGGTTTCTTGATAATTTTATCGTCTCGATTTCGACTTGTTTCTTGTCTTCATATTCATTATTACTATTATTAAAAAAAGGTACTATTATAATACCATCGTACCACTGATTCCTACATTTTATTTATTACGATCATTTACATAATCCATCTCACTGTTATCATCAACTCGATTTTATATTTTTCAAATATACATTTTATTATTACTGTATCTTCAAGCAACGCCTAGTAATGATTTCATTCAAAACGGGACAGTTTATTTATAAACCATGTTCTTATTTACATTATCAAAATGGTTTCGAAGTAATTTCATAAAGTTTAGTGGAAAAATATGTGACTTATATTAGACTGGCAATTTATATTTGAGCACAGTGATTAGTGATATTCATTTGTGGAGCTATTTAGAAGTACATAGGTAAATGGAATTGTAAAGTAATGTATGGTTCACTTAAGTACTGTCAACTATTCTTGAGACTGGCTCAAAAATAACATTAGTAAGGATTTCATTGATGTAAAAACCATAAAAGTCAGAATGAAGATTTAGTCAGTTGACTACACCAAGTTCGGAATAAAAATGTTAAATAAAGTGCTGGCCCAAACTAATTACTGCTATACCTTCTTAAACTCGAATAAAATCTTCTTGACCAACATCATTAGAACTAAAATTAAGCTGATATTTGGGCGTGAATAAGACAATGTAAGAAACATAGATTACTTGATTGAAACCACGATTGCCATGACAAACAAAGATTTTCCACGCTTTCATTCCATTCCCACAGATAAGACTGAAATTATCTGATATCAGCTACCTCTGACACATGGAACATAATTGGTGATGGCTGTTTGTCGATGGCTTTGAACGCTTTGAAAATCATATTGTTGTTATTATTAATGAATTTATTCAATATTATATTTTTGGTATAATATAGAATTATCCGTACAAAGTATTTCAACAAGTTTCCTTTTCTCATATCTTGATCGATCGGAACAGGTAGCCCAGATATTCAAGCAGGCCTCCTTAAAGGTATATTATATTCACAGTCCATCAGGTGCCTATTGACTACAATTGTAAACCTTTCGCTATCTTTCAAGTATAGGTTCCTAGGAATGTGTCCAGAAAATTTAGCAGAAATTCTTCTATCGATCTTCCCTACATGTAAATTGATAAATGTAACAGAAGGTGGAAGTCGGAAGATTATTGGTCTAACACTGAATGATTTGACAAGCGTTTGTTATTGCTCAGTGAACCAATAGAGCTTCAGATAGGCTTAATTTCGGTGCCACTCTAAATCTTTCATCAATCCTTCTGGACATTTTATTTCACTCGGATGGAAAACATATGAAGATAAGTATTTTGAAAATAGTCAGTTGCTCATGGTTTTTAGGATACCATTTTACATATTTCGCAATGAATTTCTTTGGAACTCCATTTTTCATAGGGCTTTTTCTGACAATTATCAACTATTCATTCATTCTATCTCCTGAGCATAACAATCTATATCAAAAATTTTCACAAACCACACGTATATGTTTTTATTATTTAATTCATGATAATGATTATGGTTCACAGAATCTGGAATACAAGATAGTTATGTGTTTTATGCTGTTTTGACGACAACACATTTGAACAATCTAAAATTGAAGTCATCTACAGTAATTATGTATACTGTATATGGAGTAACACTGGGGTTAACAGCTATTTAGTACTCTATTGTTCTCAATGATCTTTTATCTGATGTTAGCTCATGATTTTTCATATTATAATTACTTTTTACATCAGGTCACAGCAGTCATCATTCTTTTTTGTATTCAACTATTTCGTGAAAATATTTTGAATCAAGTCCGTTTTTTCAGCAAACGTTTTCGTGAGATAAGTTTGTTTAACTGTTTTTATTACCATCCGATTTTATTTGCTGATAACCTGAACAGTTAATTAGCTGTAAAGCGTTTAAAGACGTGGTTCGACTTTGGATTAAATAATTTTTTCAACAATATTCCATGGATTATGTAAGAGCTAATTTTTATTCATGAAAAATAACGTAACGACTCCGTATCACATACACTTCTGAGGTTTTTTACAAGTTGTCTAACGAAATATTGTTATTCGTTTTGACTCAGTGAAGGTGAATTATTCGGAGACTGAATTTCTGATAGACAGTTTGGAGAGATAACTAGTCAACTAGTAAAGGTTTATGTGGTTTTGGAAACAACTTAATATAATGAAGTCTATTCATTCTCAAAGAAGAAATCATTAGTTGAAGACGTCTTCTTCGCAAAGCATCAACACACAAGAAATTTAGGTTAATAAGACCGTTGTTTGATATTTACCATATTTTCTGTTAACAAACAAAACAGTTCAAATTTATTGATTTTAGTTCTACCATGATAGATGTTTATTAAGTGAATTACATTGTAATTGATCACTAAAATAGTAAACTGGTGAGTTGATCATTCATGTAAACACCAGTACACGTTTTTTTTATTATAACATAATTAAGTCGTCTCCATAAAAACAAACATAAATCTGTTTACATATTTTCTGACAAAAATAAAAAAATTGATTACGTAGACATCATCTGATTTAAAGGTCTATTAAATGAGTAAGTTTTTTGAACATTTTTAAGTAAAGTAAATAAATAAATTACGTATTATGTTAATGAAATTTACTTCAAAATAAAAATTGATTGATGAAATACTTCTTTTTAATTCGTACTCCATTAGGCCTCTACACTAATATATAAGATTTACAACTTAATAGAAAATCGATCGTAGAATGATGTTAGTGATTGAATTTAACAATATAATAATCAGTTAGTAACAAAAAAAATTCGGAAATTAAAACTTAAGTGAATTTGCATAAGCAGTTAAAATCTCTCCCATTATTTGTTCGCTCCATTGATGCATACTGCTCCTCTGAAAATGAATTAAATGCTCTAGCGCCTGTAAGTGTATCTTACTTCACAAGTGAGATTATAGGAACTTTAAATGTTTAACCACTTACTTGCTGTCACTTTACATTAACACTGTCACTAGTAACTCTAGCACGTTTGAATAATTTCTAACATAAACAGGGGTAAACTTGACCGGCATATTTTGGCAATCATTGTTTTGTTGTTCCGTGTTCTCTGCTTTAATCTTACTTTCTCTAGTTGTAGATATTTATCAATAACTCGTACTGGCACTGGAAATAACCTTAAAGAGAAACGTTCATAAATCATTAGGCTATCCACTTAAGAAAAAATTAAAAGCTCCCTGCTGATGCATTGGATTGCCGTGATACATGTCATAAATAAACTACTTAACAATTACTGAACCAGCAAACATAAAACAATCTTAAATCTCATGTTTGTTCTCTACATTAAATGTTGCTATTTATATCAAACTGATCAAGCCTGTAAACTGGTGTGAATTCTGTTATTATTATTTTCAGAATATATTATTATTATTATAAATGTTTTGCGTTATCTGTTAATGCGTAAAATGGGTGCAATGAAAATAATGTAGTAAGATTATCAGACTAGTTACATCAGATTAAGATCAGAAATTAAAACGTTAACAAAACCAAAGTTTGAAAAATTTGAAAGATCGAAAATAAAAAAAATTTAAAAAAACGCAATAGTTGAAATTTATTTCCACCTGACCGCCTACATGTAGGTGCACTTTGAGCTGATATTATGAACTAACTCCTCGAGATAGTAGGGAAGATTTGTAGGTCAGGTTAAAGGTTGTAGAAGAGTTTCAATCTCATAGTTCGATTGTTAAGTAACAAAGATTTCATTGTTCCCCTGAATAAATTCGTCAGGACTTCTACCTAGAGTTTGTGCTGATGTTATTTAGAGGAACTATGAAAACTTTGTGACTAAGCTATCCAGGTCAGAGAACAAAACTTCTACTCTTCCTGATTCATTATCTGGGAAATATTAAACTTTAAATTTATCCGAAGACTAACTTTACTTGTCAGTCCAATATTTATTTACATACTATGCTTCTTTGCTAATTTCGATCAAATCGAAAGTTCTTAGTAAACTTCTGCAAATCAGTCCTTACTTTTTAAATTTATTTATTTCACGAGATCGTCTTTCTGAAATTTAGATCTTTGACTTATTTAATTTTCAGTGTGTCAAAACGAATGACAGTCATTTATTTGACTGATGAATGTTATTTTGTTAAACAACCTATAAGGATTTTGAAACGTACGTGATTTGATGTAGTTATGTTATTTTTCGCAAATAAACATTAACACTTACACTATCCATTAAATTCGAGTTCCAGCTGAATTACATGTAATCCAGATAAATTTAAATATATTAAGATAGTTATTCAGCATAAACGACTCTGTATCTAGCTTTTTTGTTAACTGGGATTCGTAATTGTTATATCAAGTGAGTGCGTGCCTGCCCTGTTTAATATATGACGTGATAAGACCGCCAATTAGAAAGGAGTGAATTATCGATCGGATAAGTGATACACGAAAACTGTATGAGCAGTCTTGAGTACTTATCAGTCCTGCTTTCTGCTTAGTTTAGCCAGTTAAGTCCGGAACACCAATAACAGCCTCTGCAATATGAATCATTATTCACAAACATACTGGGTTTATATACCAAACAGCCTGACCACATCGTACCATAAAATAGAAAATAACATTTGTACAAGATTTGGCCGAATGTGGCTGTGAATAGGGGGAACAGTAATTAATAGACTGCGGATAACTCAGGAATGGTAAATCGTACAGTAATGGTCCATGGGTCAAAATAAAGCTCATAATAAATGGAACATTAATATGAATACTTAAGTTACTTAACAACTATACAATAGGAAATACACATATCATATTGGTCCACAAATAATTCTCAAAGTTACCACTCATAAATCGCATCGAGATATAACAGTAATCTATGTATGTCTATGACTTGATGTGGTATATCGTATTGGTTTACAAATGCTTCAGGTCCCATATTGATTTTTATTGACTGCCCTGAAAATTAAAGGAAGTCATACTTTTTCAAACATTTAAGTTTAACTGATTATCAGCTGGAATTGTTCTTATTATTTACATTTTAGATAAATATCTGTGTATCTAAGTAAAGACTACAATCTACTGGTAAATAAAGAGACTAATCGTCATCGGGAACGACTATTGTTCATTGGTTTTAAGTAACTTTCCTCTTTAGACTCGTTACAGTCTAATTGTGAATATTTGTGCCACTTTACGGTTATAGTAACATAAATTAATAATGAAGATCCCGTATATAGATGATATGTTAGTTTGTTAAAAGCAGATTTAGTCGTCTAGTATTATTATTTTCATATTTTTACACTTATTCGTTAAATGGTTTGTTGATGAAAACCCTTCTGACTTGTCGAAAAACTTTAATAAGAGGGATCTATAGCTAGTTGCCTTAACTGAATTACTTGCTGATCATATTGTTGGGAGTAATATTCAATCCAAAGGTGTGAACCCAAATTACGAAATTAAAGTCATGTATAAAGGTAACATTAATTATGTAGTCAGTGAAATTATTCGTAGTACGATATGAAGAAACATTTAAAATATTCGGAGTGGTCCCATCAAATTATAAAAAAGATTAAACACTACAGTCCATAGCGATCACTGTAAACAACATTTGAAAACTTTTTTCAGAGCATAGAGCTATTAAAGGGTCAATATATTCAAAGTTATATCAATAATAATTCCTGATGAACATAACCAGTGCCTCATAATTTCATTTACTGCCTATTTTTCATATTTCGTATTTAAGAAAGTACGTTTTTTGAGAAAAATAATTCAAGTTATCATGAATTTGAAATGTATCTACCTTTAAATGAATATTTTCATTCACTGTGTTAAGTCTGATTGGGTTAAGAATCGAATGCTACCCAGAGGTTGTCAAGAGTTATATTGCTGAAAATGATCTGTAACAACTGGATGTAATTTAAACATATCTGGTTGGAATTTCGGTTGAGTTGTGGCAAATTACTTGGATATAGTAAATGTCAATGAAAGTCTTTCGTTTTATCAAACATAGCCTGATTGGTTCTCATCATTGGTAACAAGATATTACCCTGAACCCAATCAGTAACGCAAACAACCTTACAGATGTTAAGTAAATAGTAAAGTTAAGATCCCTTTTTATAATTTTCCAGCGACTTTCTGATCACATGAAACACGTTTATACTCCAAAAATTATGTGATACTTAAAACTCTTACTTTTAGTTTGTGGAAAACTTACCTCAAGATGGAAATCGATTATTCAAAGTATGACTGAAGATGTAAACATTTAAAAGGCATAAAATGGTCGGTCAAATGTGATTGGGTTTTAGAAGTAAAACATTATATACCAGAAGCTTCAAACTAAATTCTCATGGTCATATATAATAGAAGTTAAAAATTTACACTGAAATTTCGTTTATTATGTTTGAATCATAAAGTCAAAAATTTAAGTATAAAAAAGGCAAGAGTTATCTGAAGTTCGTTTCAAAAACGTACACAGTTATGAATGTATCTTAGGAATGTTTTTGCTTGGAGGGACTAAAATGTGTACATACTTGCATAGAAGTTATTAAACTATATTATCACGAAATTGTTTAGAAGTAGAACTGGACTTTGTTAAAGGTGTATCAGGAAGAGAGGGCCATATATCAGATAGGTAACTTGGCGACTCACTTAAAATGTTTGTTATACACTCATCAACGTCCTCCTCGTCAGATTCGCATAGTGAAGATAGCATGGTGTCTAAGGTATCTTCAGACATATCCATTTGTAATGCTTCCCTATCGAACTGTTGAAGTTGACCAGAGACCTTCGTTTTGTCCATGGCCTAAAATTAAGGAAACACCAGGTTGATTAAAATTAAATGTCTTTTAGTTACACGTCCTAAATAACCGTCTGTATTTGCTGAATTGACTTTAATGATGATATTCCTGGAAAGAAGTTTTGACTTTAGTCAGTCTATCTCGTAGTACATCATCAGCTAAATCGCCGTTGAACTGTAGTTTCAGGAAGAGTGGTTTCTTCGCAGCTGTTGATATCTTTACTTTCTTATTTGTTGAATGTAAATGTTTCTTCAGGAATCCTTGTGGATAACCCCTTTCAATCAACATATTATGGATAACCTCTAACTCATTGTTGATAGAATCGACTGAGCAAATCTTCCTAGCTCTATTTGCCAAACATTTGACTAAGTTCCTTTTATAGTAGATAGGTACGAAGCTTAAGAAGTGTGTGTACTGGCTAGATGAAGAGCTTTTCCTAAACACACTTCTACTGATGGAACCGTTCGCTTTTTTTATTAACAATACGTCAAGGAAATTTAATTTATTATCTATTTCCTCTTCACATGTGAATTTAATAGCTTGATGTTTATTGTTAAACTGTTCGAGTAGTTCGACTTTGCCAATGTCCTGATCCACGATAATAAAAGTGTCATCAACGTACCGACAATAGAAGTCAAGCTTGTTGATAACATCTTTGAGGGGTCCATTCTCTAGTTTCGCAAGAAAAAAGTCCGCTAGGATAGGACCTAGAGGTGAACCCATCGCTATACCATCAATTTGTCTATAATATGTATTATTAAAGACAAAATGAACATTCTTTAGATGTAGCTTCCCTGTTCACCAACGTTCCACTAACTAAGACTATTGATTTTGTGTGTCAACAATTGCATGAAAAACAAATCAATGTCGGAATTCCTGAGGTCAGTCTTAAAGAGTTACTTTTGAAATGTACAATGAATGTTCATTTTGTCTTTAATAATACATATTATAGACAAATTGATGGTATAGCGATGGGTACTTTTCACTTATTATTAATTTTGATCATGTAATCTATTCCACTGTTATCATTGACTCATAAACTGCCTTGATTGGTTTAATAATTTCGTATATGCATATAAATATTACTGTATATTAGAGTAAAGCCTGATGAGGATCTAATCGAAAACAATATTGTTCGCTTATATATGTTGTTCTACTTCACTTTTACCTGAAGTTTGTGCTGATGATGTCATTCAGAATAAATACGAAAGCTTCACTACCAAACCATCCAGGTCAGAGGACAAAACTCCATCAGAAAAGGTTGAAACTCCCTGATGGAACTAAATTATCAGCTATTTATAGTAAGCATTAATCTTTTTTAATAACATTCAGAATCCTTAGACTTAAAATAGTCTAATAATGCCTAAAGAGGCTCCTATTTAGATAATATATACATTTTTCCGCTCCAGGAATGCCACTTTAGTGGTTGAAATTTTTCTTGTGTGAGTAAAAAGATAATTTTAAGTTTGAATAACGATTTATGCTTTAAAAATTGTATTTTTTTCTACGATATCGTTTATTAGAGTTGTACAATCATGCTTACGGCTATTTCCCATATATAGCGGTCTGTAATTTGTAACTCCCTTGAATATGGCTGGCTCTGAATATTATGTTCGGGTTGTGGATTCAAAAACTTCATAGCTAATTTCCTAGTTGATTAGCAGAAAGTTGAGTATGATTGATGTTGAAAAGCAACAAGCACTTTACTAAGAAAAATAGGAATATGCAACAAATCCCGTTACTCAGCTAATATAATGCCACGTATTCTCGTATAAACTGAAGAATCACAATACCTAGATTACTGTTTTAAAAACGTTGGAGCTGGACAACAAAACAATTATTTTTATAGTTCCACCACGTGATTGGCTGGTACTACATTCAGCCTTTAGCCAACAACTAACTACCAAATAAAGGCACAAAATGACTTGTGTGTTATGACTGGAATATATGATCAAGATAAGGGATCGATTTTTCGGTCCAATTAACGTATCAAATTTAAGGGTTACTACAGTAATGTAACTGAATTAATTGATACCTTGTTGAAATTTTGCATGGTTTTTGCAGCCGCTTCAAGTGATTCACCATATTTGGCTGCGTACAGTGAAGATGTTTGTTTTCTCTGCACAATGTTCATGTGATCTGCAAAACGAGAATTTCTTGACTTTAAAGCACGAATCTTTGTTAACTCTTGTGCTAACATAGTACAAGCTGCTCTGTTGTTCTTCATAGCAGCTCTTCTTATCTCATCTTCTAAATCTTTTTCTTCCCTTTCCAATTCAGTAATATTTCGCCCGATCGACCTCTGTATAGCTTGATTATCTTCTTTTCCTTGTTTTTGAGCTTTTTTGAGTTTTTGTATTACCACAGATGCCATTGGTTTATCTAAAAAGTTTAAAGTACTCTTCCGACTGTAATAATGTGATAAAAATATTATTAATATTGCTATTAAAACTGATATTAACAAAACGGTGAGCCGAAAGCCTGAAAAGTAAACCAACTTTGTTAGAATTCAACCATATAGGCGTCATTTTAGGGACAGTCACTAAAAAATGTTGTTCGTTTGAAAGGGAAAGGGCTCTCATAAAAGTTGTAATTAATTATCATACGTAAATCTATCTCCAAATGTAACTGAAAGCAAGAGCAAGGAGAGTTAGCGCAAAATTTTATTACCCCTTATGAATACTTGAAATTTGATGCAACATACATTCGCGATTTCATTCTACAACATCCGTTCTTAGAACGCTGTGGCCATAAGTTACCAAAAGCCGGTAATGATCAATTCTGGAATCTGGTAAATAACACTAGCGGTCTAAACTGTATAGCATGAGGTCTGATCTTACGGAGTTAATAAAAGCATTAGGATAATGACTTGTTGGTGCAAAAAGTTTAAATACCCCTTAGAATTTAACAGTGGTGCTTTATTCGGGCTTCGAGATATTTCCCCCAAATGAGCAATCTACCTGTACGATTATAAATGTAAGTGAATCAAGACAACGTTACTCAGTTTTAAAGTAATCACGGAACTCAAATGGAATGGAACGTTTGGCTATCAGCTTTCTCTATAACTTCTAGATGTATTTTTATCGACGGCTTGATAAGTACGCCAAGCAACTGTCATAAATAATTAACCTAATGCGTTCTGGAAACTATATGTTGAATAGTTGACTTTTGAAGTCTGTCAGGTCACTAAAATAGAGCTACTGTAATATCCAGAGTCATCTGTAAAGTCAAAAATTTACCTATTGAAATGAAACCGTCATATTAATCTAAAACTGCTTGGTTCCCTGTTTTCTGACACAACTGAGTTCGCTAAATAAGGCTTAATAGTGCTAGTTAAATTAACAAATATATCAGAGCCTATATCGGTATGTTTTGGATAAATGAATGTCAACAACTGCAGCCAAAAAACCCTTGACAGTCAAAATAAACCACCCATTTATAAGTTAGTTTTAGGAAATCCGCAATTGCTAATATACCAACGTTCCGCTCCAGTTACTGTCCAGCCTAAAATGTATCAATAAAAAGTATTGAAGGTGGTTGTAAACATGGAAGAGAAAAGTTAGAAAAAGTTAAGTATGGTCCCGTTTAACTGTGGGGTAAATGTGACAACGACAATGTTAATAAAGTGAGTTTTATATGGTCATCTAATGTGAATATATATGGCGATTTCTCGAGAGCCAGTAAAGACGCCTGAAATTTTGTCATTCGTAACCAAGTTACATAGAAGACTTTGGAAGGGATTCAGCTGAAAATAATGTCTCGTTAAGTAGTCATTAAAAACATCTTGAAGAGAGCTTAATATCTCATCAGCGCTAGCATATGTATGTCACACCTGAAGAACTAACTTTAAGGTAGCGAGAATAAGGTTCTCAAGTAATTTATCTGTGTAGGACAATGTCTAACTTTTTATCTTTCCATGTGCTTGGTAGCATTAAAAGGCCATTTTAAAGCCATTGCCGAGGTATGACTGAAGAAAACAATTTAAAGCAACATAAATTTAGTAACAGAATACTGAACTTAGAGAAACTAATTAATTACTTCTTTTGTAGCGAGAATTGATCCTATTTATGAAATGGTTCAAATGGAATCCTTGAATCGAGGTCGAATATGGTTCAAGTGGTTCAGAATGTTGAAAATCTTTTTCTTGAAAACAAATACTTAGGATGCATAATGACCTGAACTTTCCCGTAATGGTTCAGCTTTAAATCTTGAATGATCGAAAGTAAGGCTGCTGACATTTGCTCAGATTCAAATTGTAGTCAGATTCTCATCAAGTGTAAGCCTATCATTCTAGTTGTTAACCTCGTGCCAAAGTTTTGTTTACCAGAGTGAGATACTTTGTGTGCCACAAAGTGAAGAGATTCAATTACATGAAGGAAGAATAACAGGAGTTCAAATATAGGGGTCAGAGGGAATCCATCAGTATATCCTGAGGAACAAATAATCTTGAAGATACGACTAGTATTCTAATTTTACAACTAGCTACCAGTAACACCTTCCGTGTACGAAGCGTTCCCCAACCAATCGAAATCAGAAGTCAGGTGCGAAGAGGTAGGAAAGATATATTTGATGCGTTATCAATATATCGAGAAACGTCTACTCTAATCTGGCTAGTGAACGTAGGAGCAGTGTCCCACGCTGGGTCGAAACGTGATCTGGTACGGATGCATGATCGAAAGCCTTCAGTTAAACGAGTCGACTTAAAACAATGTGGTCAGCATCCAATGTCGAACACTTATAAAGCTATTGATGTTGGGGAATTATTTACAGCTACAATCTGCTATGATATCACGTAGTCAACCACTTTAAAGTAATTTAAGGCATTCGACAAACTGTGATTAAATTGCGATACGTTTGTAACTATTGGTAATAACAACATAATTGGGTCAGTCAGTTGCTTTCAAGAAATTGAAATACATTTGATGGTTCTTACATTTACAATCAAGGATATCGTTCTAGTTTGCTATTAGCTAGTCCAGTACTTCATTACTAAAATATCTGTTGAGTATGCATTTGAACCAGCATCTCTGTTAGTCACAGACTTGAGTTTAAACGTTTGGATATAATGTTCAACAAGAAGCTCTGGTAAATATGCATTATAGTTATCCAGGTGATTAGGTTTTTGTAATCAAGGGACAAGCTGGTTTATTAGAAAGGAAGTCGGTCAACGAAATAAGCCCAAATGTATTTTGTCAATAGTTTTCCATTTAGGCGACCTGAAAATGTGATCACTGATGTTTTCAGGACATCTAAAAGTCTTAGTAACTGATTGTGGGTCAGACTGATTGACAACGTCTTCAATAAGAACTTCTATTTAGTATTTATTTTGGATCGAGGACAGACCTTCAGGCACACTAAGTCAAAATTGATTCAGTGCTTAAGGCTCCAGAGTCTTTTGTTCTCGCGGCGTTCTAGTTCAGTCTTACGAACAAAATAGAAGCCTATATTGGCATGATCAGCAAAGAAGACTTAATTGTGATTACAAATTGATAAATTTCAGTGGATACCCTATCTCACTGCGACGGCTCCTACTTGCTTCTTCAGCGTCTGTGTCCAGAGAAGTTGGCTCTTGTAAAAACTGAAGTCTCAGAATATTGAGATATGAGTATGCTTCTGCACAAGAAAAAAGTCGTGTCCATTCAACATCTTGTTGTCGTCCCAGACATCTGTAATAGCCTGTCTATAAAGAACTCCAACTTGAAACTCTGCAGAGTTAGACAATCCGATCGAGAATCATATCGATTTATTATGTCTAGTAAACGATTAAACCTAAACGTGATGTGCCATTGAACGAGAACCTACTTACTGCACAGCCCCATACCTTGCACTGACCTCCTTGTTATTATAATGTAAAGGCTAATACCTAGCCAATACGTTTTGAGGACTTCTGGAATACCCTTTTATGGTTAGAATATAATGGATTATCGGGATCTATTATCTGAAATTCTGTAGTATAATACAAGATCGAGGTCCACGGATGTAACTAAGCAAATGCTGATTATGTGTGGTTTAATAACGAATCATATTATTGAGCTGTCTAGACAAAAAGATCTATGCATCGCATGATGTATCGTGAATTTGTTCCTCCTATATTCATCTTCACTAAAGAGGTTGCGACTCTAATTTCACTGAAGGAGCTGATGAGAGTTGACTTCCTCGTACAAATATTTTTTGGCTTGTTCATGTTTGAACTAGTCGAAGTGCAATAGTATCACCTCTAGAGTGAGAAGATATGATGACAACGTATTTTTCCGACAACGTCTCAAGTAAACAATGAAAAGAATTTAAAATTTTTCACGAATCAAGCTATTTAAGGTTTTAAAAGACTGTGATTTTCCACTATTTGGTTTCTGAAAGTCAATCTCAGTGGTAAGTGGTATTACTTGAGCAAACAAAAAATTGCATGTATGGTTAACTTACGTAGCATAAATTCATTCGCTATATTTGTCGACAGACATCACAAAGAGTCAATACTTTGAATTTGTAGAATTATGGTCTACCTCACTTTAAGTACATTTATCTTTGTTATAATAATAATAGACTTTACTTCAAGATGGTAGACTTGTCATGATGTGACTACCTAGTCGATAGAATCTTACGCGGAAGTTATACCGTAGTCTACGCTTTCTCTCCCTATCGTGAAAATCAGCCATATAACGTCCAACACTTCTGAAGAACACATTTTGAGCTAGTTAGAAAGTGATACATTCAAAACAAAGACTGAAGGTTATACAGGGTGACCACGTCCGCGTGGCTGGACCATACCATACGGACCCATTGAAGTTTTCTCGTGTTCACCATTACCAACCTCCTTCAAGTGTTATATGTTGAATGTTAATCTTCCCAATAACTATATGTTCAGTTTCGAGAATCATGCTTAACCGAAACCATAACAAATCCACCATGAATCTGGTTTCATCATTAGCTACCTTGGGGACGCATCTCATGACATTATCTAACTATCTTTTCCATTAAACCTCTTCATGAGGTGCCCCCAACATAAGCAGTGTAGCCTGTGGGTGCAAGCGCCTTGGTAGGAGAGAGCCTTTCAATATACAACATATTTTGACATTAATCAGTTCATTAACATGCGTGGGACAATCAAAATTAATACTCGTTTCAAAAGTCTAGTTATTCGAGATGGTAGATCTTGACGATGCAACGGATGTTCTAGTTTTACAACTAGCTACCAGTAGCACCTTCTATATTCGATCGTTCCCAGTCAGATAGAAATCAGAAGTCAGACGAGAAGAGGCAGGAAAGATATATTTGATTCGTTACCAATATATCGAGGACCTTTTCTATAAGCTGGCTAATGAAACGTAGGAGCTGTGTCCCACGCCGTGTTGAAACGTGATCTGGTACGGATGCATGACCGAAAGCCTTCAGTTAAACAAGTCCACTTAAACAACATGGTCAGCATCCAATGTCGAACACTTAATGAGCTATTGATTTTGGGGAATTATTTACAGCTACAGATCACTCCCCCCCTAGTGAGGTAGTGATGCCCCTAAGACGTGACCAGCCAGAAGTTTAAACCCAACGAGTTTGTCGTTGGTAAACACTCTTCTGATAGCTTGCTTCGTTTAGCAGCGTCTGGTCGTCTTTCCTTAAACTATGGGACCAAAATGTACAACATAGCAATAAAGAAATAAAGTACAATGAAAAATTCCGGTTCCTTGCGAAACTTCGTCGTTCTTTTCCAGCCGTCCTGGAAAAGAGGAAAAATAGAACGTGTGAGTGCATATCAAAAATACACTCGTACTTGCGTAGGGACACAAGATGAGCGGGAAAAAAAAGAATAAACCAATACACTTACAAAAAGCGTAAAAGCGATCGGAAAAAAATGGTTTTCTTCTGGGTTTTTTTTATATATATAAAAATATATATATACGCTCAAAAAAAATTAAAAAAATGCTTCGTTTTTTTTGTTTTTTTTATATAAATAAAAAAAATGAGCATATTAAAAAAAAATTTTATAATAAACTATGCAAGGGTAATTCAAGACAAAGCTTATGTCCTGCGTGCAATATTCGTTAAGATGTTCTGGAAATCTTACCCGTCTTCCAGAACGCGTTGTTTTAGGTTTATCTATCGACGTTGACGAAGTATCAAGTTGTGTGTCGGCTGTCGTGTAGGGTACTACGAGTGTAGTAGCTGTGTCGTTTGCTTGTACCGAAGGAAAATCGACGTAGCTAGGGTTTCCTTCTAGGTACGCTGCTTTGAGTCGGTCGATACTGATGCTATCGTTCGTACCGTTCTTATCGACTACATAGTACTTAGGTTCGCGTTGAAGAACTTTGAAGGGTCCTTCGTATGCTGATTCGAGGGGTCGTCGATGTGAGTCTCGACGAACGAAGACGTGTGTACTATGTCGTAATTCGGGTTGAACGAAAACATCAGTTGATTGAGGTCGAGTGTGAGCAAGTTTAACTGAACGCATAGCGTTTGAAAGCCTACTCGTGTAAGAGTTTAGATCCATGTTCAATGAAGAAGCTGAAGGATCCACGAATTCTCCTGGGAGTCGGAGTGTCGTTCCGTAAACGAGTTGAGATGCCGTGTATCCAATGTCAGCTTTCACTGCATTGCGGATACCTAGCAAGACGAGTGGAAGAGCGTCTGTCCACTGTGAAACGTTTGAAGCTGATAATGAGGCTTTTAGTTGTCTATGAAAACGTTCTACCAGCCCGTTTGCTTGTGGGTGGTAGGCGGTCGTTCGGAAGCGCGTGATCCCTAAAAGTGAGGTTAGACAACGGAAAAGTCCAGATTCGAACTGGCGTCCGCGGTCTGTAGTGATTGTGGAAGGGCAGCCGAAACTTGCTACCCATCGTTCGACGAAAGCGCTGGCCACGGTTTCAGCAGTAATGTCCTTAATCGGTACTGCTTCTGGCCATCGAGTAAAACGGTCCACGCATGTTAGGAGATATGAGTATCCGTTCGAGTCGGGTAAGGGTCCTACCAAATCTAGATGGACGTGGTCGAAACGAGCGTCAGGGGTTTTGAAAGAGTCTAAGGGACATTTGTTGTGTCTTACGACCTTAGCTTTCTGACAGCTAACACAGGAGCGTGCCCACTCCCTCACGTCTTTATTCATGCCAGGCCAGCAAAACCGTTCGGCTATAAGTTTGACTGTTGCACGAGCACCTGGATGAGAAAGATTGTGCAACGTATTGAAGACGTTGCGTCGATAATGTTTTGGTACAATTGGACGATCCCTACCTGTAGATGTGTCACAGAGTAAGGTTTCCTTATCTGTTCCCATCTGCCTAACACTTAGTTTAAGAGTTGTCGAGGATAACTCATGCTGAAGATCACTGCTTCTTTTTGAAGCTGAGCGAGTTTAAGAAGGTCGATTCCTTGGAAACTGTTCAAGGAGCTAATTCGAGACAAGGCGTCTGCGACTACATTGTTTGCTCCAGAAATATGTTGTATGTCTGAAGTAAACTGCGAAATGTAGTCGAGTTGTCGAGACTCTCGCGGTGAGTACTTGTCTGAAGATGAATTTAAAGAGAAGGTAAGAGGTTTGTGACCGGTAAAAAGCGTGAATTCTCTTTCTTCGATGGAATGTTGAAAATGCCGTACAGCACAATACATAGCTAAGAGTTCCCTACCGAACGTGCTGTACCTAGATTCCGCGTCTAACAACCGTCTCGAGAAAAATCCTAGAGGTTGCCACGAGTTGTTAACCCATTGTTGTAAGACTGCTCCGATTGCTGAGTCGGATGCGTCTACTGCGATACTAATGGGCGTTTGAGTGTCCTGATGAGCAAGCAGGGTTGCTTTAGCGATGTGTTCCTTAACTGTGGAGAATGCTTTACGGGCTATGTCGTCTAAACTAATTGATTTCGCATTTCCACGAAGCTGATCGGTTAACGGTTTCATAAGGGATGCGCATTTAAGTATGAACCGTCTATAGAAACTTACGAGTCCGTTAAAAGTTCGTAAGTGCTTGATCGTGGTCGGTTCTGGGCAATCCAGAATGGCCGCCACTTTGCTCCTAAGGGGTCGGATGCCTTGGGCATCAATATTGTGTCCTAAGAAGTCTAAGGAGTTGGTTCCGATTTGGCATTTCTGAATGTTTACAGTAATGCCATGCCTTTGGAGTCGATCAAAAACAATGTCCAGATGCTTGAGATGCGATTCTCTGTCCGGACTTGCTATTAGACAGTCGTCAACATACGCATGTACGAAGTTGAGACCTCGGAAGACGTCGTCTATAAACCTTTGGAAGGTTTGAGCCGCATTTCTTAAACCAAAAGGCATTCGCAAGAATTCGTAAAGACCGAAGGGAGTGATGATGGCGGTTTTAGGAATGTCGTCAGGTGCCGTCGGGATTTGGTTATAAGCTTTAACTAAGTCGATTTTCGAAAAGACAGTTGTACCTTTCAAGGTAGCTGTCAAATCGTGAATATGAGGCAGCGGGTAACGATCGGGAATGGTTTTAGCATTCAGACGCCGATAATCACCAGTTGGCCGCCAATCATTGCTGTCCTTTTTGGGGACCATGTGCAATGGGGATGCCCATGGACTATTCGATGGTCGAATTATCCCTAGGTCCATCATGTGGTCGAATTCGTTTTTAGCTAACCTAAGCTTCTCGGGAGCGAGTCTTCGAGCTTTCGAAAATACAGGTGGTCCTGTAGTCGAGATGTGATGTGTAACATTGCTGGTTACACAAGGTAATTTCGATTGCGATTGGTATATCCCGGGGTATTTGTCGAGTACTGATTGGTACGAGGGGTCTATGGTGTGCTTAATCGTGACTGGGGATAACCTGCAACCAGAACAAGGAGTTACGCAAACGGATAACTTAGTGTTTCCGTCTATTAACCTTCGTGAGCGTGTGTCGATGAGTAGATTGTGGTATTGTAACAGGTCTATACCAATGATTGGCATAGAAACATCTGCAACAACGAAGATCCAGTGTATGGGTTTGCGTAAACCCACGTTAAGGTAGACGTACCTTTTACCGTATGTAGCGATCGGTTTTCCGCTTGCCGCCTATAAACTTAAAACAGACTCGCGAAGTCTGTCGTCGGGATTTGCTGGAAGAACGCTAACTTCTGCGCCAGTGTCGACGAGGTAGCGAACTTTCGTAGTCACATCCGTGACATATAAGAGGCGGCTGTGTTCGCCGGCTACGGTTGCCGTTAACGCGTGCCGGCTGGGAAGTTTCCCGAACTGTTTATCGTGTCACTCGATTTTGGGGTCGGATAATTTCAGGGCTTCCTGCAATTTCTAGAGGATTTACCGTACTGGTTATGATACCAGCACCAGTCGGGGTTGTCTGTCTCTCGTGGTCGAGAGACAGATCTCTTACGTGAAACGCTCCTACGTGAGGATTTTGACCGACTACGGTCATTACGAACTCTAAGATATCTTGTAAGCGTGTGACATAGTTCGGCCATGTCAGTCGAGGTCGATTGGGGTTTTTCTTTGATGAAAAATACCTCGGCCTTAGAAAATTTGGTGATTTCCAAGATTCGATCGGCAGATGCAGCTAGTTCATCTATGGCATTGTTTTGAAATGAAACAAGCACTGCCTGCACCTGTTGAGGGAGTTTAGACAAGAAAAGTTGTCTAAATAGGCCATCATCGAAAGTTCGTTGGCCAATGACTTCTCTCATTCTAAGCAACATGTCCGTCGCAGAACCATGTTGCAAGTCGATATTGTTAAGGAGTTGGTCTAACCGTTGTCGATCAGTTAGGTCTCCGCGTTTTAAAATCGATAGTTTAAGCGTTTCGTAAGGTTCGGGAACATCACTAGTAAACATACTAGGTGTTACGTACCTGTTAAACTCGCGCGGTAACGCCTTGACTACAGCGAGGAAACGTGTGCGCGAGTCCGTGATTCCGTGCATGCTAAAATCGGCTTCTGCATAGCAGAACCAGGACTCGATATTGTCGGGCCAAAATGGCGTTAACTGAATCGAAATAGGGGGAATAGACTTTAACTTAAAAACCTTGGGTGAGTGTTCCGTCATAGTAACATAGATAACGAAAAATGTCTAATTAAAATATATCCGGAAAAAAAAATTCGTGAAAAAAGGTATATCACAATATATAAAATTCAAATAAAGAATAACAATAATAATATTCCAAAATGGAACAGACTCACAGTATATTGACTTGGTGTACCAGATCACGTCGGTCTCACCAATGATGATGCAACGGATGTTCTAGTTTTACAACTAGCTACCAGTAGCACCTTCTATATTCGATCGTTCCCAGTCAGATAGAAATCAGAAGTCAGACGAGAAGAGGCAGGAAAGATATATTTGATTCGTTACCAATATATCGAGGACCTTTTCTATAAGCTGGCTAATGAAACGTAGGAGCTGTGTCCCACGCCGTGTTGAAACGTGATCTGGTACGGATGCATGACCGAAAGCCTTCAGTTAAACAAGTCCACTTAAACAACATGGTCAGCATCCAATGTCGAACACTTAATGAGCTATTGATTTTGGGGAATTATTTACAGCTACAATCTCCTTGCCAAAGACGGAAGAGTAAGGCTTATTGATCAAACCGCACATCAGAACGAGTGGAAGAAAATAGAAAAACCATGGATACTTTAGTTAGTCCAACAAAATAGATACTGAATTCACTCACCAGTGCGTCTAGAAAAGATTAAAAAATGGTAGATAGTGACCACTTCTCTCTCATAAAGGCCACTCGAAGAAAGACTAAACCGCAAACATCCTTTGTAAAACCTGTAGGTTTCGTATGCTTTGGATTACATAGAAGTGAGGGACTCCTATGCAAGTACGTATGCACCAGCCCATATGAAATACTTACTTACGCATGTTAACATTCGTGGAGGAGCATAGGCCGCACACCAGCATTCTCCATACAACCCTGGGAATCCTTTCCAGTTGCTATTCAACCTTTTCATATCCACTTCTATTTCACGGCGTAATGTGTTCTTCGGCCTTCCACTTTTTCTGCTTCCCTTCAGCATTCCAAGTTAGAGCTTGCCTCGTGATGCAGTTTGGCGATTTCCTCAATGCATGTCCTATCCACTTCCAACGTCTTTTCCTAATTTCTTTTTTAGCTGGAGTCTGGTCTGTCCTCTTCCATAAAACGCTGTTACTGATAGTATCAGGCCAATGGATGTTGAGTATTTTGCGTAAAAAAATATTTATAAATACTTGCACCTTCTCGACGATGGTTGTAGTGGTTCTCCACGTTTCAGCTCCGTACAGTAGGACTGTCTTGACGTTCATATGGAAGATTCTCACTTTGAAATTAGTTGACAGTTGTTTTGAGTTCCATATGTTCTTCAATTGTAGAAATGCTGCCCTTCCTTTGCCAATCCTTACGAAATACTCCAACACGTACTTCAAATAATAACAAAATGGCACGAAACCCTTCTTATGACACCTAGCGCCAATAAAAGTCTTTTGAAGAGGAAACCGCCACTTACTCATCTATATGTTCTATCAACCTGGATGAATTGTCATTTGAACTGGCCAACCAAAACCCTTGTGTTCAAATGGTTATGAACAACATAATGAACTTTTTTAAGTAACCATGTTCTGTTATTTGTTACACACGTTAATGCGCACTCTTTTTGCAGTAAAAGGACGGAAAGTATGACAACTGCCCGGTTTACTAATACAGAAATCATTCTACTAAAACAAAAGTTTTGGTCGTGTAAAATACTATATGCAGATTTAAGTATAGATGACTACTTACTGCATCATTTTAACTGTGGTCACAATAGAGGTAGAGGATGTATTGTTTACGTACATGACACTATCAATGCGATAAGTTTGGACCATAGTATACTGAGAGTGATACCAGACTCGTAATAACCGGTTGTATGCAACACTACTTATAAGATACTTGCACGATATGTGTGTAGGGCACTGAACTTAAAACTTGAAACATATACGGCAATTTCCAGAGTTTTTACATATGATTCCACACTGAATGTTGGTTTTAAACTGGCTGCTATTAACTTCGCCTTCACTGAAATAAATTGTAAAACAGGTAGATAATGCCGGAGATGTGAAATATTTAGCAATGCTTTCTCAAACTTGAATTAAGAACAACTTGCTGACCTTGACGGTTGGACACTTACTATCAGTACATGCGTAAATGTATGTCCACGTGCTAAAAGTGTATCCGTGGCTATGGAAACTCCTAAGACTACAAAAAATGTGAAAAGTAATTGACATCCCGTTTAAATTCCTTAGATGATGTGGGAATGATATTCAGTAGGTCATTAGATGCAGGCGTACACCCGAATAACGGAAAGATCAGGTACTCTATTCAGCAATACATGACTGAGGACAGAGAAAATTCAACTAACTACAGACCATAAATATTACTTCATATTTTTACTAGTAATGGTTGTTAAAATAGGTGCCTCACATTACTTACTAACTCAAAATCTTATCTCTAAATCAAACTGTGATTTCTTAAGTGGTAGGTCGTTCATGACCCTCCACTCTGCGTTCTTTGAAGACACAACAGAAATCCGCAGACTACAAAGTATAGCTTCAGTCCTTTTTTTTGACATATTAAATGGATGTTATAATATATGATTAACTATATTCTATTAAAATCCGTCTCCTCTTATCCAGCTGATTTGAATTATTCCTAGATTTTCGATACCGAATTACCTACGTTAAATCAAAAACATTGATATCTAAGAGTGTAAATAGTATAGTCATGAGAGGGAGTGTGTAAGGGCCCCTTTTATTGATAGTGTACATCAACACTATTTAAAGCTGTCGTAACTGAGGGAATACTTACTTGTACTCTGATGACTTGAAGATATGCTATTCATGCCTCAGAGACGAAGCGTGTAATACAACTAATTTTCCACAGTAAAAATTAAATAAGGTGGCAGTATGGTGTAGAATGTACCGAATTCAGTTTAACCGATGTAGCTGGATTATTACCGGATGCAGCAACCTGTAACCCCATTGGCATGTCAGTATCCGAATGTGATATTACTTTGGACCTTGGCTCGTAACATTTTACGTGATTATATTTTGTTTTCCTATTGGTTGTTCCCTTTAATTTAACAAAATTTACTAGCGAAAAATTCTTCATTCCTGTTTGGGTTCTATTAATTCGACACCCCAACTTGGGGCTCGACGTCATACATTAAGTTAACTATTCCTCACGCTGTCCACCTCTTTTCATTAATTAACGTTGATATATTGGCTCTTAATAAATATTGGATCTCATCCTACGATAAAATTTTGTACATCTAATATGTTATAACAGTCTCTGTTCACTTAATACAAACCTTATATTTACATTACTTCCAATTATGTTCAGGTCACCGAAAAAACATATAATCTCTCCTGATGCCTATAGCACTTACAAAAGATCAAAATTTGTCACTAAAGCGAGTAATTTGAAGCTTTATAAATACACCGATCAGTCTGCATCATACTCTGATCTTCTAACAGCTACACTAGACGTTCACCATGTATTTAGGCATGACATATCACTACCTTGCATCTCGCTTGTTGATATAAATAAGAGCAGTCACATACCGTTTGAGTCGACATCATTTTGAAGCCCACCCAAAAGCACCACATGTTGTGGGCAGTATTTAAACAGTCCGGCTGACCACAAATACTCAACAAATCCACAATCAGCCATCCTGCGTAGCGGCCGACGGAATGCATATAAGCCTGTTTACAAAAGCCAGCCCAATGATGTAGATCTCGATCACTCACCAAGACATATACTCCCTTCCTCAAATAAGTATGCACAAGGTGACCAAAGTATCTAGCTCCTGGTAACTACTTGCAACATGTCTGTATGCAGTCATATGGACCCTAAAAATGTTGATATAAATTCTAACAATCTCTCCAGTGGTAGTTTTAAAAGCAGTCAAATAGAACTCAGCCTCCTCCAAACTATTCAAGACCTATTCCTGGACAAACATTTAATCAGTGTTTCAGAAAATTCTGAACTCGAAATTCATAAAAAAACTGAAAAAGTAATTGACATGTAATTTGAAGTGTTAAAAAGACTACAGTGTATGCAGAATATCAGTGTGTATAATATACTTCATAGTACGAACACAAAGTTTACTAAAAATACTCTACTACAATAGTGTGTGTTGTCACAATCCTGATGTGTAGCAAGAAGATTACGTAAAGCACAGACTAAAGCCTCTTGCTCCGTTTTATTTCAGTTTGTTAGTAACACAGAAGCCAATCGCTTCCTTAATAATCAGTCATTAGTGAGGCGTATTCCAGCATTTAAAAGATTCGAATCATCCATACAGTGTCGGATCTTCAGTGAATTGGAAACCGATCAACCCAGCCTACATAGTATCGGCAGTTACAACGTATATTGCACAAATCCCAGAACATCATACCCTGCCCCTCCCAAAAACGGAGGCACGTCGCAAGCTGCTATCGGTCCTAGGAACAAGTTTGCACATAAGCTACCCCAAAATGCCCATCCACTTATCCCTCAATAGTGCCCCTAGGAGCTTCGCTAGAAAGCCTAAAAATAGGCCTCCCACGAATTGCTCTATTAGCTACACCCGCTCAGACACTGCAATACAAAATAACACTAAATTCTTTGAAGAAACTCACAAGTACTCCAGCAGCATTGACCTACAACATGCACCTTTTCACAGCATTAGAATGCCCTACAACAAACATAGTTCACTGGTAGTATTCACTCATCCTAACGTGAGGCTACACCCGACAAAAACAGCACCTACACGTGATACTAGTAAGCCATATAGTGTGAACCTTGCAGACTCCAGGAACCAGTACACAACCACACACAACAAGAACACCTATCTTGGCAACAATGTCAGGCAATCCCCTAATACTTCCCAAAAACATACAATACCCTCAAATACCCATAACAGGCCTAGAACTGCCCACCATACACAAGGGAACCATCACATTGGCCTACTTGGGCATTCACCTATCGATTTTAGATACTACCAAAGTCAAACCGCCCTATGCAACTCTCTTATCTCTCTTAATTCCACATATACACCACCTCATCCTTTTTATCTCTCCCCCCCCCTCTACAGTGCTGCTAGGGGGCCTCCATATGATGAGGGCAATAATCCCGCAATTCGTTGCGGGATCCCGCAACTTCGGCTTTTTAAATCGCGTGTGAAGTCAAATTCTCTTGGCGTGACCAAATTCTTCATAGTTAACGGAAGAATTATTGATGACCCCGATATTATTTACGAACAATTCAGTCAGCATTTCTCGCAGTGCTATAACACTAGAACTGAAAGCTGTATCAACACATTTCCAATGCTGACGTGCAGACACCTGTCGAAAATTGATTTTGTACCCTCCAACATCAAGCAGGCCATAACTGCCTTGAAAAAGTCCTATGACGGTGGACCTGACGGGATTCCCTCATCATTTATGAAATATGGTAGTAGAGAATTCCCATTATTTTGTTTCAAACTTTTCAACCTATCTATGGAATATGGGGCCTATCCATCTGTATGGAAAACATCTCTTATCACCCCCAGATTCAAAACCGGATCACGCAGTGATATTGTTAACTACAGACCAATTAATTTGACATCCGTGCTGTCAAGAACTATGGAAAAAGTCATCCACAAACAGCTATTATCATTTTTGCTTTCGGCTAATCTGATCAGCCCATCCCAACACGGGTTTATGACCAAACGCTCATGCTTCACATTGCACCTGGAGTTTTTTGATCAAATTACCCAGAGAAGAGATGTTGGTCAGTCTGTGATAATTCTGTACTTCGACTTTAGTAAGGCCTTCGAAAGCGTCTCACACAAACTTCTTCTTCTAAAACTCTCTTCATATGGAATACAGAATCCCCTTTTATCTTGGCTCAAGTCATTTTTAGAAGAACGTAGCCAAATTGTCCGCTTTGAATCTTGCTACTCCAAACCTGTGAATGTAACCAGTGGGGTTATACAAGGAAGTGTAATTGGTCCATTACTATTTCTCCTTTTTATCAATGACGTTTGCTCCCTCTTTCAATATGGTAAACCTTTTCTTTTTGCCGATGATCTAAAAGTAGTTTATTCATTCTCATCTCCCACAAAAGAAAGCTATATTTCAAAAGTAATCCAAGAAGAAATAAACAAGTTGTACGAATGGACTATTTCATGGAATTTGCCACTTAATGTTGACAAAAGTGGATTTATTAACATTGGCCGTTGCCTTAACTTAAATCTGGCTATACACAAACATACACTGAAACCTCTCAACACTGTTCGCGACTTGGGTTTAAGATATAGCGACAGTTTGAACTTTTCTGAACACATTGCATCCCAAGTATCCAAAACTAGAAAGCTCATCGGATTCATAATGATTAATTTCAATAATACCGAATCGAGATTATTATTATACAGAAAATGTATCTTACCCATTTTTGAATATGGTATTTTAGTTTACAGTAATTGCAGGCATAAAGACCTGATTAAAATTGAAGGTGTTCAAAGAAGGTTCACCAAAGCTGTTTTGGGGTATTCTGACAACAAAGACTATCACCAAAGATGTCAACAACTCAAACTAGGACCTCTCTGGATCAGGCGTATCAAATTAAACCTTATCTTTCTTTACCGGCTTCTTAACGGTATTTCTTACTCTTCGCTATCTACCCCTTCATACTCTATGATACCGTCCCACAATCTACGCAATAAGGAAAATATTCTAGCGATTCCAAAAACCCACACAAATTTACGCCAGAATTTTTTCGTTATTCGCTACTCAACCATGTGGAATAGACTGCCAATGAACCTCCGATGCAGTGAAACTATAATCCGGTTCCGAAGTCTTCTTGATGATTTTCTTTCCGAAAGTGGATTGTGTCACCTATTGAATATCAACGTGCTTAACAATGATTTATACAAAAAAAGTCCGTCATCTATCTAACTGACTGAAAAGCAAAGTGAAACCTTTGAAACTTTTCACGTCTATTTCACTTTATTTTATATTTATCTTAATATACAAAGTCTGCTTATGTTCGTATTTATAATTATTACTGTTATTATTATCATTATTGGTCTCTCGACACATTAGATATTCTTTTCATCTCTTCTTGTCCTTCTAAACATATTTTATTCCTAAACATCCAAAGTCTACAATTAAAAACAAAAAACCCTATGTTCCACTTAAACAAATAATTTTTTTTTAAAATCTTCACAACATATATATAACATATAGAAATTTATATTTAAATTACCCTTTGCAATTAATTGTGACTATCACAGCATCATTCTAAATTATTATTATTATTATTATTGCACTAATATTTATACTAATACCCGGTTTCACTCTGTATACTGTTACATAAATCTACACGTATTTATCCGTAAGGGTTTATTATCGTTCTTATTATTATTTTAAAATTATTCGTTCACCTCAAAAGTCTATATCCATTACACTATTATGATCATGGTTGGACCCTTTCACTATGTGTTCATTTCTTTTCTCTCCCCCTTTTTTTCCTTCTAAATAAATATTATTCTTATGATTACGAAGCTTTGGATTGAGACAATAACTTGAGTTACGTTGAATTCAACTTATCAGACTCGTTTTATCTTCACTATTTATATACACCTCATACATATTGATTATCTTTTGCACTTAATTGAGACTTTCATAGCATCACCCAAAACTATGTCTGCACGAACAAACACTTATTCTAACGTGATATCTTACTGCAATAATAAGTTATTTACTTATCAATTTATTCTGTTTTATTTTTATTACTCGTTTTGCTATACATACATAGTTGTTTATTCTTGTTCTGAGTTAAGATATTTACGTATTCCGCGTCTCCTTTATTTCTATTTCCTTAGATTCTTCCTTTCCTTCTTCAAAATCAATTCAAAATTCTTGCTAATTACACAGAACCTGATTTATTATTACTATTATTACTATTCTATTATTAATATTTTATTTTCCTTTTCCTTCCTTTCTCAAACATGGCATATGTAATGTTAACATTTTTGAAAATTGTGTATTATTGCATTTTTTGAAGAAACCCGAAATGGTTTCTTCACAGCACCTATGTACCCATAAGGTGTTTGTGAATAATAATAATAATAATAATAATAATAATAAGTGTTGATGGTGAGAGCGATGACTTCAATCCACCCATGTTCGTGAGGCAGAAAATTTTGTTTGTATCAGGCTATTTATGATTGAGAACAAGTCAAGCAATCTGTGATATTGAGGTTGTTCTCCTACGCTCACCATTGAGACTCATGTTTCTAATTTTATGCTGTATTAGCTATTCTGCTGTGACAACTTATAACATGCTAACTCGGACTTTTACACTAGGACTGTGTGGCTGGCAGCGGATGAAAAAAACAAAGAATGATTAGACAACAAAAGATCTAGTTATTATTTTTCTTGACGCTTTACTCTCTATATGCACTTTCCATTTTAATAAATAGCCTTCCTTATTCTAACTTCGACTTCCCTTCCTTCATCTGAACTTACCCTCCCCCCTTGGTAAATATCACAAATCATTGTTCTTTATTACTTCATTCACTCATCTGGACCCTCTGATCACATTTCATTCTTGCAACAAGAGCTAGTATGAGTTTAATCTACTAATTTAAATGTTATGACCAATTTCACGTCCCCAATTTGCATTATTTTCTTATATCTCACGCTTTGATTATTGTATGTGAGTATTGGGGGATACACACTAACACATAATTTGAGGCATCCCATCATGCGAATGTGACTTGCATAAAAAATATGACATATATACCTTTGTTATTCATATTAGAATACATAGATAAATATGCATTGATACGTGTAATTAACACATGTGATTCATCTGGGCTTGATTCGCCTGCAAAACAATCAAATGGAAGGTATGCATCTGTCTCATACTCATTAAGACAATCTTCCATTCGATTAGAATTTCTTGTCTGTGTAAACTTCATATCTGAATAAAATGGTTCTCTGATTGCTTCGGGAAAACTTTCTGTTCTCTCTGATCTATCATACTACGGACCAGAGATTCTACTCAACATACATTCTTCGTGAGAATATCCAACATCTGATACACAAACATCATGGGTGAAATTTTCCACAGAACAAGCATTTACTGAACTTGCGCTCATCTTCGTGAACTGTTTTACAACTCCCTAATGAATTGTTATCTGAATAACTTTGATTACGCATTGGACTGCGACGACGTAGTAACGTAGTGGAATTCCTGATGTCCTGACGAATCATCTCATTGAATTTTCGTTCTTTACAGCAATCGAAATTTGTACACTTTACATGGTCTAGTAGTAGTCCCTTGAGAGTTGTGTAAGCGAGTGAAATCAGCTTGTCTGGAAATGCCAAAGTCTTTATTAGGCTGTATGCTTCTTTTCTGATGAATGTAAGGAATCGGGCCACAATGTTAACATCCTCAACATCTTTCTTGGTCATAGTTCAGATTTCGAAAATTTCCATTTAATCCTCAAAAGCATCAAAATCTGAATGTATGTCCAACCGTTCAATCACAGGCTCCACCACGACGCCAATGTGATAATTAGGAGTATTTTAATTGTGGTACAAATTAGGAATCCCAGAAATAACGCAATTTAATGAATAATGTATTGTATTTGGAATTCGAAATCAAGCAGTCATCAAATACAAAGGAATCATTGGTTCATTCAAATACCACAGGAACCCAGCACACAATTCAGACGGTCAAAAGTCAAAAATAAAGTGTGCTTTTTACTTTAGATGAATGAATGCTTGAAAATTACACATTAATAAACAGCTGAATTAGACAATATTTTATTCCCTACATCATCTCTCTCTTGATGGCATAACTGAACTGTTAGATTTTTTGTTTGATTAAACACGTATTTAACATATTTTAAGGTAGGAGAACTAGGTTTTAAAATACTTCGAATTAAGATTATCTGATTATATAATAAGAGTTTTGTGTCAATATTGTGTGCTATTTTCCATTAAGACGTCAACCGAAGTTCATTAGGACTAAGTGAAAATCACTAGTTAACAGATATTGATTATTGTTTTATTGGTTATTTTTCAACCGTTCATCGATATTAACGACCGTAACCTTCAGAAGAAATTAACTTATTAGCATTGAGGCAGTAGAATAAATTCTACACTTATTTGCTCAGAGATAAATGGTTATATTTTTTAGTCTCTGTTGTGTAGGAATTTTTCATAACATTTTGAATAAAGATTGTTTGCGGTGATTTTATGGTTATCAGTTTTGCATTCATGTTGTTATAACTTCGGTGATGTCCCTAGTTATAAGTCCCGATGTTATGGATTGGAATGTTCTTTCAACCTAGTTTGTCAACAACTCTTTTTTGAAACGTGATTGCATAATAATTCTCGCTTGCTCCGTGCAGCAGATCTATGAAATCATTCTTAGAGACCATATATATACTTAATCAAAGTCACTTCGTATCGTAATTTGCATTATATTTTAAAGGAAAGTGATTAGTAAACTGATTTCAAGATGAATTTTATGTAGACAGCTACTCAGTTTTAGAATTAGACTACGATTTTTTATGATAACTCAAGTGATTAATAACAAGTTTATTTTTACTAGTTTCATTCATGAATTATCTATTGAGTTTCCTGAACAGGTACAACTTCCGATGATTCCATTTTTAGTAAAGATTTTATCTTATATCAAGATACACAAATATTCTTGACGTATGACTGCAAGTTTATCTGCAAAGAAAATTGGTAAAAATTAGATGTTTAGTAAGAAACTCTTATCTTAGGATAGGAACTCACTAAATATTTGTTGAAATTTTCATTCATTACTATTCGGTACTACTAACTTTCTAATGTTAGGTAATATTTATTAACAAGCCAAATGTACCAAAGAATATAAAATAACTTGGTAGTTGGAAAACCTGTTCACTGTTAAACTAGTATTCAGAGAATAAATTGTATGTCTTTCAGGTTGCTCAAAATCTAACTGTCATAAAGATAAATTTAGAGTTTGACTCCTCAGATGAATAATTTTAACAATGGATTTTTTTCAGGGCTATACGGTAGGTGTTTTAGAGTAATCGGGTGAAGCAATCCACTAAATGGTCAATTAAATCAAGATCATAAAACTTTATGAATCCAAAACCACTCTGTTTAATTTCATTTGTAACAAAAATATAAAATGCTTTTTGACCGCGCAAGCAAAATCTGCTCAAATGTGTGTCTGGAAGAAGAAATTGCTCTGATCACTAAGTGCCTATGTGAAAATGAATATTCGGCGGAATTCATCCATAAATATACAAACACCAACCCTCAAGTAAAGTATGATAGAGTGGAAAAGAAAGCTTGATTCTTATACTTAAGCTTCAAAGGAGATTAAATCTCTGGAATAATTAATCACAGACTTAATTCTGCGTTGAAAGCGACCTACCCAGCAGCTAAACTAACAACGGTGTGGGAAACTAATTGCTCACTCAAACAAACTGAAATCGACAAGTTCTCTTTTCTCAGTAGCTCCAACTGCATTTACTAATTTACATGTACGTGACAAAGCACATACATTGGAAAAACTGAGATAAGAGTATACGTACGCATTTCTGAGCATGTTCCAAAGAAACTGAGGCTGTCGGGGACCAGGGCTCTCAACAATGCAATAGCTCGGCATTTACATGACACCGGGCACACCACTGATATTTTTCATGCTTTCATAATTATTAGCAGACAAAGAAGTACGACTGCTCTCCGGTTCTCTGAGGCGATCGCGATAAAAAAACTCGAACCGGATCTATGTATTCAAAAAGAGACAGTGATAAACTTATTACCAATCTGGTAATCGAATCTTTTTTTAGTTTTTTGGTTATTAGTTTTATTTTGGTTAATATTTAGTTTGTATTATACTCTTCCATTACCCAATTCTTAAACCAACATTTCACTCAGACATTTCCGCTCACTTATTTCTCTTAAATTATATGAACTCTCCGAATTCTATTCAATTATTACGTAACCCATCCTATTTGTTTTTAATTCCATGATACCTTCATTACCTCTAAAATTATCACACCTTTGATCTTATCTGTCTTTGAACTCCACTCAACTATTACGCCACCCACCCTTTATGCTTCCTTGATTTTAACACCTAATAATCTCTGACCTTATCATTGATAACCTTTTGTCATTCCAATCCTCTACATTCACTTACGTCAATTGCTCTACACTATTTATTACCCCAATGCTAAAATTCTAATACATATTTAGTTGTAAGCAGCTGATGAGAAACCACGAAATATAATGAATTCATATTATTCTGCACCAATATTCGTCCTCATAGTTGAAATCATGAGTCAATTGAAGCTAGACCACTATGAAAAACCTGGAAGCACTGGACGGCCGTTTCGTCCTATTATGGGACTCCTCAGTAGTGCGCATCCACAATCCCGTCTCGCGAGATTCGAACCCAGGACCTACCAGCAGAGCACTTAACCGATAGACCACTGAGATGGTCGGAATCCAACGGTGTTAATATCTAACTTCAACCAATCCACGAAGCTGAGCAACCGTTCACCAATTGTCTTCAGTGAGTTGATATCTCTACAACAGATTTGGTTGAACTCCACTGGTTTTTGCTTCCTACTAGAACTCAAGGAAACATCTCTTACAGTTAGTTCTATCTTTATTTAAATTTATAAAGGGAACTAATTGCATGCTACTGATTAACCTACTAACAAACAATAAAATTCATTTATTTTTATCCTTAAAAATAAAGAATAAATCATTGAGAAATAGATTATTATTTCTGGTAAAACATAATTCACTTACATTCATTCAGAGTTATGTAATTTTCTTAAAACACATAAAATTATGTGAAAATATATCATGAAAATTTTATTACATGGCACTAAAAATCAACCTCATAAATGACACAATAAGTTGTTTTTTTCTCCCCCCAGTATTCATAATATTCAAAAATAGTGCACAAATAATCAATAATATGAAACTATATTAAATAGTAGGTAATATAGAATCATTTTAAATATTACAGAATTAATTAACTAATGAAATGATTAGATAATTTTATTCAAATGATTGATCGATTGATTTATTCTTTTATTGATTTATTGATTTGTTTTTTTTAAAAAGTAGAACGAAATTATTGATTGAAATCGAAAATAAAAGAAAAAAAACAAACAAAATTACATAAAAGAATAAAATAATCGATCCAATAATTAATTATTCAAATTTAAATTATCACATATTATTGATTAATATACAAGATATCATACAGTTTTAAATATTATTTATTTATTTATTTTTAAATAAAATGAGAGAATATTAATACTGTTTTCTCTTTCTTCTTTTTGTTTGTTTGTTTGTTTTATTTTATAAACATGAAAAATAAACAAAAAAACTCTTAGTTATATAATAGTGAGAAATTGATAAAAACAAACAAAACAAATGTTAGTTCATTGGATAAGACAATGAAAAAGTTAAAAATGAAGTGAAAAAAAAGAAAAAAAAGATTATTTAAATGAGGAGAAATCAAAAGTATTAAATTACAGTAAATTTAAAACTTCTTGTTTTTTTATAATTTTGTTTTAAATTATAAAAAAACATTTTATTGATTTTAAAAAGTAATTAAGAGACAATGTAGTTGACATTTATCATTTAGTATACGATAGATATCTATTTATTTGTTCGTTGCCAAAAAAAAGAAGATTGGCTCTATTTAGAATTCAATGATCGATTGTTCTTTGTACTACTTATAAGTTACTGAATTGAAATAAACGAAGATCAAATCATACTTTGGTATGTATACGTTGTATTTAAGAAAGTTCTTGTGAATTATTTAAACAAAATCATCCACAAAATATTTAAATGATTGGTAGAGTTTTGGTTTTGTTAAACTAAAGTTCTTGTATGTTTTGTGAAAGAAAATAACCGCTGCTTTATACTTTACACTTTTTTGAACATATTGTTTATAAGTACGGTTACTGTTTTCCATGGAAATTAGAAAGTGTTTTCAACTACCATTTTTTATGCCATTTTTCTTTGTCAGTGAATCAATATGAGGAAAATGAAGAAGAAAAACTTTGCTAATAAAATAAAAACACACATACAAATTGGACTATTTATTTATTTGGCTGATTGATTTTCATCAGTTCTATTATCTGTTTTTTGATTTCCTACTAACACATCCACAAATTAATGATTTTCCTTTATTCTTTGATTTATTACTGTTTGCTTTCGGTTGAACGATCAAAATCTGTTTTGGTTGATCTTTCTTCTTTTTACTTAATATTGACGTTATTGTTCTAGATTTTGGTTGATTTTCTGTGAAGAAAAAGAAAGGTTGGAAATGTAAATTGTATGTTAAACATAATTTATGTCTTAATTACTAAAAATTGAAACAAATAAACATGAGTCAATTCAATTTTAATACATAAACGTTTAAGTCATCTCTGTTTAAAATAGTGTGGTTAAATCAAATTTTGGTGACATGAAGCATAGTAGTTTCAACCTGATATGATGAGTAAGTGAATAAATCCATTGGGATGGAAATGACATACAAAATTGATTTATTTCAACCGTCTGTGACTTGTAATCATATCTTGAGAAGGAGTAACATTATAACTTTGTTAGTCAGTCAAATATATTGATTACAGAAGCTTAATTGTACGGAATTGTAAATGTTTGTTCACATTGTAGGTTAGTGATTAATTGATGTTAAATACTATTTCATTCATTTTATACTATTCTGACCATAAATAAATCATGTAAAAAGTAGTATATTTATGTATCATTTTGAATTATTAAGTTAGTTGAATGTATAAAGATACATGCAA
Source organism: Schistosoma mansoni (assembly GCF_000237925.1). Lineage (NCBI taxonomy): Eukaryota > Metazoa > Platyhelminthes > Trematoda > Strigeidida > Schistosomatidae > Schistosoma > Schistosoma mansoni. The sequence continues at coordinate 18,492,074 of NC_031498.1, read as the reverse complement.
TCTAAAAGAAAGATATATAGTATCACCCGATTGGTATCACTTAAAATAGATATTTAAGTACGTGAAACTGTTATATCCCTTGGTGAATTGAGTTATCATCAGTCTATCGATTAATTTCCCCCTCTTCACAGCCACATTGGCTAATTATTGTACAAACGTTATTTTCTATTTTTTGGTACTATGTGGTCTGTTTGGTTTGTATATAAACCCAGTATGTTTGTGAATAATGATTCATATTGTCGAGGCTGTTATTGGTGTTCTGGACTCAACCAGCTGGGCTAGGCAGATAGGAAGGGCCGATACGCACTAAAGACTGCTCATACGTATTTTATGTATCATTGGGCGTTCATATATAAAGAGGGTACACACTCATACCATATAACAGAAACATTTACTCACCATTATAGTGTACTTACTCTCATACATTGAACAAACACCCAGACTGCTCTAAAATTTCCCAAAGTATAGAATTTTTTCTGACCCACCTGACCGTCTATAATATTACTAGCCATTTTCATTTAGTTAGTGGGTACAAATACCTAACATAAGTCTACGACTCATCTGCAGTCTACTGTTAAAATCGTATCAGCATTACTTGAAATGTAATGTTAAAAGTGCAGTTAGAATTAAGTTGAAAGTGTTAACTAGGTTTGGTAAACCATACACAGCATAAAATGGAAAATACAGACATTTAAGAAATAGCCAAGTATATATTCAACCCACAGTTAACCAGTACTTTATTAGTATGGAAAATAAAATCAATGGTTATGTTTAATAATGATGTGATCTGATGTTCAGTTGGAAAGAATTAAAAAGATAAACATCACCTTGTTTAAAAAACATGAACCCTAAAAAACTAAATTGTTTAGAATTTCATTTAGGCGGGTTTATTCAATGCTGTTGTTTCACTAACTAGTAGACGTCATTCATTGTTCTGAACTTCAGCATAATAAAACGTTTTGCTTTCAGGAATTACATATGATCATAAAATGGCTTTGGGTTTTGTTTTGAAATAAGTTACACGAATTTTGACTCCTTCTAATTACTGGTTTACTTCACACTTATAATCCTTTATATAATGACCAGTTTTGAGTTAATTAAACGTTTGGGATGTTTAAAACTTCGAGTACAGTTGATAATACATTAGTAAGTTATCTTAACATCTAGAAAGCGATATACTTATCTGAAGGTATTCAAAGTGAGCACGAAGTCAGTAAACGTTTTTTGAACAAGATGTTTGATTTTTAATGTTTTGTTCGGTTTTTAATGTAAATTACTTTCCAAGAAACCAATATATCTGTTTCGTTAGTTTATTATTTTTTTATTCTGAATTGTTGTAACAAGCTAATAAGTCATCAAATTATAAAACTTGATCTGGTGTAAATGGAACTGTAAGTTGTTTACATTTATTGTAGTTACAAGAAATAGATTAAATTTTGGTATATAAAACATGAAGTTCCTAGTACGGAAGTAAATAAACTAATTTTTCAAATTAATTTAGATGTAATTCCATTGGGTTACTGATTAGATTCGTTATATTTTTTTAATTAACTATATAGATCAGATCTTTGGAAGCATACTATATAATAATATATCGATTGTGGTTTAATTGAATAACTTAAACTTTTAAAATTTGTTTAAATTCAGTATTAACCATTAGTAAATTAAAAAAAAAACTGTTTCAAGAAAGATAGCCCAGTTCTTCTTCCATATGTCCTAAACAGATTATTGATTATGATGAAGTTAGATGTACACAATCATGGAGTACAGATTTATTTAAATTAAAGAAAATATGAAAGGCGTTTTAAAACATCACAATAAAATCATGATTTATCGATATAAATTATTTTCTTTATTTTTTAACGCTTACTTTATATTACTATTGATTATAAGTAGTTAAAACATTTTTTCTATACCAAAGTAATCGATAAAAATTGAAGTTATAAAGTTTTTCTATGGATTTTCTACAATTGTTTTTCATTGTGAACACTCGAAACTGATTTTGTTCAGTCTTTATTGGATGAATGAAATGTTGAGTAACAACAATAGGACGACATAAACCTTCACATATAAAAACGAACAACGTGACACGTAGAAAAAATATGTGACTTTCAAGACTTAGCAAACAAGTGATAGTTAATCAACGTTTCAAGTAGTTACTCTGAGCCTTGGTGTAAATTACAGAATGAGATACAGATATATTGGGATGATGTGTTTCAAGCAGAATGAAATTTGGATTTTCCTACCAAACACCACCCCAAATATAATTACGAAAACTGGTCTGAAAAATATAAAGCTAAAGTCTATCAATGATCCTACCTTAGAAAATGAATATTTACACAATCGCTTAGGATTTACTTAAAAAGGTAGATAAAATGTGGAGCAAGAGTGTTGTTAAAGGATAATATAGAGCTATTTGGACTATAATTTCCTGTTTCTAAGTTTCATCTTTCCATGAATTACTTTTAATATATATACAGTGGAAAGTATTTTTGCTAAGGAGTTGTTTACTATATGTTTAACTAGCTCATTTAGCCTATCGGATAGTTATGTAACTTAATCAAATCTCACTTCCTTATGTTTGATTTTATAACTACCATAGTAACGTTAAAAGATAAGATTAAGTTTAAGAAAAAAGTGTTTTCAAGTGGTTTCATTCCCATGGTAACATTAAATTGAATAAATTTATTCTACATAGATCATATATTGTAGGTTAAATAATCTTTTTTGGCAAAGATAGTATAATATACAAAATTAAGTAGCAGTTAAAGTTTTTCATTTTTTGTTTCGATCAATAATGAAATAATATGTTTCACAGAATAACAATTTAGGACAGAAATTTTAGGAATCAGTAGTAAATAACTTTCAATTCCAGTCTGTCCACTTGAATACCATGTTATACTCGTGTATAGGATGATTAACTATCAGTATGAACTCTCGAATTACTCACCTCATAACAAAGTCAGAAATTTAATAACTAGTAAACACTTCTTAGATAGATTAACTACTAAGTAGTAATTAATATCACATTTATTTAGTTCTCAGTAATGATCTAATTTTATTAATTAGGTTACGATGTGGCCAACAGTCTAAACGATATCTGATCTAGGTTGAAATTCAATGGTAATTACCAGTTCTTTCAAGATTGTAAATATATTCTAAAAACAAGTGTCAACTAGCATGAAATCGAAATTCAGGCTTTCTGCTTATTATCACTAAACAACTAAAGTGAACTTTACTGATTTGAGCAAACTGTTGGAAGTTTTTTATATTCGTCATTCAATGGAACTCATTATGTTATTTACTATCCTGGCTGATTTTTGTCAGTATGACCCTAATTCAGGAAATCGTCGTAACAAAAAAAATTAAATGAGCATATCTGATATATGTCCGACTTAATAACAATAATATAATATTTAAGCTGAATTCAGTCAATTCGTTTCTAATCATTGTCTTTCAGCTGGATTATGTAAACTAACAGCACGTCTTTCTATTCTAACATAGTAAAAGACACCTTGTAAAAAAAAACAGAGAATAATAGATTGATTGCCTATCATAATTGTAATGATCTATTTTTGAGTATATAATTAATTCTGAACAAATGATGCATGAAATGATTAACAAATTAACTAATTCATAGTTCATTTGCTTATGTAAAGAGTGTTGCTTGTGTTTGTACATATATGAGATTGTACTTTTCCGAAGATACTAACCCATATCATTTAATTTGATAAATCAGAATAAAAGACAATTATGCGTACTAGATAAAATATAAATGACTGCATGTAGTTCTTTTCATAAAAATGCCTCACTTTCTATTACTTTTCTATCATAAAGGAAGAATCAATCTTCTTGGAAACTGTTGATTTCTCTTGAAGGCAAAGGCAGTTGGATTCATTTGTTTTGAAAATATATGTAATTCCCGTCTCCTGCTTATTCTTAACGGACACCTATGTGATACTCTTAAATATAATTTCAATTTAAAAAATCATTCGCACATTACTAGCTTATTTTAATTTAAAATAAAATCATCCTGACGACTGTAGTCACCTTAACGCATAGGTCGCCTAATATTACTTCACTGATTATCTTTTAGTCCTAATAAATCATTGTTATTATAAATTTTATATCTGTAAATAAGTTAATGTCATTCAAAGTAATGGAAGCAGAAATAGAAATGATTTATATGATATGACTCTAAAAAATATAAATTTTTTCAAAGTTTCACATATGTGTTGTCGAAGGGTTTTGAAAAATTATCATCAGTTTTCTTAGTTTGGTTTTCTATCATACAACAAAGAAAGATTAAGAGCGTTAGCTAAGATATATAAATAACTTTTGCCAAAGGCACATCATAAATATATATATATATATATATGTCTGGTGGAAATCCCGTCCTTTTGACTGTGCACTCAATCATTATAGTAGTATTTCCGAATAATTACAGGTCAGTCAGTCAGCTACAACGTAGGACCAGGCACATTTATGCACCCGTCCAAGTTGCCATACCTCGTTAGCACAACAAGATGAACACCGGATTCATACAAATAGTTAATTTAGTGGTGATAGTATATAAAAGATATGTTGTATATAAGGATATAGTATAGGAAGGAAGAAAGTTATGAAGCAATTTTAATCTTAAGGTTTAAGGGAAAATAAGGAGTGTATACACCTACGCCATTGTGATCGATTCTGAGCCATGTCACATAGAGTCTCCAACCATTGGTTACGATAGTCACGCGGACCCCAACCAGGTAGTCTGCATCTACCAACATGACTCAGGCTAGAAGTTAGTGACTTCAAGCACTGATGCCACATTTTGGTTTTGCCGCCCCTAACTCTATTCCAACCATCCCCTACACTGGTCAGCATTGCGCGCCGTGATAATCTGTGTTCAGGTAATTGAAATTCATACGAGGAAAATAATTCCGGTATCTTAGAAAACATGTACCTATGCTTAGTTACAATTTAACTGTATCAGAAAAAATTGATAGTGAGACAATAGTTAATTAACAAGTGCTAAAATGGAAAAAAAACTGAGTATAATCTGCATCGAAAACATGTGGTTAGGTCATCGAACAAAATTTACATTTCGAAAAGATTTTGGACGGAATTATCAAACTGTTATTAACTTGTAGGATCTTTTAGTGTAGAGAATTTTATCTTGCATCAAATTTATAGATTGTTTATTTTTCTCATTCACCTCTTAGTAAAATAGAAATTGTATTATTATTATTCTGAAATAAGATAAATTTACTTTCATTGATTTACATAAATCAGACTACAGTTTCTATTCAAATAAGTATCTCTTTGTTTACTTGTAACTAATGAGCAAATATGCATGAAGTTTTATTTAAGGTCACTCAAACATTTATTTTCAATTGTTTGGAGTGATTTGACTAATAAAGAAGATAAGTTGATATATTTATATAAATATATCTAAATGCTATATGCCTACTGTGGAAGCCAAACAAATGTCTAGGCTAAGCTTCAAAACGGAGATGTTCATTTCTTTTTACCATGACGAAATGTAGTTAGGACACTGATTAGCATATTACATACTGAATTGAACATGAAAATGAATGAACGTACACGATTAAGAAAACTTAATTTAGGTGAACTTGTCACTTAAAATGTGAACTACTATGGAAATATATAGGTACAATCTATGAGAAAAACTTACTAAAACCAAATTAAGAATATTCTGTTTCGCATGATTCTAAATAATGCTTTACTAATATATATATATATATATATATATATATATATATCATTGAAGTCACCGAAGAAAATGGAAGATGGACACGAGATGTCGTGGATTGATTGGAGTTAGATATTATTATGGTTTGATAGTTGCCCAGTGATCTAGAGGTCAGTCCTTTGTGCGCGGGATCGAAGGTCCTGAGTTCGAGTCCATCATCAGGGATCGTGGAGGTACTCTGATGAGGAGTCCCATATTCGGACGAAAAGGCAGTCTATTGTTTCCAGGTTTTCATTAGTGGTCTACCATTGGTCGCTTCATGATTTCAATGAAATTCTATAGTCTCCACAACCCCATACTGAAATATATCTCTATATATTTTCAAAGTATTTATAAACAGTTGCCTACGCAAAATACTCAACATTCACCGGCCGGATACTATCAGCAACAGCATTTTATTGGAGAGAACAAACGAGCTTTCAGCTGGGGAGGAAATTAGGAAAAGACGTTGGAAGTGGATAGGACATACATTAAGGAAATCACCAAACTGCATCACGAGGTAAGCCCTAACGTGGAATGCTGAAGTGAAGCGAAAAAGAGGAAGGCCAAAGAACACATTACGCCGGTAAATAGAAGCGGATACGAAAAGGTTGAACAGCAACTGGAAAGAACTGGAAAGGATTTCACTGTACAGGGTTGTATGGAGAATGCTGGTGTGCGGTCTATGCTCTTCCATGAGGAGTAACAGGCGTAAGTAAGTAATATTATCGAAGAATAGTTCGGGATACTGGTTGTTTTAAAGTATTATTGAATGCTGCTAAAATTTTACCAGTTAATCCAATCGGATTGTTTGTAATTCCTATCTCAGTCATTGCGCGTGATTTGTATTCATCAGAAAGCGGTTTTTAATATTAGTAGTGGTGACTTTTCGATGTTTGATGTTTAAACTCTGGATCTTTCATTATTTCGCTTGATAATGTTAATAATAATGACTTTCGAAGGAAGTAAGCCGTAATATTTAATTGAAGAACGCTAATAGTCTGGTCTATTAATATAGAACGCTGACATTTTACTCTCGTTTTTTTCATATGTACTTTTATCACCTTTTAAACTAAAAGATATGGATCATTATTAAATTGATTAACGGAATACGTTTAACTTAATAAGTTCGTTGTTTACTGAACAATAATCAAAATGCTGTGTTTTATGGATCTCCCTCTTTTTTAATGCTAACTTAACACAAAAAACATTCCTTCAAAGGTAAATTAATAACCCAAATAATCCAAATGAGATGACATTAAATGATATGTATCAGTTTGTTTGACAGTGAATTAGCATTCATATAAACGAATATAAAGAAGGAGGTTATCTCTAATGATGGAAGTTTATTTTGCAGATGATGTTAAGATTCTTTTGTGCATTATTTGCAACAATGCAGGCCAAAGGAATTCCGTAACTTATATCTATACGTTATAGCTTTGGTCATTTTAAAATGTCAAGATATTTTTGATTCAAGGAAGATTATATCAATCTATAAAGCCATTGGAGATAAATGAACCACGAAAGGGAGAAATGTTTTATTTAACAAAGGCATATACGGTCATGATTTGTTTGGAAATACATTGTTTTTAATTCATAGAAGAGAAGGACAGTAATGGTCATGAAACGCGTATTAACGTTATCATTATTTATGATAGACACTTGAAAAACACGCATAGAAAATCTATATGATAATCGAGCACTTCCTGGTAACACATGCTTTGTTGGAATCTCACGAGTGCGGGATCGTGGATGCGCACTGCTGAGGAGTCCAATAATAGAACGGAACGGCCGTCCAGTGCTTCCAGGTTTTCCATGGTGGTCTAGCTTCAATTGACTCATGCTTTCAACTATGAAAATAATAAAATATTGTCATATTCAACTTGCAACCAATTTCAAAATATTCATCTTGATTACATACTACGTAGGAACAATTAATATTCAATGACTGATAATAATAAATCATTCTCTAGTCTAATTGCATGTATATTATTCAGTTTAATATTTTGACGAATACACCGCTAACTTATGTAATTCAATTATTTTATCGAGTCAATCAATTTATGTATGGAAAAAAATAATAATACTAGTATTCTCTAGACATGAAGGATTACGTAATTATTAGAATACTATTTATTAGTTACTAACAGGATAAAAAAATGTCGGGACATGTTTACAGAGTGGATATAAAGATACACTTGAATTTTCATAATTTATATTCATATACAATAATATTGAAACATTTATGTGTCCATTAATTATTTACAAAAAACGGATATTTGCAAAACAATTGATTTATACTACTGTATACAATGATATAAATATACAAATTCTAGTCTAAAATGTTACTAATCGACTAGAAGTTTGGTTTTTTTTGAAATTAGAGAATAGATATAGTGAGTTTGTAGTACCCTCTGATATTCATTTATTCTATTCGTTTGAAGATGATGAAAGATAAGTGAGACGTAGTTTATCCATTTTATACTCTTGAGACTGTTTTGATGAAATTTGAGTAATTACAGAAAATATATGTAAGATTAGTTCATTTCTATTTGAAAAGATCCTGTAAACCTATTGGTTTAAATGAATTGTTAATGATACATAAACGTACATTATGGTTTCTCTACTCAAACTATTTGTATCAACTTATAATTGCAGAATAAACAAACTTAATTTTGTCATCTATATGAATAAATATGCAGTTTGATTAGTTTGATTTTAATAAAATATTATGATCACTGGTCATTTCAAAGAAGAGTGTTATCAAGTTATTTTATCTAATCTACATTTAGATAGTAAGATTAGGTAAATTACACATAGGAGACACATCTAAATGAATAATGATAATGAACACTAAAAATGTATTTGAATTTTTTTTATTTCTTTTAAGTTTTATATCTAATTTTATATCAATAGTTGTGTGGTGTATATTCTGCTTATTTTAACAGACATAAGTAGTATGTAACACCAATCGGAAATGAAAAACCTAGCAGCAGAAAGCTAAAAAGATCGAGTTAAAGAGAATAGAAAGGGAAATCGAAGAAAATTGTAAATTGGAAGAATCATACAAAATATGAAGGACAAATGATGAAAATTTGCAATTTAAGTATTCAGTGTATAGTTCTCATATTTTACCAATATATTCTGTAATTTTGTCTGAAACAAAACATTGGTTATCCTCCACCTTTGTTTTCGTTCATTACATTTGTTTGGTTAAGTAAGAAGAGAAGATCCAAAAACTTTGCTTTCATTACTAAAAAAGTTCATACTTGTAAAAAAAAAGTCTTTTTTAAAATAATTATTTACCTTTCTTAAATCTAGTTATTATCAGAAAAGTAAAATTTGTTTTGAATCAATATTTAAACATATGGCTTCTTTGTAAAGTTTAATCGACGTAAACAAACTGAACTGAACTAAGTTGAAGTTGACTTCAACTGGATTAAAAATCGTCAGTATGAACTAATTTTTGTTGTTGCTGTCAATTTGAAAGATTTGCTAGTTATAATAAATTTTAGGTCAACTCGATTTATGATATGTTATCGGTCAAATGAAAAAGAATTTTAATGCTTCATAATCGTTCGCCTTCTTTTTTGGCTTATTCGATAGAAAATGTGTTTCGTCAATATTAAAAAAAACGAAGTAGACTAGATGAATGACATCTTTTAATATTTAGTATAGTATCTGGTCGGCGGCCTATGCTCCATTGGGAGTAACAGGCGAAAGTAAGTAAAGTAAGTAAGTAATAGTATCTTAATAATAATTATATCCAACACTCAATGACTGAGATCTATTAGACTGGTAACATATAAATTTTATCTTCGAAATATTATTCATTTATTTTTATTCTGCCTGACTTACTAGTGTCTTGAATTTTGTGAACATTATTTAGCTGATAGTTGCTAAACAGCAAACACTTATGAACTAGTGACTATAATCAGTAGGAATGAGGATAAAGTGAAAAATATTAACTGAGTACACGAGTAATCGATAAATTATTGGATTAAGACCAAAGTACTTAATTTGTGTGGGTTAGAAAATGGATAAATGAAAAAAGAACTTTATTTGACCGATGAAATGCTTCTATCATTAGGTACTTGGTTAATTTAAGTCATTTGATGTAACTCATTTCAAAAAAGTTCAAGTTATTACCTGAGAAACAATAAACAACAGAGACAGTAGCTTATAGAAATAAAATATATGTAACTTGATGTGACTATTGTGTACGTTAATCATTCTTTGTACTCTATAAAAACATAAAAGAGTTTAAGCTCATACTGCAGGTTTTTGAGAAAGATTATGATTCCTCAAGAGCAATCCAGTTGCATGTGTTTAGGCTGGTTAATAATCTGTATGATGGTAAAACCGGGCTCTATGAAGCTTGTGATTTAAAATGTAAATAATACATCAAATTGTATTCCAACTGATCCGACATAAAACCTTTTTTAAAATTCGAATGAAGCTTTTTTTATTTAAAGTGTCTAACCTAAAACGACAAGCAGAATTAAAAGTTTGATTCTTAGAATTCGTAAACGGTTATGAACAAAATAACCTCTATAAGTTTCAATAAATGGATTGACCAGTTTACAGGGCATCCAGCCCTTCAAGGTAATTGGAACATAAATACACAGGAGGATTCCTTGTCATTTTAGCCATCATTATCACAACAGTACTGAGGGTTGAACAAGTAAATGCAAAACACAAAAATTGATCTTCTTAGCCAGGATGTCTATGAAGTTGTCAATGACTTGCATTTAGAACCCAAGTCAAGTGTTTAATGATACAGGGTTTTAGTTTAAGCTAAATACTCATTAGTAAGCAAACCGTTTGAAGGTAAGACTGTGAATCAGAAGATCTGAATGTGAGTTTCGATTCGATTTAATTAGTTTGTTTTAGTCGAATCCCTAATCACTTATCTAATTTAACTAATGAATATGCTTTGTTTTACGTTTCAGTCATTTAATGCAATACCAGGGTTTTATACGAATTATTCGAATAATTACTTATTATTGATCAATTCAATATTTCACAAAGTCATTGTAATGAAACGGCTAATATATAAGGTTGATATTCTGCTTAACTAAATCATTATTTTTGAATATCAACTTTGAGCTTCCGATTACTGAATTTACTGTAGAAACTAGCTATCATAGTTTAAGTTTTGTAACCAATAGAACTAAATTAGTTACCTTGAATTAATCAGATTAGGTTTATTTGATGAAACTATTTAAAGACGAAAACTACATGAAGACAATTAAAAAAAGAATTGTTACAGAGAAAAGTGTTATTGTAGAGTTCATTTATGTAATATAGCCATTTAATTGATGATTAAGTATACTGTTTTTTTTTGGTTAGAAATTGACAGAATCTAATCATTATGATCATCATAACATTTAAACAACATATAGGCGGTAAATATAGCTCCAGAGGCTAAACTAGAAGTAAATTCATGTGACCAGTGATATACGGCAGATACTCATTTCTAAAAACCTTTATAAAATATATTGGGTCAACTCATATTTTTTAATGCTTCAACAGGAATTATATTTCTTGAAAAGTTATAAGTTAAATATGTATTAGGCAGAAATTCGCTATTATATTGGATTATTGATACTAGAGGTTCCTTACCGTAACAAAATGTTTGGTATTGAATAAAACTTTTATTCGAAATAGTCATTCCGTTGATGTAAATTATATTCGCTTGCTTTGGTTTTATTTGTCAAGTCACCAAACAGTTTAATTATATTAAGTAGAACATCACTGTATATGATCTTCAGTGAGATACAGACTGAATAAACTTTCTGAGTGTACTTTTTGATATGTTTTAATAACTAAGTAACATGCCGTTTATTCACGACTGTTAGATTATGAAATATATACCAATTAATATAGTATATTCATATTTGTATGCAAGTAACACTTGTGTCCTTGATTCTGGCTAATTACTACATACAAACAATCCTCTTTAGATGATAAAGATCGATTTTCAGATCTCTTCATGAAGCATCATTTGCTTGTTTTATTAAATTGGTATCTGTTGATGGTGACCATTATGTACATAATACAAACATCAGTCTTGTGCTGTGCACTTTCGTTTTCTTTGATATGACTCTATTTTTTGAAAGATATGGTGACTTACAAATTTATTATATAGTATACCCGTCATCAGAATATCTATTACGACATCACATCCTCAAAGTATCTCCCATCTACATCGAGTTTGGTATAAATAGTCAAGTATAATTCTCAATGTAGAATATAATAATTCATCAATATTTTATTGATACAAGTATCCAGTTGCACGTCAGTTACATACAAATAGGCTAACTCAAACCAAAAGTACACATATCAACTGAAATGAAGGAAGTAAATATCTGATTATATAATAATTATTGCTAAGTCCAAAACAACGTTTCTCTCCATCCTATTGATTTGTAAATTAACTTATCTTCTCCCCTACAATTTGTCCTCTTTACTCGATTCAATTCATCAATCAATCAATTATTCGATCAGTGTGGAGACAAAATTGCGTTGTTTTTTAATTAATCAGTTGATTGTGACAGTAACAGGTAGAATTCAAGGAAGGACGCAATAAATCAGGCTAAGTGGTTAATATTTGATTGATAACCATCTATTGCTTAAAGTGGAGAGAGAACTGCAGTAAATAAAATGAAATTCGCTAGTTTTATGGTCTAATACTTAACTGGAAAAGGCTATGATTAAATAAATATACCTGTTCAATATTAAGAAACTAATGCAGAAAATGTGAGTATAAATCTCTACTATCAGTTACAATTTCAGCCTTACCAAGTTGAGAAAAGTACTCAATATTTATTGAATATCAGATTATATTACCGATATATGTGACCTCGGAATGTAATGTTCCAATGGGGGGGGGCGACTTATACTGCTTGAGGTTTAATGTTTATTTGGTTCAAGAAGTCGAACTTATCCATTATAATCATAATAAATCAATATTTGTCCATACTATATCTGATCTGTGCTTAGATCTGATATCAGTCAAAATTTTTAAATCCTCAAAATACAAGTGGTTTTGATTAAGGATAGTGTTCATGAAATGTATGGTGTACGGAAATTTTCTTTACTTCATAATTTATAACTGATTGAATCCTGAAGAACTTTTTTAAGCATCCAAAAATAGAAGTTTAAGTATAGGAATTCCTTTTACTCAAATATTATATATTTTAAAACCTAGGTTTTCTCAGCATTGTTTAGCTAATTCTTTGTTTTCAGTAAAAAAATATGACAATTTTTATGGGTCAAGGTTTTTCAATGATTAAAATCATCAGAAGTCACGCAACCCAAGAAAATAATTGTCTTTATTTTAATAAATTTTTCCAAATCGATTACATTTCAAATGGATATGTTTTTATTAGCTGAACTGCATGATCCTTTTGGATAAAATTGAACTACAGATATTTGCTGGGACACTGACTAAAGAAAAAAGGCAGGCACTTTATATCTCATTCGTTCCTACAACACCAACTGTAATCCCAGTCACATATGATACTCTACTTCTTTCCAATGTAAGCGCTTGATAATGTGAAACTAAATAAACATACATTTTAATTTATACTGGCTAGATGGCATGAATATTCAAAATATCTTATCCTTTTATCGGAGATTACATCCAACGGTGCTAATGTCTAACTTCAACCAATCCACGAAGCTGAGCAACCATTCAACATTGTCTTCAGTGAGTTGATATCTTCCAACAGACCTGATTGAACTCCACTGGTTACTGCTTCTCACTAGAACTCCAGGAAATACCTCATGGAGCCAGTCACTAGTGAGCATATGATTATAATCAGAAGGGGGTTTTGTGGAGATTTTAGTAATTTTATATTTTTACTTATTTTTTATAAATATAGGGCAGTACTAAATAGTAATATGTATTTTTGTTTTAATTTCAAAAAGGTAGCTTTATCAGCATTTTTTAAAAACCTAGAAAAAAGTTATAACTTTATTACTTGATGATGTTATATTATATTTCCGCCTAAATAATTTGGAAAAATTTTATAGACTATGTTCAACATGATTCAGCTCTTTAGATGTATTTTAATGTTAGACACTAAAAGGAAAAGGATGTACTCATATGACACAATAATGTAATAAAATAAATATAAATTTCAAACTAAGATACTTAGCAACGAGATAAATTCTTAAAATGTCCCAGTCACTTTTCAAAAACAATATTTTCATAAGAATGGAATTAGTTTAAAGTAAACTTTATGGACATACTAAACTTATATCAAAATTTATTAGTGAATTAAGAGCTTCAAATGTTTTCTAAATTCATCAACATATGTTATTCTATAAAACGCTGACCTACCATAGCCACTTAACTGAGGGGTTAAATTGTACTTATGGATAATTAAAACTGAATCTAACAATATGGTAACTTAATATCAGAAGGGGTTTTTGTAGATATTAAAGTAATTTTAATAGTTGAGATCATGAGTCAATTGAAGCTAGACCACCATCGAAAACCTGGAAGTACTGGACGTCCGTTTAATCTTATTATGGTACTCCTCAGCAGTGCGCATCCACGATCCCGCCTCGAGAGATTCGAACACAGGACCTATCGGTCTCGCGCTCGTACACTTAACCTCTGGACCGCTGAGCCGGCATCCGATTGTGGTAATGTCTAACTTCAACTGATCCACGAAGTTGAGCAACCGTTCACCATTGTCTTTAGTGAGTTACTATCTCACAACAGACGTGGTTGAACTTCACTGGTTACTGCTTCTCACTAGAACTCCAGGAAATATCTCTTGAATCCAGTCACTAGTAAACATATGATTATAATCAGAAGGGGGTTTTTTGTAGATATTATAGTAATTTTAATTAACTATACACTGTAATTATCATCATTTATGGACAAACTTCTTTACACCTAAATCTTCACAATAAACAATATACATAGAAAAGACGTATATGATTATTTATTCAGGAAATATACATATTTTCTTCAATTTTTTAAAGAAATATTTTCTTTCTTTGTCTGTTTTATAGGAAATCATGAATTGAGTATACTGTTACTGAGCATGATATAAATATCAGATATTTGTTAAACTATTAAGAATAGATATTGAGGGTAAGAAGATTAAGTGGGCATATTGTATACTGATGATCCCGTATTGTATCCTACTGAATAAAACAGTGATTATGATGAGTTTTAGAAAGATTCTTCCTAATGTATACCTTATAGTGTTATTTATAATATTCATATAGAGTTATTATTACAATTTACCAGTTACCAATCATTCACATTTTTAAGTTTAATCATAAATAGATAGAATATTTAAAAAAAATTTCTTTATGCTTCATTTAGTTGTTTAAATTACTCACAACTAATGTCAATCTTTTGTGAAAGACACTTAAATTAAAGTTACGCCCATGTATAGAAGAGATTATTCATTGTATATTGCTATTAAAGTAGAGAATAAAACAAAATACATTAAAACTTCGTGTGTGTTTGAATTTGTACATTGTTTCGAAAAGAGAAAAATGTAGATGATTTAGTAAGCACAAAAAATAAGTTCTATATATATGGACGAACAAAAATAATGTAACATAGGAAATATGAAAAATAAAAAAGCAACAAACCATAGTAACTAATGCAGTAAAAGATGAAATCTATTAATAACTAATCATTTAGCATATATTCATGTTAATCTTCCATTTATAATCAGAAGGGGTTTTGTGGAGATTTCAGTATTTTTCATAGCTGAAATCATGAGTCAATTGAAACTGGTCACTATGGGAAACCTAGGAAGCACTGGACGCCCGTTTCGTCCAATTATGGAATTCCTCAGAAGTGTACATCCACGATCCCACCTCTTGAGATTCGAAACCAGGACCTGACAGCCTCGCGCCAGAGCGCTTAACCAATATACCACTATGAAAAATACTGAAATCTCCACAAAACCCCTTCTGATTATAATCATATGCTCACTAGTAACTGACTTCAAGAGATATTTCTTGGAGTTCTAGTGGGAAACAGTGACCAGTGGAGTTCAACCACGTCTGTTGTGGGACAGTAACTCACTGAATACAATGATAGACGGTTGCTCAATTTCGTGGATCAGTTGAACTTATAAATTAACATCATTGGATGCCGGCCCAGTGGTCTAGATGTTAAGCGTTCGAGCGCGAGACTGGTAGGTCCTGTGTTCGAATCTGTCAATGCGGGATCGTGGATGTACACTGCTGAGGAGTTCCATAATAGAACGAAACGGGCGTCCAGTGCTTCCTGGTATTCGATGGTGGTCTAGCTTCAATTGACTCATGATTCCAACTATGAAAAATACTTTCATCTATAATTACTATACTTAATACAGAAAGGTAATTGATTAACATATGTTGTCTAATTTTAATGTACTGAACATTACCTCTTTTAATTAGAGCTTTTCATTTAGAAGGAAAACATTTAAGTAAACTGTATACAACACATGTACTATCATTATACTAATTTAAATCATTGTATATAAATGTAACAGTTTTTTTTTAATTAACGATGACTAATCTTGATGGTAACAACCAATAGTAGACAGGATAACATCCAAAAACGCCCTAAATTTCAAAGCTGACTAAAATACAGAAGTTGTTTATTAATCTCAGGTCACTTAGTATAAGGTCATAATGAATTTTCATAGAGTGAAAGATTGTTTCTTTGAAACAGAAGTGATTAATATTTTTAAATATGAGAAATGAGAATTCTACAGAAGTCACAATAACATAGAAAAGATATAAATAAAAGAGTAACAATTAGGGTATAACAAGTAACTAAACACTGTTTTTCACTTTAATAAAGTGCAATGGATTTTGTCGTTTAGTTTACTTTTTCTCTCTCATTTACATAGCCAAGTAAATAGTGACATATTAATAACATAAACTGAATCAGTCTCAACATAGTTATTCTGTAAATTAGAAATAGATATTTAAAATAAATCTCTGGTTGTAATTAAGCAGCTTAAGTTGTACATTTAGTGATCAACATTCTTCATAAGGGCAGGTATATAAATGAAAATGAATGTGATATTTTTCATCTGTTCTCCAAGCTTATAGAGAAAAGCCATTGTATCAACCATACTCCCGTTTGTGTTAATGAATGTGTATAAAAAATAAAGTTCAAAAGAAGGGAGATAAAATGATGAAAAGTCAGGAATGAATCAATTGTGGTACTGTAACTGTATTCGCCCTATGTCATCCCGTGTTTTTAACCATCGATTACGAGTATTATGTTTAATCTGAAAAGGAAACTTAGTTCTATCTGCAGATCTTGAACCAATAGTCGAAGAATTCAACGATTTATTTCACTAGTTTATTTTCGATCTACCCTCTACTTATTTGAGTAACCTTTATCCAAACCATCCCACTTGATGAGAGTTAATAGCTTTATCAGTTTTTTATTCCACCTAATATTCGGTGAATAACTTTTGAACTATTCAGTCAGTAACTTCACTATGAAAAAGCAATACTTCAAGTACGTTTATTGTGAAATAATTTTAACCTACTAAAGTTTTGAAATTTTGTAGCCTTTTTTTACAGTCATTGAGTGATACAGAGCGGAATACTGAACAGCGAATCCAGGCCTTATTTCAGAGATAAACATCCTGCCTGTGATATAAGTAGTTTTAGGAGAACTGAAGTGATAGCTGCTCCATTAATTCACTTCATTTGAACAAAGTTTTCATCGAAACAGACTAGCATTGATGATACATTTAATTACTGAGAAGACGTAGAACTATTCAAAACAAGTTGCCATTATTACGCAAAGTCTTCAGATAACTCACTATGTTGAAGCCTTTCTAACCAAACAAATCCATGTCATCTGAATACTCTAAGTCATTAAATTAGTCTCCTAGCAGGATCATAACAACGGATTTCAAGGAATAACTGTTTGAGGAATATTAAACAGGTTAACTTTATTTCAATAATATTTGCAGAGCAACCTCTAAACATCCTAGCTCCGGCACCATAAATCCATAAGCCAAGGTAAATTGTTATTTTACGGACAACCTTCTCTAACGTCTATCGCTAATCGAATACGGAATCTCTGGAGACAATAGTTCAACATGATCGACTCCCTACTACGTTAGCATGGTCAACAGTGTAATTTTGATGTAGAACGTTTATAGCGAATTTACCCCAACGGTTTGACACGGCATATACTCATAGAAAAATTAACTCAGTCAAATGATTAAGACAAGCAAGCATGATTATCGCTTAAACGTACCAGTTACGAACAAGAAATGAAAGATATACACACTAAGAATTTAAAATTTTAAACGAGGTTGAATTCAAAGAAACAAAGACAAAACCTCAAGTTCGAGTTGTTGCATACTTACTACCCATAAGAAAAAATTGACATTCTTGATATTTTCTTGAGTTTTAAATCAAGAATAGTTGACTGATTTGTGAATTAGAGATTTAAATTTCTAAAACCTTCAAAGAGAAAACGCTGATTTTCATGTTGAATTAGAATTAACTAAATTATTGGCACTACTTTTGAAGTCTGCTCCACTGTTGAAGACTGTTCCACATTAGAAGAAATCGGTCACAGATCACAAAATATAGAAACTACGAGGAGAACAACTCAAGTATCGAACTGGCATCCACGTTTGTTTTCCCAAGTAAGCCGTTTACTACACTTGGACGCCCATATGCTTCATTTGATATCTGATTTCAACGTGATTACTATGACAGAAAGGGAGACACAACAGGTCAATGGTACCATCTCTACTTCTCAGAGTAGTAACTCGGAACCTAAAACATCAACAAGTGATGAATATTATACACTTACATTTTGAACTATTAACGTAATTGTATACTTAATTGTCATAAGTAGGACAGTTTTCTGTCTTGTTATGTAATAAATAGAGTTATAAACTTCAAAAATTGCCTCTTTTTCTTAATACACTAAAGAGACATTCATCATAGGGCAATAAAATGCTTAAATAATGTGTTCTAATAAACTATACTTGATCATTTAAATACAGTGGGTAACATATTAATCGCTTTGTTATGAGACGAAGGAAGTAGGGGTTAAATATGTAAACAAATTATTTATTTTTCAATCAAATCGAAACGTTTTTCTAAACAAAAATTATACGTATACAATAAGGGTAAAAGATTTAGAAAAAAAAAGTAAACTGTCAATTAAAATCTACAGTAGTATTACGGTTTATTGTGTATAAAATTATGATTATGTTCAGGGCAAGTTAAAGTGTCTAAATCTTAGAATAACATTTCATTCTGTTTAAGGAAAAAGCAATTACTTCATATAAGAAAAAAAGACTAATCAATCTTTTTAATCCGGAAACTGAACTCATTTTCAGAAATTCATATTTTATGGATTATCAGCTGGATTATTTTCGTATAAAACATTAATTGTGGTTATAATTGACTTATTAAACCAATTGAATAGTTGAATATTTTGATGGTTATGGATTATTTTATTGGTTGAGTTCATAAATCTCTCTAAGCTAGACAACCATTGAAAACCTGGAAGCACTGGGCGGCCGTTTCTCTCTAGTATGGGACTCCCCCGCAGTGCGCGTCCACGATCCAGAACCCAGGACCTATCGGTCTCGCACGTGAACACTTCACCTCTAGACCGATAAGCCGGTATCCAACAGTGTTAATATCTAACTTCGATCGATCCATGATCTTGCGCAACCATTCGTCCATTGTCTGGAGAAGATAACTGCTTCCACACCCCCACAGATTGGACTCTGCTGTAGTTCCAGTAAGAAGCTGTGACCAAAATCTCCACAAATCCCCATTCTTATTATGATTTACCTACGTAGATTTCCTCAGTGGGCTATAATCAAAGAAATTAGGATATCAATACGTAAATACATATCTTGACGGCTATTGTATATTTTACGATTGACTCTGTCACCATTTGGTCTAACCTATGCAGGTCTAAACTGTCATTTTAATAATTTTCAAAATTTTCAAGAAAAACGGCTGACCAAGGTAATAAAACTATGATTATTATTTTAATTGTACGGCTATCAATATAAGTGGACAAGAACGGCATGTTACAAAGTAAAATCAATCATTTTACTTCCATTTTTATATTGTAAAGTATACTGATCATTGAACACTGAAGTGAACTTGTGAATGTTCTATTAGTTCAAAAGGTTTAATATAAAACGATCATTAATTCTCCACGGCTATTAAATTATGAATTATGTCAACTAGGTATCACCACATTTAAAATAAATCATTGCTTCACATTGAATTGCTTGTATAGGTCGTAAAGGCTTGTTGTTGTTTTTCTAGGTGAAAATCTTATCTTCCTAAGACATTGTGGTTAAAGATCATAACTAGTATGTATTAAACTTTAGAAAAACGAAATTAATTTTCATTCTTTCAGTCCTAAATATTGTAAAACAAAACTTGTTCGGATACATTTTTGGTTTGTTTCCGTTGCCCAGTTTATTTAGCATTTAATGGATCAGTCTTCACTATTATCTACTAACAGATGATGTCATTTTATTTGATCTTTAAATGTGGTAGTTATTTCAAAGCTTATTTTAATTTGCCAAAAAATAACTGAGCCAATAATTATTTAGGACAAAACTATAAATCACTTATCAAGCTAGTTTCCTGTTTTATTATCCATGTATTTAATGTAAAATTGATAGGGTAAATTCACTTTGACAAAATAATATATATATATATATATATAAGTAAAGGTCTGGTGAAGAAAGTAAACAGCTCGATATTGGCCCATTTAGTACAAACTGGTCATAGTGCCAGTATAAAACAATTCATTTCAATTATTTATAGGGTCAGTAATTTTTTGTCAAAGCTTGTCAAGTTTAAAGTCCTGCAAACGGCAGAGGCAGTAGCCATCCGGATGAAGAAACCGGAGCTATGCGTATAGAAGAAATATCTCCAACCCCTGCTCCTCTCTTGACCAACCACAAGGTCAATTATTCAATAGTAATCTTAGCTATTGGATGACCTAATTTGACTATTGTACTTACGACCTTTCGTAGTCAAATGTAATTGTCTCTATTATCTTTATTCACAAATCTTTGTATTTTATTATTATTATTAATAATGGTTAAATATTATTATTAATTACCCCTAGACATGATTCATTCACTTCTCATTCATCCCTCCTTACTACATCTTAGTAATTTTTCACACAGTTTAGTCTTTCACTTGATCGTATTGTAATTGCACTATTATATCTCTCTTATTCTATCTGACCCATATTTATTCTGATCACAGATCTTAGATTTTCACTTAATATATATACAGATTCAAGTTAACATTCTATATTAGTCATATCAACATTAATAATTTTATCCTATTTGGTTTGACAATCCTAAATTTACATACTTTAGACGATGTACTTTGCCTTTAACCTGACCATTTTTTCGGATTATTAATTTGGATCTATAATTGTAGAACCTGAAGAGAGAATTTATCCAAAAGAATGTTCTTCGTTCAAATATTTGTCTTTTAAAATAGTATCTATCTATACATACTTATGAAACTATACATATATATAAATAGATATATGATATGAATCATGCATACTTTTAAGCTGACATCAATACCCATCAGATAATCATAATATTCATTCATATTTCATGTTTTATTTAATTCCATAACTGACAGATTCATGTTTTTTTTCAGTCAATGAAAATCAATATCACTTTACATTAAAACAAAAAACAAATGCATTTTCACATAACCATATTTATGTATCTAATATGAGTGTAGAAGTAATTATTTGATAAGAAAATGTGAAGAAATTTATAGACCCCTACTGAGTCATTAAAATCTATGGTATGGTTTATTAATCATGATTGATATAATGTAGACAATATATTAGTAATATAATTTTATTTAAGGTATACATTAAAAAGTTTTTATATAGTTGGAATGATGAGTCAATTGAAGCTAAACCATCCTGGAAAACCTGGAAGCACTGGACAGCGCATTGTTTAGGAGTCCCACAACAGGACGAAATGACCGTCCAGTGCTTCCACGTTTTCCATGGTGGTCTAGCTTCAATTGACTCATGATTTCAAGTATATAAAAAATTACTAAAAATCTCCACAAAACCTCCTTCACATTATAAAGTTGATATGTTAAAGTTTAAAAAAATGTTTACCATTTCAATTTCTATCCATATAGTTTTTATTGTTCAAAATGTAATAGTCAGACACCATGTTCATTTATTACTATATAATCAATCAGTACAAATTAGTCTGCTTAATATTATTATTCTTTATGACTATTGAGTGTTAACTGATTTTGTTTGAACTCTTTTGGACGATAATAGGTGAAGTTGATCAATCTTTTAAAGAATAAAATGAAACACAATATCACAAATAAAAACGTAGTCATTTCTTTGATTGGTCAACGGTTGCTCAAAATCGTGGATTGGTTGAAGTTATACATTAACATCAATGGATGCCGGCTCAGTGGTCTATCGGTTAAGTGCTCCGTAGCGAGACTGGTAGATCCTGGGTTTGAATCTCGCGAGTGTGGGATCGTGGATGCGCACTACTGAGGAGTTCCATGATAGGACGAAACGGCCATCCAGCGCTTCCAGGTTTTCCATGGTGGTCTAGCTTCAATCGACTCACGCTTTCCACTATGAAAATACTAAATTCTCCACAAAACCCCTTCTGATTTCTTTAATTGTCATAAGATCATTCGGTTACGAATTTAAATGTAGGAAAAATGTGTATAATCTACCATTCTAGGGTAAAATAATGAATAAGAAAGTAGCGTATTAAACATTGGTCTAGTTACTATTAATAAATATTGTTTGATTTTTGGCTTTATAAAGAGAAAACTAATTAAATAGTACATTTCCTTGAAAAAGCTTGGACCAGATTGCCAGGCGAAACGTTGGATTTACTTTAAATTCATTCTCTGAGATTTTACAAATATATATTATTTCTTTTTAATTAAGTAGTAGTTAATAAAAATGACCATATTGGCATGTTTGGTGTCATATTAGAATAGAAAATGTACATTTTATATGATAACCTATTAGACTGCGAATAAGATCAAGGTCGACTGATTGAATTCAACCAAAAAATGATAGTTATTTTAAACAAAAAAACTGTAAATCTTGACCTTGTTGTTATTGGATCTCCTGTTTCTCGTTCTTCCATAATTTCAATTGATCTACAGTATAAAGACTAAATTCTAGGAGATTTAAAACTATGAACTATTATTGAATTTATATTAGAAGGGGGTTTTTGTGGAGATTTCAGTAATTTTGTTTTTTATAGTTGAAATCATCAGTCAATTGAGTACCCCAATAAAACGAAACGACCGTCCAGTTCTTCCAGGTTTTCCATGGTAGTCGATTGACCTATGATTTTAACTATAAAAATAATATATTTTAAGTTTTCTTGTAAATATCTATATCTTTATATTTTGGTTAATCATTTGTGTGAATCCAAAAAAAAAGTTTTAAATTAACATCCATAATTGAACATACAAAAAAAAAGAAGTTTACAAAATAGAATTTACCTAGTTATAAATCATTTTTAGACAAAATGTTGGTGGCATGAAAACATGTTGAATTCAATGAATTCTTCAAAATTCACATTGGGTTTTTTTGTTTTGTTTAAATCGGTTTCATAATGAATGAAATCAAATAACACTTATTGATTTCAATTAGTTGTACACTTACATTTAGCACTTTATTTTATTTGTTAATAGTTTAATCATAGGAAAGAATGTTATGAAGCATATATATATTCTAACCTTTTAAAATAGTACGGGGGATTATGAACCAAATATTTGGATACATTAAACCATATAACTATAGCTATAGGAAGTGATGTTTTACGGTTATTATAGTATAAATATCAAAACAAGTCTATATATAGACTGTATTAGTAAACAATGCAATTGAATAGTTATATACTGTTCTCGTTAAATGTAATCATTAAAATAGTTTTAATCAATTGATTAAGATCACATGTAAGAAGGTTTAATGACTGGCAAATATGGTATGTAATTAAAGCACCTGTCAAAGACAGAATCATCACGAAGCGAGCGATATTAAAAGATAATACCAAGGTAATACATAAGACGGTACAGAAGGATGATCGAGTATGCAAGTATGAACTTTAGTTGTTTGTATCAGTGATATGGAATGAAACGAACGCCCAAATTGATGTAATTTCATAAGAAAACATTTTACAGTCCTAACCTTTATTACTGCTCTAAAGAGATCATCAAATATTTTAATGTACTATATTTATTTACAAAATTAAAAGTCTGAACTGAAACTGCATCGTAAAGCATATCATCCGAATTAAAAATAATGTTAGGATCGTAATCAGATAACGTTCTGTATTTACAGAAGCACCTTTGATTAATTTGCTCGGTAAACATCTTTTTTTAATTATGCACATGACAAGCATTTTGTAAAACCCTTCTTGTTATTATCTGGATAGTCAAGTATCGAGGCAATTCATACGGGATACGCATTTGTCAATAAGAGACTGATCAATTGAAGTACTAAACATTAATGGGAAGATTCAAACAAGCACTTCAAAAGTGGATACATAACAATGTCTATTTTTTTTTAATTCTGTACAGCGATACATGAAATGACCCTGATCACTATCTTCATTATTGGCCAATGAACATAGCAAGTATTATTGTATGTATTACCAGTAAAAGCGTAATCAAACGCTAGTATGTATATAGCTTATGAATAATTTTGAATTTTTTTAGATTTGTAATCTATATATCACTTTAAATAACAAGGTCTTTAATGCAGTATCTTATCCAGGTAAATTAGGTTATTATTACTTATAAAACTGTAAATAGTTTCAAGATTGTTTACATAAATATAGATTTGTTTGCGAAGTAGTTGGTTAACGAAGAAAGGAGTAAAAAAGTAACAAAGTAGGTACTTTTTATAAATATCTCTATCAGCTTGTTCATGCCAGGCGTGTTTGTTATCCACAGCATATCGCTTCAATATTCAATCACATGAGACAAAAGATAAAAAGGTCTTCATTCATTTTTATTCACAGCAAAGTATACTTAATAACAGTACGTACTTTATAGTTATTGAGTTCTAAAAGATGCCATTTTTTAACTCAATAATGTAACAACAGACTTATTCACATCATGTCATCAGACAAATGATAGTGAATGTGACTTTCCAAATTTTATAACAAAACCTGTGAGCCGCTACTTAGAAACCTGATTGGTTTTGTGGTATGATCTAAATAAACTAAATTTATGATTTCCTTTTATTTCCCTTACGAC
Organism: Schistosoma mansoni; assembly: GCF_000237925.1. Taxonomy (NCBI): domain Eukaryota; kingdom Metazoa; phylum Platyhelminthes; class Trematoda; order Strigeidida; family Schistosomatidae; genus Schistosoma; species Schistosoma mansoni. The sequence goes on along the minus strand of NC_031498.1, from coordinate 18,467,029 downwards.
TGCCAACAATTAATTAGAGAAGTCCTCAGTGTGGCCTGAATTCTTGTTACACATGAATGAATAATGATTAAGTTATTGGTCTTTTGGGTTATATGGATGGTTAAACAGAGTAAATTCTGGCAACAACCGGTAATTTTTTCGGTGGATAATTGAACGGCCCACTTCATGAAAATGGATTCACATATACTAACCACATTTTGTTAGGAAATGCGCCAACAGTATAATACTTCACTGAAAGCACATCAAACTAGTGGATTTTCAGGGCAAAATACCCTTACTAATATATTATCTGTTCAAAACTAAGATATCAGATAACAGTGATAGTTATTCACAGCCTTAAGTTCAAAACATTTATGGTATGTACTGTTTACTACAAATACAGATGAATTTTTGAAATTATCAGGTAATTATCTGGATATTTGGGAATTGACAGTGAACATAGCTGTCATGAATCAAAGAATAGTATTAAATGAAGCACAATATAAAACTAAGGAAAACAAAATCTTCTGTAGCTCAAAATAGTCCGGCATGTATCTGAATTATTAAAATGACATTTATAGCGTATACATTAAAACATTATTTTGCTGTTGGAATTAGAAACAATAGGAGCTAAGATCACTCATAAGGAACTAGATAAACAAGGATGCATTATGAACAAAGGTGGATCGTTGCTAGAAGTGGAATCTAGGACGAGCGTTTCGTCCTATTTGGGCTTCTTTCGCTAGATGTATCTGGACCCCAGATTTGATGTGTACTCCGAGACTCGAATCAAGCACCGTTCGCTTCAAACGCTATCGCGTTATCCACTTGGCTACTGAGTTCCACTACTAACCACTATCCACCTGTGCTTTTAATGCTTGTGACTTAACGCAATATCAAGGCGACCAGTACCGGATGCACATATGCCAATAGATTAAATGTTCATAAGTGCAATAAGTAAAGTATGAAGATAACTAAACATATTATTTCTGTGATAGACAGTTGATCATGTTGCATTTTATGACAAATAATTATTTGGGCCAGTTTTGATGAATTAATTAATAGTCATTAACCTATTACTTTTATTATTGTATGCTTATTCATACAAGCATTTTCTGGATACATGAATACTTCAATTACTTCTGTTAAGCAAATAAATTTTAATTCCACTTAATTGTAACACTTGAATATTTATAGTTTACAACGATCAAAAAAAAGAACAATAACTACTATTTCGGATGTCAAGCTTATTTATATACATACATAATTAGATTCGGTATTTTGATTCAACAAAGATGACTGTTGACAACAAACTGAATGTCAGACAAAATAGTCTTATACCGATTGTATATTAAGTTTATAAAAAACTGTTTAACGTTTAGATAGCACGAAAAGAAATCAGTTTTGTATTGAGTTGCTATTAAAAATAAACATATCTCAAATAGTTGGATTGAATATTATATATATATTATGCTTTGGATATTCTTTATAACTCAAATGATTCGTTTATTTTAGTAACCTAATTTACTTTGGAAGTGTAGGAAGATGAAGAGTTTTCTTGTAGTGAAGTCTCTTAATTTATTCTTAATAGTAGCATGAAGGTATTTATTATGGTGAGTAGTGGTTGGTTCTACAAGGGTATTTTAACTTAATTAGTATTTTTGCGCCATTCTGAAATTGTTTAACATTAGATGTTAGTTATAAATGATTATCTAATTATTAGCAAGTCCTTAAAATGAGAAAATTTCTGTATTCAGTAGAATAACGACGTTAGAATTGCCGAATGAACTATTATTCACTGCAGTTTATATAAGTTATGGACAGTAGTCAAAAAACTATATTACACTGAGTCATCAATCATTTGTAATCATACTTAATTTTACGTTTAAAAAGTATTGATAAGGATTTGTGAACTACTTTTTGCTAGTTGACATAGAACGTTTCCATTGAAACCATCTGAAAAATAATCTCTTATGGAATAGTGTTAATACAGATTTTTCACCGTTTTATGCACATATATACTTTGTGTAACAATTAATGGTTTTCTAAGAGATAATTGTAATTATACAGTTTATTCATTCTTAGGATTAGTCATTGATTTAATAGTTCAAAGAATGGAGCGTTGCTTTTGATTATCATGTACTCAACGGATACTTAACTGAAATAATGTTCATGGAGTCCTTGGTACAATTATGCTGCCTTCAACCACATTCTATTCTACAGTTTTCTTTGGAAGATTATGAATAGCTTAGTGATCATTCTATAAGGGGGCTATAAATTAACGATTACTGTATATTGAACTGAAGAAATGTGAGTTACACGTTAAATAATTTAAATGCAGATAAAATCTTAGTCCCTTTTTTATTTGTAAAAGTGACACCATTATATTCCATCGAACTAGTTTAGGTACCAAACTATATTTAAGTTAAAATCAAGTTGTTTATTAAGTTTAAACATTTAGTTAATAGTAATGATTAGAAGATTTCGATACAAAACATAATAATCGGTGAAATTTCCTTTTAATGAATCGATATAAATGAAATAACAGTCAATATTATACTACTTAAATTGCTATAAGCAATCGAAATCTGTTAGTGTTATCCATAGAGGTACTATTGGTTATAAAAATCGAACTCAGTATTTGCATAATCATATCTCTTGATTGGAACATAAGTGTTTCCCAAAATTAATTCGTTATATAAAGTTTACATTGATTTTGTATCAGTTAAAAAGTCATAATAAAAACAATGCTGATTTATGCAGATTAAAGTTGTCGAATCATAGAACTAATGTAATAAATAAGATACAATGGCTAAATTGTGTATTTTATAATAGTGTATTCATATATGATCTATATCTGATTCTAAAGTTGAACATTTTAAGCCTTCCTATACGGTATTACTTCAAAATAATTACATTTCAAAATAATTCATTTTACGTTGTGGGTTGACTTTGATTAGAAAACCATTGAAAACCATGGTGAACTAATTAGTTATTTTTATTCTAGTGTGAAGTTCTTAATTACAATTCTATCAAGTCGTGAATGAATAACTATTAAGATTTGAAAGTAACTTAATAAAACTTGTCAGTGAGGTGAGTTTCAATGGCTTACACTTTTAATTTCAGTTAATTCACTATATTACGTGTAATTCGTATATTGTTAACGACAAAACCTTTCTGATTCATTGAATGATTGGAATTCACCCGTTACAGCTTTAGAGGAGAACTTTAAGAATCTCTCTCGAAGTAAGTCACTAAACAACGGATTTTAGTTATCCTGATTGAGCACTATAAGCTATTTTATCTTATCTGCGCAAATGTACATGTCTCATTTTTAGATATGTGCTTAATTTTCTAATTTTGTGGAGATAAATTACAATGATATTTAGAACAAATCATACACTTATAACCCTTATCATTGATTTTCATAATTTACTGGTCTACATTCATCGATGTTAGGGCAAAACGTTCTGTGTTGACTATGATGTACATCAGCTGCAAGTTATCAGTTTCGTGTTCTCATATGTATACTAGATTAGGAGTACTAGCTTATGATCATGTAAATTCCTAATAAATAGTTAACATCATTAAAACGCTAATTAGACAGGTAGACGACGCTTTCGGTTTTTAACCATTCCCACCCAGATTTGAGTTAGAGCATCATGTTACGCCTAATTTTAAGGTAAAACTATAATCATAGACATCCAGTTTATATAAAATATAGCTAACTTTTATAGAATAACACTTTTGTTAAACAACTAACCTGGAGTAGGAGCACATTCATTAGTATCAGCGATATGATTAGCTTCTAATCTAATGAATCTGTCAGGATTCCATGACCAGTAATCTTCTTCCAGACTCAGACTACTACCTTCATCTGATCCATTATCTTCACCTTTATTTTCACGTAATCTTCGTGGCAAGAAAGCGTCATCATCAATATATGGTACATCATAAGCACCTTCTGGGATACCCTCCTCTAAACTTCGTACGCTAATACTTTTGTCTACCTTAGATGGTGTTACAGAATCTGGATACAAATAATCGTCATTAACAGTTGGTTTTGGTTGCAGGCGTCGTTTACGTCTAAATTCATTGCGTTCTAGGGTTACTGCTCTTTTTTTAACATCACTTGTATCTATATATGAGTATCTATTCTCATTAAATTTGGATTTACTAAATCTGTCTAGTGTTTTAGTTCGTCTTGATCTATCATTCTTTTTTGATTGCCTCTCAACTGGTAGATACTTTGCAATTAATTCTGCATAACGTTGTTCAAATTCGGTTCTCTGTTCACCTTCTGAGTTCAGGCTTATTTCATCAACATTATCACGTATCCTCCTAAGTGCCGTATTTTTGTTCATATCATTTAAAGGTTTGGATTCCAGCTGGTTGTTTAACGTTTCTGGAGTTGATTGATTTTCCTTATTTCCATTCCTTAAAGATTGATGTTCTTCAAAATATTCGGGTGAGATGTTTTCTACTTTATAATTACTGATACTGCGTTTATTATCATCATTATCATTGGAATAGTGCTCTGTTACGTAACATTCCACTGTTGACCTTTTATGTATTTCAGCGTTACATAATTCATCACCTTGAATATCTACAGAGATATTCAACGGTTCTGGTCTGTCATCTGTTAAGTGTTCAACTGTCTGTAACTCATTGATAAGATTTTGTGTGGCGTACAATAATGGACCACTTTCCAGACCATTTTTTCCACATATGTCTTTATCAGATAATGACGTTCGGTTGTTTATCGCATCGATTTCAGTATGTTTTTCGTCATTTATCGATGGAGAGTTAGTTTGTTGAATATACAATGAGTCACCATTTACGGACCACTGTAAGTGGTCTTCTTTTTCAACATTATCTTGATCTTCAGTAAACAGTTTGTTTTTGCCATCGTCATAATCATCTTTATTAAGGACATCTGTAATAAAATCAGTACTATAATTTCGTTCTTCTGTCGTATGATTCAATTCAGGGGAAAGTGTATTTATGAGATCACTGTTGTCTTTTTCTTTACGATGGGATTCATATTCTGTAGTTATCTGTTCTTCTACTGCGGGAAATTCGACATCTTTTGAGTAGTCTGCAAATGAAATATAAGCCCCAGTATGGGATTCAGATGGTACATTGTGTATTTCCTCTTCATTCTGATCTACTTGAGTGTGTAACTGTTTGCCACTTCCATTTTCTGGTTGGTCAACTGATGTAGATATATCGTATTCAAATTTTGTTTCGACTTTCTCAAGAGGTGTTTGAATATTGCCTTCAACACCACCTGTACTAATTCTATCGAGATTTCCACCTACTTCCTCGTTTATATCATGTACAACAAAGTCAAATGGTATATCGTTTTCATCGGTGGGAAGCTGTTCACTTCGTTCAGTTAGATTCATTACTTCTTCTTGTGTAGTTTGCTCAAATAAATTTTCTGCTCTTTCATTGTCCTCAGTCAAGTGTACGTCATCATGATGTTGAGGCATAATTTGTTTTTCAGTTAAATGATCAAAAGACGCTTCCAATACTGTTTCACATTTATTCCTGTCTATTTCATCGATTTTTACACTTGATAAACTTGTCCCTTCCAAAGGGCTATGATCATCAATCATGTCTTTACTTTCTCTTATTCCGGAATATTCTAACTTTGCAGTATTTATGTTACTTTCACCTTCTTGATCGTCTATAATATTGGAATGTGTCTCTGATTTATCATTAGGAGGGTGATTTTCTTCTATATATACTTCAGTGAAATCATTGAAGTCAGTTATTAAAGCTGTAGGTTCAAACTCTTCTTCGGAGATATGTTCAAAAAATTTACTTGTGTTAGGCTCTTGATCACAGTAATTGGTGGACTCTGAACATTCCAAATTAAGTTTTGTTTCTTCATCATCATTCATCTGGAAATCTGTGATATTATTATGAGATTTTATCTTCTCGTTTATACATAACTCATTGGTATTTTGTGATTCTGTATCATTATTCTCATTTACATTTGGATGTATTTCTTTGCATTCTAATTCCAAATTATCACCGGATCCACTTTGAGTTAGATTTCGTGTTTCAACTTCAGTTATTAGATCATTTTTATTATCTATAACATATTCATTTGATGATTCAGTTACGTTTCCATTATTATGTTGATTTGAGTTGTCTAATTCATATTCAGTTGTCATTGGAAAAGGGACATTGTTATCCGAACAATCTACTGTATTTTGTTCTTCTTGATTTAATTCTTTATTTATCAAATCTTCATCATCGTTATTATGTGTAGTATTAAATGAATCCGCCATTACGGGACAATATGATCTATATATCAAGGTTTATTAAAATATTGTCAAGTCAATGAATAGGATTTGGTTTGAAGTTACACTATCAGTATTTTTGGCACAGTTAAGTTAATCCACTATCAGATAGATCAATTCCATAAATTCGTTTATATTATAAACATAATAATAATAAATTATATAATTATTAGAGGGAATAAACTGAATTGACTAAGGACAATCATAATGCCAATAATATTATAAATATATAATTAGAAAATGGTATTAATAATCCGTTACAAAAATACAGATTTCATTTTTTTTTAAAAATATGTAGTTTAATAACTTCCATTTTACTTGATTATGATTGGTTAAAAAGGTATATTATAAATAGATAAACAATGTAAATCATTCATTATTGTCCATCTTAATTATGTAATACCTATTACCGTACTAATAATATTGAACTAAAATAATATAAATTTATGAAAGTCGTTACTTCATTTGTAATATTAGAATATTATATGAGACAATTCTAATGTTGTTATCATTATATTTTAAATGAGTAATCGATGAAAAATGTAAGAAAAAATTGTTCTAACCAATCAAGTTGTTACTATATATGTATATTCTAACCAATCATATTGATTCATTAAACTTATTCATAAGATCAGAAGGCGTTTTGTGGATAATATAGTAATTTCAGTGGTGGATGTGTCACTCCATTGCGTGGGTCGATTGAAGTTAGACATTAATATCGTTGGATGCCGGCTCAGTCGTCTGGATGTTAAGCGCTCGAACGTGAGACTGATAGGTTCTGTGTTCGAAACTCGAGAGGCGGGATCGTGGATACTCACTGTTGAGGAGCCCCACAATAGGATGAAACGAGCGTTCAGTGCTTCCAGGTTTTCCATGGTGGTCTAGCTTCAATTGACTCATGATCTCAACTATTGAAGTTATTTATAGGAGTAAAAAAACAGAAACTTTAATAAAACATCATGTAGCTTTGTTTTTTTTCTAAAATAGCTTATTGAGCATTTTGAAGTAAATGATTATTGAATAGATTATGTATATCTAATCTTATTATATGATAATAATCTAGTGAACAGTATTATTGAGGTATAATTTCATTTATCCGACAATCGATTCCTAAAGCATAAATAACTTCTCATAAATGAATTTAATTCATTGATGAACAATCATCTAATTCCTATGAATACTGCTAATATCATCTAAGGTCGATTTTGAAATGATCCATAGAGCAATAGAAGCTATTTACTAAATGTTCAGTTTGTTAAAATAATACTATTTTCGTGAATAGATTAATGCTTTCTGTCAAATAAAACATTTGTTTACTTCGAACATACTGTCATTTTTATCGTCTTTATGGTGATGGATTTTCTTTCATGTCATACAAGTATGAATGAAGAAAATTCAAAGAGGGCAGAGTGTCAGTAACAAACAAAAATTTCTGTTCAGAACTATAAAATATAGGAAAGCAATTTATGGTGCATTTTCTGTGTCCTCATTTTCACTGTAACTGTTTTCATATGAAAATGGATTAGATACATTGAGAATATTCAAAGGAATGTAAACTGTTGTTAAAACAACAGAATTCTCTTGTTTTGCATGAAGAAAAAACAAGAAATGTTTATAATATCAAAATTCAAAAAAATAAGTCAGGTACCTAATGGTCGAGTAATACAAACTTTCGAGCACTGTTTGGATTTTTGACCCATTATTTTTAGGACATTACATGTAGTTGCAATGTTGAACTGTATGTTTTGGTAAAAAATATAGTGACAGAAAACTGTGTATATAAATTGTTGATGAACTGGAAACATTGTAGATTTGACAATGTCATTATGTTAAATGGATATGGTGATCTTCACTCTAAAACAATTCCCACGCAAGACAAAAAGTATGAACGCGAATGATAAATACCCAATAATCGTCAAAATCTAGCTAAAAGAAGTAATTACGGCAATGAAGAATAGTTACAGCCCAGGATAACTGTTTTGAAGTTGTTCCGTTCTCTGAGATGGTTCAAATCATGCATCACCTCCTATAAGACGTAATCAAATATACATTACTAAAGATGTTATATCAAATGGTTGTAAACTGAACGTTGAATTTGACGTTCTGTAACATCTTTATAACGTGTTTTTCAAAGCATTTTAGATGTTTTAAAAACAAACTTTAAACGAATGTTCTGATAATATGCGTTAAATAATCGGTTTCTTTAGTCGCGAACTTTATACTACATTTTACTGAGAATCGGTGAGGAGAATGTCGTCACAATTCAAATACATTCGTACACCGATTAAAATTTGGAGTTAACTTGTCCTCAGTACCATTTGTATACGGATATACAAGCTAAGAGCTTAAAAAACTACACTTTTTTCGCTTAATATACAATCCACTGAAGTATATTTTAAAGACATCAGATAACTTTCATCTAAAGTATTATTTTATCCTCATAATCAGTATTTAAAAGAACATTATGTTTAAAACTGAACTAAGGATTGTTAGTCTTTGATGTCTCTAAATATCAGTCAAAATATTTCTAAATTAAGATGGGATAAACGATGAAAGAGAATAAACATTACTTTGTTCAACTGTTTTCTTTCAAATAAACTCATTAGAACAAGAAACAAATTTCTTTTATTTCCGTAGTAATTTTAGGTCATTAGTCAGCTAGACAATTCTAAAATGCTTATTACTCTCATAAAGTTGATCTAAACTGTTATTAGATTGTTAAATGAAGATGATGAGTTAACACTGAAAGGGTTAACGTAAATTTTTTCATAAAGATATTCTTCAGAATCTGTAGGAATACATTCATGAATAGAAAATTAACGAAAGTACCAAGAATTTCTTTATCATTCCAACAAAGAAGACATCTTAGCAAATCGTTATGAAATGGTTTTGTGCATAATAATTTAACCTATTAAAACATTAGTATGGAAAACTATTTCATTTCAAGTGTTCTTTCTGATACGTTTTTATGTAACTCTATAAACTGAGAAAAGCACTAAATGACGGATAAGTTGTCTGATGTGTTTTTACGTGATGGATTTTCATAGTTGAATTCTTGACTTTTTTTCAGAACAGATAACTAGTTTTACGGACAGTCATTTCATGAAAATAATCTGAAAACTGAAGTGAAAAATGTCACAGTAGGTCATAATAAACTTAAAACTATTAGTTAACAGAAGCAATTGTTCATAATGATATTCAAACAAAGCAATGTTGAATGATCTGAGACAACAGTTGTCTATACTTTTTGTATATACATAAATTGTTGGATGAAGCTAAATAAATGAATGATATCACAATAAAGTGAGATGTCTGTTTTAGAATGTTTAGTATCTAATATTACTCGATTACATGATATATTCACGACGCTCATTTTGTATCTTACTGTAGAATTAAAGAATTACTAACAAATATACGACGTGCAACGACTGAAATCCACTGATCGTGCATCATTAGATTTTTGAAGTCGAAAAAATCTACAAAATTATCTTTTTTATATGATACATCGAACTAAGTTTAAACCATAAATTTCGTCTTTATATTTAAAAAAAATATAAAAGAGTCTCTTAAGATAGGTTTCTAAACGTTTTTCATCAAGTGGTTTTTAACAGCAATTTTAGAATTCTACATCTAATACTTTAAGCAGCTGCTTTTTGTTATAGTCGGATCACAAAATTACAATAATGGGCATCATGATGCTGGATAATGAAATAAATACTTCATTTAGAAGAGTTATAAGGCTTCAGTGTGAAAGCCCAGTTCCTTCGCAGGTCACGCGGCTGATGCCCCTTCTGACAACTAGAGCAACCATTTATCTGGGTACATGGAATGCTCTCACAATATGAGAAACCGGGAGAGTCTTCCAAAGTACTGCAGAAACTAGGAGATACAACCCGGAGGTTCTTGGGGTCAGTGAACCACGTTAGACGCAGTTCGCACAACAAAGACTAGCTTCAGGGGAGCTTCTGTTATACTCCGGTCATGATGAAGAAAATGCCCCACATACGCAAGGCGTTGCATTGATGCTGTCCAAACAAGCACAAAATGAACTTATTGAATGGGAATCCCATGGACCAAGGATCATCAAAGCTTCCTTCAAAACAAGGTAAGAGGGCACAACAATCAACGTCATCCAATGCTATGCGCCTACCGACGATTACAACGAAGTCGTTGAAAACCAATTCTACGATAGGTTGCAGTCAATCGTCGAAATTTCCTCAACAAAGGACCTGACCATTCTGATGGGAAATTTCAATGCCAAGGTTGGAATGCACAACACCGGATATGAAGACATCATGGGACGACATGGACTAAGAGAAAGGAAGGAAAATGGTGAGAGGTTTGCAAACCTGTGTGCCTTCAACAAACTAGTCATAGGCGGCACTATATTCTCACATAAACGCATTCACAAAACCGCATGAACTTCACCGGATCACACTACGCAGAACCGAATCGATCATATCTGTATTTACAAAACGTTCAGGAGGACGATGGGGGATGTGAGACCCAGAAGAGGAGCTGATCATCACTTGCTGGTCACCAAGATGAAATTAAAATCTAAGAAGCATTGAGACAATTAAATCATACAACAAAGAAGCTTTCTGAAAATTATAGTAAACCAGAACAACCAGTGAAAGCAAGGAAAGAAAGATAATCCCCAACATTGAAGAACAACGAAACAGGTGGGTAGAACACTTCAAAAATCTCCTGAATCGACTAGCTATACTGAACACACCCAACATCAATGACGCACTCACGGACCTTGAAATCGATGTTGGCCCACCAACAATTGAAGAGATCAGCATGGCCATCAGACAAAGTAAGAGCGGCAAAGAAGCGGGACCAGACAATATTCCAGCAGAGACACTGAAAGGAGATGTAGCAGCAACTACAAAGATACCCCATATTCTCTTCAGTAAGATTAGGGATGAAGAACAAATACCAACAAACTGGAAAGAAGGATGTCTAATCGAAATACCAAACAAATGCGATCTCAGCAAGTGTGATAACTACAGGGGCATCACTCTTCTCTCAATACCAGCAAAAGTCTTCAACATGGTATTGTTAAACAGAATGAAGGACTCCGTAGATGCCCATCTCCGAGATCAACAGACTGGATTCCATAAGAATCGACCGTGTACAGACCAAATCGCAACTCTACAGATGATTGTGTAACAATCAACTGAATGGAATTCATCACTCTACATCAACTTCATTGACTACGAAAAAGCATTTGATAGCGCCGACAGGACAACACTATGGAGGCTTGTTTGACACTACGGCGTGCCTGAGAAGATAGTCATTATCATACGAAATTTTTATGGTGGTTTGAACTGCAAGATCATGCATGGAGGACAGCTCACTGACTCGTTCGAAGTAAAGACCGGTACCAGACAAGGTTGCTTACTTTCACCCTTTCTTTTTCTCTCGGTGATCGACTGGATCATGAGGACGTCAACATCTGGAAGGCAACGTGAGATATAATAGATAGCTAGGATACAGCTGGACGGTTTAGACTTCGCAGATGATATGGTACTGCGATCACACGCGCAACAACAAATGCGCCAGTGTGGCAACATCCTCAGCAGCAGTGGGTCTCAACATACACAAAGGGAAAGGCGATACAATACAACATGCACCAATCGAATCACACTTGACGGAGAAGCTTTGGAGGATGTAAAAACCTTTACATATCTGGGCATCATCATCAATGAACATGGTGCAAGATATGAAGGGACGGATCGGCAAAGCAAGAGCAACATATTTACAACTGAAGAACATCTGGAACTCAAAACAACTGTCGACCAACACCAAGATCAGAATTTTCAGTACAAATGTCGAGACAATTCTACTGTATTGGGCGGAGACGTGGAGAACTACGAAAGTCATCATCCAGCAGATACAAGTGTTTATTAACAGTTGTCTACGCAAAATGTATCGGATCAGTTGGCCAAACACTATCAGCAACATTCTAGTGTGGAAGAGAACAAACCAGATTCCATTAGAGGAAGAAATCAGGAAGAAGCGCTGGAAATGGATAGGATTCACATTGAGGAAAGCAACCAACTACGACACAAGGCAAGTCCTCACTTGAAACCCTCAAGGCCAAAGGAGAAGAGGAAGACCAAAGAACACATTACGTCGAGAAATAGAGACAGACATGCGAAGAATGAACAAAAATTGGATAGAACTAGAACGGAAGGCCCAGAACAGGGTGGGTTGGAGAATGTTGGTCGCCAGCCTACGTTCCATTGGGAGTAACAGGCGTATGTAAGTAATATACATAAAAGTGGGATAAATATATCGAACGTAGTTTGTAACTTTGAGAATCAGATTTGTTTTAATTAAGTCACGCATATCGTTTAATAGATTTCTGCATAACGATTAACAAATTATAAAACTATCAAATTAGGAGAAAGTAAAACAACGTAAAAACAAACAACGTATTATTTTCAATAAAGCTTTATTTTCAAATTATGATATCGTAAATCGGACATAATAAATTGGACATAATACAATTCTATCAAGATAAGTTTATATCAAAAACAGTTTATCATGAAACTCTTCTATTCTAATAAATAAACATGAATGATTATGACAAATAGTTTAATTTGATGTTCTTTCTTGAATTCATGACTTCGTTTTTAGGCGTTATGTTGACGTAATAACGATATAAATAAAGTGAATTATCCTGTCAGATGAATAAACACATATTTTAAGCAATAACATGAATTCGTGTAACGAAAACGCTTCATGAAAAGAAATAAATCGAATGACTTTGTATATACTTCCTAGTGTATAATTTCACTAATATTAGTAATCTTAATAGAGATAACTAACTTATACTGTGCATATATAGCTAGAATGTCAGCAAACTTGACGACATCTGCTTGTAAATAAATGATAGTAAACTTATTAGTTAAGTGGAAGATACATAAAATTATCACATAATAAATAACGGTTCATATAGTGCGAAAAAGTGTGAATGTCATCAAATCTAGACAAACAAAGTTAGACTATGTTCATCTTACTTTTGTAAATATCGTGTGCACAATCTACAAGTTAGTGGAAAGCACTTGATACGTTATCAGAACCACGGTGATTGGCAATATAAAATGATTAGCTTAAAACCGTTTGTCAGTATGGGATTGTGGAGATTGTTGATGATTTTTTATTGACATCATGGATCGATAGATTTTATGTCCCCATTGAAAACCTTGAAGCACTGGATGGCCGTTTCTTTCTAGTATGTGAACCCTCAAAAGAGCACATCCACGGTCTCACACTAAGGATCCGAACCCAGGACCTTCAGTCTCGCGCGCAGACGCTCAATCTCTGGACCACTGAGTGAGATCGAAGGTCCTGGGTTTGAATCCTGAGTGTGAGATCGTGGATGTGCTTTTTTGAGGAGTCCCATACTCAAACGAAATGGCCATCCAGTGCTTCAAGGTTTTCAATCGTGGTATAACATTTATCGATTCGTGATCTCAGTCAATAAAGATTAAATTGGTAATAATTGTCAGAATTCACTAGAAGAGAGGTGTTATAAAAGGTTTTCTCGAATTTTCCATTGTTATGCAGCATGACCATATGATCAAATTCTGTTGTCCAGCGCACTAAATCAATAATTCAATATCATTGAAAACATAAGTGTATTAAAAGAATATCATACGAACAACAAAATGTGATTTGTATTAGATTTATTTTATAGTTTGTGAAAGTCGAAGTTTGGTTAAATACGGATTTTGATTCAGAAGGTTAGAAACTATGGTTATTACTTATCACTTTTAAATACCAAAATTAATAGCGTCAACTGTTGAATAATGTAAAGTTAACAAATAAATTCTACTATAATATAAGTGTAATTGTTCGCTTTCATAAATCTGCTGAGTAAATTAAATGGTGATCTAAGTATTTGTTAGTTTAACGCAACAATTATTTAAGGAAGGTCTCATATATACAGTCGTCATCTATGTATCTGGGCTAGAATAATGATGCTGACATGGCAAACGGCTTTGATTTATCTTAACACAAAATACATATTGCATTTAACTTTCAAGTATAAATATTTTTATTGTTAAAGAAATTTCGAGCAGATTTTAGATGTATATTTAATTCCAAGTATTGCGTTTAAATTATGTATATACGAAACCTGGCATGACATTCGTCGCATATGGTTCTGCATTTCTCTTGAGGCAGTACAACGGACGTAAATTACACTATGGAATTGATCTTATGGTAAATATTCCAGTTGGTTTTCAGTGGTCATGCTTTCAGTGAATTTCCAGTTGGTATTTGATTGCCCAGGGTAATCAAGTAAAAATTCCAATTCTTATTTTTTTGTAGGTTAAATTATTGGGTGACCTTAATTAAATATGCACTGAAAACTAGGTAGCTCTACAAAAGTGTTCTGTCTTAATATAGGACATGTCAGCAGTGTACATCCATGATGCAATCGAAGAATAAAGATTGGATAATATCTTATGATGAACAGTCAACCTCTTGACTGCTGAGCTGGGATCCTATGGTTCGTATATTTAACTTCAAAAATCAGTTGGAGATGTATTCTTTAAATTTTAACACACATTGGAAACTATCAATTGTAATGATGATCATATGTTATAAAAAAACAATCATTATTATTTATCTTCTTTTCATGTCATTTTAAAAGTAACATTAATAGCATATTTTGTGTATGTAATGGAAACCTTTATTTTATGCAACGGATTATGAATAAGTAAGATTTGTTAAAAAGTTGATTGAAATGATACAAACATACGTATGAAGTGTATATTGCTAGCTTTTGAAAGGAAATAACTTAACTCCTTATGATTATACTGTTCTTAACGATTTAGAAAAAAAGTATCAACAACAGCATCAGTAATGGAATCTTTATCAAGATCAATAATTCCACCTAACTATAAATTCATGTACTTATGTATGAATTTGTTTTTTTCCCAAGAAATAAACTGATTGATGCACTAATGATATTTCATTATGTTTCACATATATACAATTGCAATTTTATGATGTAAAGTTATATCAACTCTCAGATATCTCAACATTTTCAATTAGTTATCTGAACGATTTGGCAGTTTAATCCATCATAGGAATTCCATATGATATTGACTATCTTCTCAAGCACGCCGTAGTGTCAAACGAGCCTCCATAGTGTTGTCCTGTCGGCGCTATCAAATGCTTTTTCGTAGTCAATGAAGTTGATGTAGAGTGATGAATTCCATTCAGTTGATTGTTACACAATCATCTGTAGAGTTGCGATTTGGTCTGTACACGGTCGATTCTTATGGAATCCAGTCTGTTGATCTCGGAGATGGGCATCTACGGAGTCCTTCATTCTGTTTAACAATACCATGTTGAAGACTTTTGCTGGTATTGAGAGAAGAGTGATGCCCCTGTAGTTATCACACTTGCTGAGATCGCATTTGTTTGGTATTTCGATTAGACATCCTTCTTTCCAGTTTGTTGGTATTTGTTCTTCATCCCTAATCTTACTGAAGAGAATGTGGGGTATCTTTGTAGTTGCTGCTACATCTCCTTTCAGTGTCTCTGCTGGAATATTGTCTGGTTCCGCTTCTTTGCCGCTCTTACTTTGTCTGATGGCCATGCTGATCTCTTCAACTTTTGGTGGGCAGACATCGATCGAGAGTTACATGGGTGCGTCTTTGATGTTGGGTGTGTTCAGTATAGCTAGTCGATTCAGGAGATTTTTGAAGTGTTCTACCCACCTGTTTCGTTGTTCTTCAATGTTGGGGATTATCTTTCCTTCGTTGCTTTCACTGGTTGTTCTGGTTTACTATAATTTTCAGAAAGCTTCTTTGTTGTATGATTTAATTGTCTCAATGCTTCTTAGATTTTAATTTCATCTTGGTGACCAGCTAGTGTTGATCTGATGCTATATCAGCTGGTGATTATCTTGCCTTCCATGCTTTTCACTGGTGGTTCTGGTTTACGATATTTTCCAGTGAGCTTCTTTGTTGTATCGTACAACTGTCTCATGTTTCCCTCTCCTGCAGCCTTTTCCGTTGTCATTGCTAAATCTTTCACATATTTACGTCTGTCGGTTCTGATGCTCCTCTTCACTTGCTTGTTTGCTTCTGTGTATTCGGCTTCTGCCCTTGCTTTTTCTGCTCTTATCCGGCTGGTATTGATTGTTACCTTCTTGTCTTTCCTTTCTTCAATCTTATCCAGTTTACTAACAGTGATCCATTCTTTGTGATGGTGCTTCTTTTGGTCCAGAACCACCTGACATGTTGAAACGATTGCCTCCTAAATCTTTTTCCAGTTGTTCCCTATAGCAGTTCCCTCTCCATTGAGTAGATCATGAAAGGCCTCGAACCTGTTGCTGAGGGCTATTCATTGGGAGTACCAGGCGTAAGTAAGTAAGAGTTGTTTGAGTTATTTTGTTAAATTAACAAAAATTGATTGAATCATATTTTCACATGTACATTGAATGTGAACAGACACATTTAATAAAATAAGATACAATAATCATTGATATTGATTATTTTTATTTAGTTAAGATACATGATAAATAACCATTATTAGTAAGAAAAGTACTCATACATTGCAGCTACAGTTAATAAAGTACATTTTCTAAAGTATTTTGATAAACAAAATTTTATAGTTCTGAACTTATTGGATATTGTCATTATGTTCCTACATTTGTTTAAACCTGAGGAGATTTACTAATATTTATTGAGATTTTTATTTAAATGTGAATCAATATAAATATATACTGAAATATTATAGTCATGTTGTGGTGTGGTCTATTGATGTCGACATAAGTAATATATGGTGATGGTGACACATATAATGTATTTTGGCAGAAGATCGATGAGGAACGAAAAGGAATGAAGCGCAATCTGTACAAAAATGCATGAACAATGAAATCAGAGAAGACGGACTGATATTTGCACAAGAAACAGTTAAGATTGAGACATTTGATTGTTATTTTGCAAATTAACTGGTTACTGTATGGTTATCAGAATTTAATGAGATAGTCTGTAATTTGTGCTTAAATACATTCGACTGTCCCCACCCGTTTTCTGTTCACTATAAAGTGTATAATTTTTGTTATTTGTAGGAGTAGCTCATAAGTACAACATTCTTGGTAGTTAACAATGAAACTAGCTAAAAAGAATCATGGGAGGATGACATAACAGATTTCAGCAAGGTAGGATAAATATATAAACTCAAAGAATTAACTATATATTCAGTGTATTCGAGATTCGATCATGCAGATATTTTAATCTTTAATATTTTGTAATGAACAGAGTATTAAGTATAATGGTGTTACTAGTTCAACAACCATTAGCAAAAATAATGATTTTTTTATACGCTTTTATCCAGGATATGCTACTTAGAGGTGGGAGTCATATTTCTAAAGAGCTTTCAATCATCTAATTACTAAATTTCAGATTTTTTATTTGCCTTACACTAGACGAAATCCATCACCTAAAGTAGCTACTCCATTACATTGTTCCTCGGAATTTCATGTAAGTACTGAGTTTCTACATAACTTAAGAATTTAATACACATTTTGTTAGTGTTCAGATCTGTAATTCAGATACGGCTGGTATATTGAATTAAGTGTCGTTTGTGCCGACAACGTAGCTGTCTCTGACTCCGGTAAAGTGTATGTCACACTTCATAACCTATATGCATTTAGTTGAATATTAGCTAAGATGATAAAAAATTACTTGCTTCTGTGAATTAAAAGTATTAAACTCTCATTCATTTCAATAAATATCATATGCATTCAGTAAAACATAACCATTACCACTGAACACTGGGTGTCCATAGTTTATAACAATTAATAAATTGAGTCTGCTTACATTGCAATCTACCGTGAAGTATTGTGATGTTGGTGATTAGTTTCTTAACTATTGATTTTTAATATTAAATATATATCATTCTCATTATAAGTAAATGAAGCTTGATTTATTTGAATTTATCAAGTGAAACATTGACAATCTCATTTATTTCAGAACAAAGTTTCATTGCTAACATCTGTTCAGTTGGATCTTTTCAAGATCTAAAACAACTGTAACCTGATTGCAATTAAATCATATGGAGTATCTATTTAAATGATGTGTCTTCAATAATAGGTAGGTTGTTGATATTATGATTGATATGTAGGAATCTAAGTATTCACCAAGTTGTTAGAATTGGGTTGAAATATTATGAAAATGACATTATTTGGAAGTACAGTTTGGGGCTAAACAATTGTAGATAAAGTATGAAGTCATAGGGTATTTTTAACTAGACGGGAAACTACATTTCGCATTTTGTCTTCCTTTTCTTGTAGAAATGTTGGTTTTATTGTTTGAACCAATAATGCGTTAATATTATTGGATAAAATGGAACTAAAGAATCATGAAATTCATAGAAAACTTCAAAATGTCTATTGTATCTTAACTCAGTTCCGAGTCATTCGCTAAACAAATTCTTCAGAGTTTGAAGATAATCGTACTTATAGGTAGCTCTTTTTAATCCATTTCTCAATGAACGTAAGTTTAGTTAAGATGAATTTTTTTATTCACAATAAATATGGATTTCCTCAGTCCCAACTTAAATGAAGTTATCTCTACACAATATTATATCTGCACAAAAATACCATTATTTTAACGGAAGTATCTAATAAACCCTTTCAGTTGAAAACAGATTTGCCATTCTGGTCTCAAAATCTACCATTTATTCTCACTGTAAATGTATTTAGAAAGCTTGGATCGTTGGATTTTATCTGGAACTGTGAGGTGACTCATCTACAAGGAAGATAATGACTGACGATTGTAGTAAAAACTAAAAGTTTTTGTAAATCATTGTCATATCAGATAATTTTATTTTTTTTTTGTTTATTAATTTGACAGCTGATTATGTTTGACTATCATATGCCATGGTTCTATAGAATACCAATGTCCACTATAAACCAATATAAAAGTTTTCAAATTATCAGCTTCTTTCGTAGGATTGTTTGCTTAATTAAAACAGCTTGGATCATTTGTATTTTTCACGAAAAAATTAATTATACTCTCAAGAGGATGTTATTGATAGTACTGTAAATAATGCGAATAACCGCTTAAAAGGTATATCTAACGTTTAGAACTCGCTGTATAAGTCGAGAAAAGATGGAATATATTCGTGGCTAATTATATCAACTATCTTAGACTACTATATGTCAGAGTCTTTTAAATAGTCTTCTTCATTTTGTTTTCTGAAGTTTTATTCTTTATGTAATTGCTTGTTTAAAAAAATGGACAGTTAACATGATACTTGAGTTGAATATTCTTAGCTGACAGCGATATGTTGGTAATTTTATTCTTTTCAATGTATTGTTAGAATAATTTTTTCTGGTTAGCGTTTTTTAGCGAGTCGGTTTTCTACAGGATGGGGTCGCTAACCCCATGCCCAACCCTTCTCCTTTACTCGGGCTTAGGACCAGCAGTAGCCCCTGGAGGAGCTGCAGGAGGAGTTGTACTGTATGAGGCGGAGACGTGGAAAACTACAAAAATCATCATCCAGAAGATACAAGTGTTTATTAACAGTTGTCTACGCAAGATACTTCGGATCCGTTGGCCGGACACCATCAGGAACAAGTTACTGTGGGAGAGAAAAAACCAGATTCCATTAGAGGAAGAAATCAGGAAGAAGCGCTGGAAGTGGATAGGACACACTTTGAGGAAATCACCCAACTGCGTCACAAGACAAGCCCTCACATGGAATGCTGTAGGCCAAAGGAGAAGAGGGAGACCAAAGAACACATTACTCCGAGAAATGGAGACAAACATGAGAAGGATGCTCAAAAACTGGATAGAACTAGAAAGGAAGGCACAGGACAGAGTGGGTTGGAGAATGTTGGTCGGCGGCCAATGCTCCATTGGGAGTAACAGGCGTAAGTAAGTAAAGTAAGTAATGTATTGTTTAAGTTTCGGCTCATTTAATTAGAAACGTAGTGAATATTAGTAGCCTAAATTTTAAAATTTCAAATCTTATTTCCTTGTTACATTTAAATAGTTTTAAACACTTGAAAAAAATTATATCCACAGCACATTTTTTTAAGTTCTCCAAGGCAACGAATGGGTTAATGAACAAAATTCAATTTCCTGAAACATGCTTAAACACAATGTAAGTATAATATTCAGGTAAAACACTTTTATAAGTAACTGATTTTCCCAGTATATGGTGAGAATAATCACTTGGCTTAAAATTATTATTGACTGAATTTTATAAATTTCTATATTTACATATAAGACAAGATGAAACTCTCTCTTTATTAACATAACCACAAGTAAGTCTTTGTTTGATGTGTTGCATCAGTCCTAATTGAAGAATATGATTTGTTTTAACCATGAAAATACCTCTTTTGAAATAAATATATCACATCATCCCAGTAACAGATGAATGGTTGTGTATTTCTATTGAGTGGATTATTAGCCACCTGAGGGCGAAAAAATTCAAAAACAATTTACAGGATTCGAATCCTTTCGTTACGTTCGATAAAATGAATTTGGTAGAATTAATGAACAAGAATTTAGAATTAACGATTGTAAATCATTTACTGTTCACTATTATTTAAACAGAAGGTAATAATTAATTTCTTGTTGATCAATGTTTTATCATAATCACTTGGAAAGATGCAAAAGTTTTCGAATTATCGGAGCTGATAAAATTTAAAGGATGCTAATTTGCAATCGCAGTTCAAAATAAACTATGATAAATTTTTTTAATGCTTTACCTCTAGAAAGATTACATCATCGTGTATGGTTACGCAATTCCAATGGCAAACTACTTTTGAAAATTAATTGTCTGAATTTCAGTGATAATTAAATCCTATTGATTAAGTTACAGTGTAATAACTAGTCACAATGATGGCATCACATGTATTATGCTTTGGGGAGTTATGATAATTTTATAGAATTGAGATCATGAGTCAATTAAAGCTAGAACACTATCGAAAAACTGGAAGCACTGGACGGCTGTTTCGTTCTATTATGAGACTCCTCAGCAGTGCGAATCCACGATCCCGCACTCGCAAGATTTGAACCCAAGATTTACCAGACTCGCGTCAGAGCACTTAACCGATAGACTGGCTCCATGAGGTATTTCCTGGAGTTCTTGGTGAGAAGCAGTAACCAGTGGAGTTCAACCAGGTCTGTTGGGAGATATCAACTCACTGATGACATTGGTGAATAGATGCTCAATTTCGTGGATCGGTTGAAGTCAGATATTAACACCGTTGGAAACTGGCTCAGTGGTCTATCGGTTAAGTGCTCTGACGCGAGTCTGGTAAGTCTTGGGTTCAAATCTTGCGAGTGCGGGATCGTAGATGCGCACTGCTGGGGAGTCTCATAATAAGACGAAACAGCCGTCCAGTGCTTCCAGGTTTTCGGTGGTGGTCTAGCTTTAATTGACTCATGATCTCAACTATATAAAATTACTAAATTCTTTACCAAACCCCTTCTGATTATTGATAACCAAAGGGAAACCCTAGACTAAGTGGAAATAAACCTCTTGATGAGGCTAATAGTTATATATATATACATTATTGCCGGTCATGCAATAAAGGTCACATCTTTCGTCTCATTCGGGACTCGATAGCTTGATGCAGCTATATCCAAGAGCTAGTGTTCACTAGGGAACTAGAACTTGGTATCTTTTGTCTCAAACTCCATCGCGTTATCCACTTAGACTGATCAAAGGTCAGTCAAAAATATCAACAACAGGATAGTCCAAATCATTTTCAAGTTTGTCTAAAGCTTATTTGGGTTTGCTAAATGAGTGGCTAATTGAACTAAAAAGGTAGATGGATAGTACGATGGTGTTTGAAGCAAAAGATACTGAGTTCAAATTCCTGAAAGGGAACATCATCTCCGGGATGAAGGTATACCCAACTGACGAGTCCCATATAATGCTGAACGCGCGTCCTAGATTCCAGTAACATCTACAATAAATCTATTTTATATCAACTTATGTCATAATGACTGCGTAAAAGCAACCCTCAGAAGATGTTTCATCTGGAAATTTTTCTTATATTATTTTCACTGTCAACTAAATATTGATAACTTTTCTTTTAGACGTTAAGTGTGAGCCAGGCTTCAGTTGACTATTTATAATAGATTTGTAGGTAATTCATAATTTGATCGATTATTGAAAATATATTAAAAAATGAAAATAATTGCGTATTTTTCAACAGAAATTATTCTAATAAGCTAATTTCGGTATGATGACATTAACGAATTCCTAATAAAAAACCACAATAGAAGAAGTTCATAAGGTGTAGTTATGAAATACGTTTAGTAAAGAAACGTAAACTGTAATAAACTACAGCGTATATACATACAAATGAATAGGAAAACTAAATTATGAATTCATCAGAAACAATATTGATGAATTAAGTGTTCAATGAAGAAAATCTAAATCATTCAACTTTCAATGCTTACAAGTTAGACCTTTTCTTTAATTATATATATATATATATATAATATTTATGCTACCATTCACAGCAGTATGCTTCCAATTAGAGACTAGTGAATGTAATCGAGTGAGAGTAACACGAAAGAGAGGCACAGACAAGAAATAAAACGTTGTCTGAAAAGAATATGAAAAAGAAACGAGAATAGAAACACTGGTCATTGATCAAATATAAAAAAGTAGTTCATATGGAAAATGCGACGAAATCTTAATCAATCAAACTAACTTAATAGCAAAAACGAATAATTTTATTAACAAGACGATAGGCTATTGAATGTAAAGCTAATGAAAAGCAATTATTCGGCTTCTCAACAAACACCACCAAGTTAGATTTCCGATAGAAATACAATTTAAAAGTGATAAAATTTGATAATTGTGCTATTCACGTTTAACGCTACTGGTACTTGTAATTCTAGTTGCTTTACGAACTGTATATTTCACTTCATTTTAGATTTTCATATAAATTTAGCAAAAACCTTATCAGTGTGTGTTATCTGTTTTTACTAACGGAAGTGTAATATCTCTATACATTTATACATATGATATTGATTGATTCTATAAATAATGTTTAACTTACTTATTGAGTACTATTGTCTGAAAATGAGTCTAAAAATATACCGAAAGTATAATAAATAAAACAATTGATACAATCAATATATTCTCCCTTTAAAGCAAATCTTCCTGTATTCTATATACAATTGAACTGTCTATATCATCATATACACTCAAAGAATCTTTTTACATAAAAAAACTAATAAGGATAAGTTTGACATCATGTTTTACTGAAGTTAGTTTGAAATCAATCTGCGTTTTATTGATTAACAATTCGTACTATATATAGTTGAAATCATGAATCAATTGAAGCTAGACTACCATAGAAAACCTGGAAGTACTGGACGGCCGTTTCGTCCTATTGTGGGACTCCTCAGCATTGCGCATCCACGTACTTTAATAAATAATAGTAAAGCCGGTTCACAACTGAATTATCAACCGTTTATTATAGAGGGTCAGTATACTAATGTCGTATTAATAAAATGTGTCATAAACAATTTAGATTAACTTTATTTACTGAAAAATACTCTTGAGGCCATTTTTTATACAAACTTGATTGTATTATTCTCTAGTACAATTTTTTTTCATTTTACTTTCTCTAGTTGTAGATAATTATCAATAATTCATCTTGGCACTGGAAATAACTTTATAGAACACCGTTCATAAATCATCAAGCTATCCACTTAAGAAAAAAATTAAAAGTTCCCTGCTGATGCATTGGATTACCGTGATACATGTCATAAATGAACTACTTAACAATTACTGAACTAGCAAAATTAAAACAATCATATATCACATGTTTGTTCTCTTCATCTAATGTTGCTATTTATATCAAATTGATTATGCCTATAAAACTGGTGTGAATTCTGTAATTATTATTTTCAGAATATATTATTATTACTACTTATTTTCCTTAAAATGTTTTGAGATTAATTGTGTATCTAAGATAAATATCCAAATAAAAAAAATCAAATAACGACTTTCACTATAGTTGTAGTATACAACTACGTATCACTGATCTAAAATGTAAACAAATTCAGTTCATTACTTGTAAGGATGAATAAAATATCAAACATTTAAAATTTATTATTATCTAGAGAGAAATAGGTTTCAAAAAGCATGGTAATTTTATCAAAGATAAATGGAATATCATGAAATGAATATTACTTTTATTGTTATTTTGTGTTGTCACCATATAACATTAGTACCATAGTATGTGGATTGTTGAAGCAAGTCATTTCGTTAAGTAACTCAATTTAGTAAAAGAAATTGTTTACCAACATTTTTATCATTTTACAAAAGACCTTTTGATGTAAAAATTATTGAAAGATTAAATCTTTGTATAGATTTTTACGTGAATGATTATATTTGTATATTATCTGTGTTATATCAAAATCTGAGGCCTAAACAACTGCATTCGCATATGAAACATTGGAGACAAACCTCTTAATGTATATTCACTTCAAAGTAAATACTGCAACATAGGTTTTGAAAGACAGTCTTTATATATCACTGAAAAAACCATTCTGTTTGTCCTAACTTTGTATTGTTTTGTTTAGTCGGCCATTTATTCATAGTTAGGCGAAAGAAAAGCTCATGTCTTGAGTTAAACCAATCTGCACCCATTATTTCACTTACTTATGTACAGTATTTTATTTTAACCACTCAATGTGATCTCTTTCAAGAAAAATCTCCAAAAATCACCCTGCCTAGTTATCTAACGGACCACAAAAGTCAGCCAAAAGCTTCATCTTAGAAAATACACTTGATTTTGGTCAGTCTGCTTTGACAACGTTGAAAAAGGAGAGAAAATTTTCTCCTCTAAATTGTCTCAATTTCCTTAAATAAAGAGATCGATAAATGGAATGTCCATGGTTTTGAAACCATGGATACATTTTATGTCTGTTGGGGTTAAGATAATGACTAAATTCACATAATCTCAGTTACCTTAGCATAATTAAATGCCTATAATTCGAATAAATTTCATAAAATTATATAAATAAATAAGGTCAACCTTTAGTTAACTACTTTTCTAGTGATTTTGTTTATGCCTCAATGTTAGCTTGATTTAAACAATGAAACTTTATATCATGACCGTAAAACTAGATGATTGTTCATTATAAAAACTTACGTTATTAGTTCAAAACCTTTAGTTTATTATAATAATTAGTATAACGTCCTGAATTCACTGGATTCAATGAAAAATGGTAAAGAAGGGAAGAAAGATAAGTTTTCGGAAATTCTTTACATGATAATAAATGTAGAACTAAGGTGCACTATTACTGACTAGTTTGATTCATTAAAGATAATACTTCATGATATATTTAGACAATCACTTATATTTTTATGAAACATTAATTATTGTACATAGAATATTTTATCTAATGAGCTGTCAGGTTGACCAATCTATCAATACCATTAGTTACCATGTGTCACAAACTTAAGCTATACATTTTATCGATCAACTAATTACTACTCTTAAACATTTATTAAGTAAGATTATCACTTGTCATAGCCATTCTAAAGCGTTAGTAATAATAGTAAGTAGTTGTCTACCAGGTGAAATGTTATGATTGAAAACTATTTATTTCAAATGGATTCCAAAATACCTATTGATGCAAAAGTATGCAACGATAGTTGCTAGTTTCACATTGCATAAATGTATTTTACATGTCATTTCATTTTGTCGTTTGTTTCTTAATTACATCTCATGACTTTTTAAGTTCGTCGACTAAGTACAAAATCTAAATGGTAACTAATAACATTGATCTTTGTGAAATGATGAAAATGATGTTTTCTTTGTAATAATTTCATAGGATTTGTAAAACAGGTCAAGTATTCAGGGAGCTAACCTGTTCTTTGTAAATCACTAATGAATGAAGAATGTTAGTAATTTCGGTGAACTATATTTTTGTTGGAACATTTTAACTTTGTAGCAGAAAATATATATCAGTAACATAGGAAGCAATCAAGTTGATGCTTTTCGAATGAATTAAAAATTGTTTCTCTCTACAGTAGATCTGAATAACACATGACACCTTGAGATTATTTTGTACTTGACTGACCAATAGTTCTAGTATATCGTTCAAACAAATACATGTTTATAAGTATTTAAATATTGTTTATTATCTCACTACCCTTCTATTTTATGACACATCTTTTTAATCATTAGTATCCGAAATAAGACTGGAAATTTAGATCTTTATTATTTGTTTACGTTGGGTCTTATGAAAATAAACAAAACTTCAGTTTTAAGAAGTAGATAAGTTTCATAGTTGATGAGTAATGTTTTTCATTTAATACCAGTCATCGATGATGGCACAAATAAAGTATATTCTACCTTCGTGGTGTAATATATGTACATGTTTTTATGATAAATAATTATTGTTTTCTGATGAGAAGATTATCAAATACCTGATAATGTTTCTAACAGATCACATCGTTGAGGTGATTTCTACCTGGATGACGTCGTATTTGACATAGTCAGACGTAACATTTGAAACTTTTATTGAATTTGAAACAAACATGTATCGACTTCGTTATAGTATACCGAATCCTTCGTGATATCTGGCGCTTTATAGGCCAAAATCACGGGTATTATCATTAAAAAACGTAGATGGTGAAAAATATCAATAAAAATTCATAAATATGGAATTTACTACATCCGTCCTGATAATGACATTTCATATTAACATTTATTGCATTTAAATAAGGGCTTCCATTATCCATAAGAATAAGTTATCTAGGTAGTACATTTAAACATATTCAGGTTTGGTAAGGAAACCGTTTAAATACAACAAACCTAATATTTATATTAACATTTATCAAGATTTCAACAAATGGTTTCATGTTAACTTAGTGCTGTATATATAAATTCTAATTGTTCATCTAAACAAACTTGGAACAGGTTGCCAGCCCAAGTAATGTAAGTGTTTAAAATTAATTCACTGGGATTATTATAAATATAATTTTACATGTAAAGAACATAATGAATAGAAAACCTATAAAAATAGATGGATATAGAATTTATTCAAATAAAGTTTTGGAAATAAGTTCAACAGTTTATTGTTAGTAAATCAGTAGCTGCAACTAGATACAATTAAGTAACACGCTCTAAAGTAAATTTACTAAGCTATCACTGATAAACAAACAAATTTTAATGAACATAACTGGTTTACATGATGATGGATAAAGCTAAACGGGACTCATAGAGGGTTATATCAAATCATTCACAATCTGAGTATTTTATATTGCTCTAATAAGCTATATTTCATAGTATTTTGCAGTTACTGATTAATGTTATTTTATCTTGAAGCATTCAATGTGTTATATCCTGTGGAGGTTTATGAATGTTAACTTTGAGAACTATTTATGGACCAATATGATATGTATACTTCCTGTTCTATAATTGTTAAGTAACTATAGTATCCATATTCGTATCCCTCTTGTTATAAGCTTTATTTTGATCTATAAACTATTATTATACAATTTACCATTCTTAAGTTATACCTAGTCCATTAATTACTGTTCCCCCTATTGACAGCCACATTTGACCAAATCTTGTACAAATGTTATTTTCTATTTTATGGTACGGTGTGGTCTGTCTCTTTGGTATATAAATCCAGTATGTTTGAGAATAATGATTCATATTGCAGAGACTGTTATTGATGTTCTGGACTTAACTGGCTGGGCTAGGCAAGGCAGAAAGCAGGACTGATAAGTACTCAAGACTGCTCATACGGCTTTTGTGTATCATTGGGCGATCAATATATTCATTCCTCCCTAATTGGCGGGAATCAGCACGTTCATATATTAAACAGGGCAATGATGTTTTCTATTTACACGCTTATGAATACTTTTAATTGATTGCTGTAGTAAATGTATGTTGATGTATCCTCAAAATCTCTTTCTTCGATATTTAACAACATTCATTAAAATGCAAAGTTTTTATGTTTGACTGTTGTCACTTATTTTTAAAGTGTCTCGCGTAAATCTCTATGGACAGTATTTAAATATGTTTTGCACAATATTACACTGAAGAAAGATCATCTATTTTGCATTGTGTACCATTATTATACAAAAACCTTCACTTGTTTGTCTAATGTCTGTTATTTGAATTCGAGCATGTTACAAATTCACTCCATGATTATTTATTTCATTTGATTGTCATAAATATTAGTCTGTTTCACTGAAAAGTAAAAATAAGTTATGTTTTTTGAATAATAACTGAAACTTTCTTGGGCCTATATGATTTAATGTGTAATACAGAAAGATAGATCTGTTTGTTTCATCACCATCATATGATATATACATCTTACTGAATATTGAAAACAATAATTTATGCAGATCACTTTGTAAAATATTTTAGAGCCTAAGTATAAGCTATCAAGTATAAGAATGCTTATCTTGAAGGTTTGACTTTATCTAGTAGATAACGATTGTATATCCAGTTTATTGTGATGAGATTGTAGAGCAATCATGAAATCACCTTATCCCCATTTTTTTAGTGCTCAGAATACGTTTACACACTAAATTCCAGATGTTCAGCCGTAAAACGTACGAAGATAATTAATAGAGATTGAAGAAGAGTGACAATAATATTTTATTAACGATCTGTGTCTTTCAGCTGTGTGTTAAATTATGAAACTTTATTTCCAATGCTTGTCTGTTATAAGACGTTTATCTGGAAACTAGAAATATAGGAATCATACCAATAATACTACAGATATGGTACGTTTTAGAAAATAATTAAATTAGAAAGCTTGGGCCAGTGAAATGTTTACATTTTTAGATATGGTTTTTGACCTTTTTAACTAAGTTCAATAGATTTTTGTTAGTTATACTGTGGTTATGTAGTTCATCTATTTTAATTTCCGATTAACTATTCAGAATAGTTTGATTCAAAGATTTATATTTAGACATTTTGTTTAATTTTAGTTACCAAGACACTGTCTTGACCTCTATCATTCTGTTTCACATTATAGTAAAGTTTGACGATAAACCCTTATTGGATATATACCCGAATTTTCGGTTCTCTTATTTAACAATTTAGTGGATCGTATTTGTGGACGTATATCCATGTCCAACTTATTATCTCTAGAAAATGGAAATTTTTTAAAAATACATTCTCCAATCTATTTTGATTGAAAGTTTCTTCATATTCAGTAAAAACAAGATTTTATTCAGAAAATATCTCCTACATTCTTACAAATTATACTTTGTCTGACGTGTTATAATAAGGTGAAATGACGATTTGATACATATCAGCGGTTTATTTTAATACAATGAAACACAGGAAATGTATATTCAAACATTTTACACATTACTTCTCAATATTAGATTATGAACAAGTTTGATCAAATGACTACTTGAAGTCTACCGAGTATTTTATTTCTATCCGGTTGATTAAATAGTCAGAAATGTGCAGAAAATTAAAATATTCCTTTCAGAAGTGGATTAAGCAAAGTTGATAAAGTACTGTTGTTTTCTTCTTTAAAAAGAATAAATACTGTTTGTTTCTACATTAAAAATTAAATGAGCATGCACATTTATGTTAAATGGTTCAAAATTATGACTAAGCAGATGTTTCTGTGAAATAAGCTTAAGTTTATATGAACATTTGGTATTAAAAAATAATAAAAAATGTACAAAACAAATATAAAGAGCTGATCTATGACAAATCGTTTATTAAAGTCCTCAATAACTGCATTTGAATAAATAAAATTACTCAATATCACTGAAACTAATTGAAGTCAAAATATTTCTAAGCGAAGAGGATGAAAAAGGTATGGTTACCGATTTCAGCAGTAAATAAAACTTACTTACTTATGCCTGTTACTCCACGTCGAGGAGCATAGGCTGACCACAAGTATTCTCCATCAAACCCTGTTTATAAATACTTGCATCTTCTTGACGATGGATGTATTAGTTCTCCACGATTCATCTCCGTACAGTAGGACTGTCTTGACGTTCGTATTGAAGATTCTCACTATGATATTAGTTGAGAGGTGTTTTGAGTTCCATATGTTCTTCAATTGTAGAAATACTGCGTTTGCTTAACCAATCCTCGCTTTTACATCTGCATCCGACCCTCCTTGTTTATCAATGATGAGTAACTAATACACTAAACGTTTTAAAATTAACATTCATCTATGAGTATATATAACACAACACTAATGTTCACATAGTTAATAGTCTGAAATCAGTATGAACTGACTCTTATCTATTGTTATATATCATTATTCTAGTCAAATTTCAATATTACGCTCCTTTTCTTCTTTGTTTATGAAATTTATTCTAATGAAAATGTTTTCTTTATTTGTTTTGAATTTATAATTTAAAAAAAAAAATTTTTTAAGTAGCTCAAAATTTAAAAGTTAGTTGATTGAATATTGAATTTGGTACATGAAATTTTGTTATAATTAAAATTTTATTTTAAATTAGAGAAAAACAAAAGATTACATTCATTTCATAGAACATGTATAACATAATGAGAAGATTTCAATGAAATAATGTCAATGTACATTTAACCAAAATCTAACAGTCAATTACAAACTGGTTTTTGGACAAATGTTAGTTACATATATATGAATAAGTGGTAAATCTTTGCTACAATATGAATGATAAAAGAATGATCCAAAAACCACAGAACACTATTAAACAGTTCGATGTATCAATAGACTGTTCTGTTCATGACTGAAACAGGAAATTAGAACTATTTCATTATGACATGAGTAGTCATGTATTGCTTGTAGTGAAAGTAATTCAGAATTGGATAACAATCAAACATGCGTTTCATCATGTATATCTAGCCTTAAATTAATACTTACCCTTATAGCAATTTGCTAAAGCCAAAGTTGCTGAAAGGTTTTCAAACAATGGTAATTCAGCACTGCATAGGTTCAATGACTAGACGGTTACAATCAATTGTAAAAACTGTAAAACCATTAAATCATCAATATAAGGAATAAGTACTATCAAACATTTTACAGATACAAGATTATTGGTTTTTATTTTTAAACCAATCTCTGAGACTTTCCTTTTCAGTACATATTTTAGGAGAAAGTAACGCATCGAAGAAAAACTACCAGCAAAAATGTCCAAAAAAACTTTTTTTTCAATGTGGTAACTGAAATCCTAATTTTTATAAATATATAGGAAGTAATCTTAATGTAGGTGGAACATTACTATGTTAAGTAAAATAAATTCATGAGCAAAAATGCATAAAAGATTGAACTAGTTTTTATCAGAAAAATCTGGTTATGTATGTCTAGTCAAAAATAGTTAGTATGATGTTCTATAGCTCGAATTACATTGACAAACCATCAGTGAATTGTAACTAGCAGTGTCCATTCATTATACGAATCGTCCTTAGAAAAAAAAGGGATATATAATTCATTTGTTCCACGGGAAAACAATAGTGGGTTGAAAAATGATTTAGGTATCTGTAATAAATAGTAATATGTAGGACAAATTTTATAATTTGTCACGTTTTACATGAAACAGACTGTGATAGTTTCACTCAGTATAACTAATAAATCATAAACAATGGTGAAATGCATCATAGTGATAAAATATGCTAAGATTATTCATTGCGGTGAGAATTATAGCAACTCTCCTACAATCATTTTCGATTATGATTTAATTTTTTTAAGCCCTTTTATTAAATTACTCGACAGAAAACGTTATTCAAGCAGTAAAAATTCCCATATTTCTTTGTACTATGATGATCACTACCGTATCTGTATAAATGTGTACTCTCGATTACATGACAGCCTACGCACATAACTCTCTTGAGTTAAAATGTTAATCCCTTAAATATCTGTCGACGAGACATTCTCTTTCCCTGTATACATGTACTCGAATCCTATTACTACCAGCCTTTGCCTTTGCCTTGCCTAGCCTTTACCTATTCGATTTGACTATAAATTCGCTTCTGCATTTGCTCGCATACACACACATTCGCTTTTCTGCTTTAACTTCGCTCGATGTGCTTGTACCTTAGCGATCTGTGTAAATCCTCAAATACACTATGATTGGCGCTTCTTCTTGCCTTCTGATTTCAAACACCGTTGAGATTTATATAATAACAGTTATTAAAGTGATTGATTGACGAAACTAAGCCACTACATAATAAAAATAATGACTTTGTTTAGATGGAGAGTAATAATATACACTATTTCTTCATTATATCGTTTTTAAAATATCATAAAAGTTGCATATTGAGCTTAAGTCAGTTTAGAAAATTATTACATTCAAGTTCTTTTTTTGCCCAATGTTTCATCAGCAGCGATTATTTTTTCAAACAATAGTTTTGAAATAACGATGTTGATGAAGCAGTAAGGTGAAAATTGAAATAAATAAGTCAAGAAAAATCGGATTTACTAAACGTTTGAAAATGATCATGAACTTGAGAAATAAAAACTATTTACGTAATCAAACCATATGACCAGTATTTCAGATATTTGGAGTCGAGATTGTGAGTTATATGTCTATGATCATAAGCAAATGATTAGGAGATTCTTCTTATACGGGACAGGATGTATGCTAGGCAGATGAACAGGATATCTAATACGAAACATTTAGATGATAATTGTCCTCAAAACTAGACGAGAGAGAAGAGAGGTCTCGTAGGGAAGATAAGTTGCCAAAGTTCCCAACGGAATTGATTTATATTTAATTTTATTCACTTGTATAACGGTTACTCTGTGACTGTCAATTACCAAGTTTATTACACACAGTAATTACCACTTTATACAAAATTACAGTAAATTTCTGAATACTTTAAAAATACTTTAAAATAAGTTACCTAATTCCACATTGAATAAGTCGATACAACTGATAACATACCGGTAGTCAGTGAACGAAGTTCATTTCAGATTATTGTGCAAATCTAAAAACTGATTCTTAGGTAGATGTAGTATTTCAGGATCAACTATTTCCAGTATTATTCGTTTTTTGAAACAAAACAATCCATAAATTCACTTAGTATTGTTTGTCTAAATCTTCCCATTGATGTTTAGGGCTGCAACTGGCCAGTCTCCAATTGTTATATGTGCACACTGTGCGTATTGTCTCGATAAAGCCACTATCCATCTTTGCTTACGAAACAGTCCATACTTTAACGTTGATCTTACAATTACTCTATAAATACGTTAGATAATAATGGAAAAGTGAACAAGAAGTGGATAATGTGATCAAATTAGAGTCTGCATTGTAGGTTATTGTTTAAATCAACAGAAAACGAGTACCTTACTGCGCATCAACTAGCTATGCCATTTAAAAAGTGTTCTTCAAGCAATATTTAGTACTATCATTTTTCTTTCGTGATATACATAGCATTTCCAATCGGAAGCTTATTATGCAAATTGTTTTGATTCAGTATACTTGAAATGTCATTTAAGAATATATTCTACAGTAATTTTATACCGAGAAATTCATCTTTGAATTCAAGTATTGAAGCTTATTAGTTTATACACTAAAGCGCTGTCCTAATAGTCAACTCAGAGTAAAAGATCTGTGGCTAAGACTTCTGAAACCGGTTTATTTCAAATCCACGGGACATATGAAGTATATTTTTCTGAAACAATATGTTGCGTTGTCAATTTTAATGGGCATAAACTAAACTCTTTTCGGATAATTAAACTTCCTCAC
The DNA here is from genome assembly GCF_000237925.1 of Schistosoma mansoni. NCBI lineage: Eukaryota > Metazoa > Platyhelminthes > Trematoda > Strigeidida > Schistosomatidae > Schistosoma > Schistosoma mansoni. The sequence goes on along the minus strand of NC_031498.1, from coordinate 18,433,040 downwards.
GAATGGGATTTTTCATTAGGTAAGTAAGCGGCAGTCAGCTCTCAATCTTAGTCCTGATAGATTAACAGTAGTTCAAGTTTTGTTAATTTCTGAGTCAAAGAGGTCAAACATCAACTGATGGTGATTAATTGTAGTTAATACACTTTAAAAACATTTACAATGTTTAAAGATTGTTTAGATCAACAACTTTCACTTTTAGTGGTTTAGAATTATTGCACTGTTGACATTTTGACTGACTTAGTTGGCACATATGGCTTCTGTGTAGATTGCGTCGATACAGTCATAATATCACAAGTTTATTTAGAATGGATGCTATGTGGCTAGCAGTAGAATCCAGGGTACACGTTTCATTCATCTAAGCCTGGTTCAAATTTAGTCTACATATTAACAGTTAGATAATCCAAATCCATTACGAACAAATTAAAATTCATACTCTCTGTACAAGTGAATCGTTATCAGAACTCAGAAGTTAAGTGGACAACATAAAGCGAAAGTTACTGGATTTGAACCACTGAGTAAACATTAACTTTGGAATGCAAGAACATTCAGATGAGGAGTCTTATGTAGAACAAAAGCGTGTCTTGGATACCACTGTTAGAAACATTTTACATAATGTATATGAATTTTTTCACATATGGTTGCCCAATTAAATTCCCTAATTTATTATTTTATTCAAAGCATTATGATTAAAAAAGCGTTATTTCAACCAATAAACATCCCACATGTATTTGAAACGGTAACATAACTGTTCTATTACTGTGTTGTTTTTGGCGGAATTACGACTAAAAATATGAAGAAATGCAAGTTCGAAAAAACGATAATGACTAGTCTCATGAATAAAGCCGTCAAGTGAAAAAAACCTTAATGAACCTTATAACGAAATTATAATCTAATAAAGTTAAAAAAATGCGGGTTATTGGATATTCTTTCAATATACTAAATTTATAACCCCTAATTAAATGATAGTGGAAAGAAACGTTCAAATATATACGTGAATCAACTGAATAATCTTCATTTATGGTCACGATTCATTGATATGTGAAATTTATTTAGTGTTAGAGAAATGAATTTTCATCGGATAGTATGGTTCATCAGTGATAAGAATGGAAGTAGTTTCTACAGCTGTATAACCAACTGATAATTCATAAAATGTTTGTGAAGTTGTTGTCAGACTATTGATGTTAGAGTTAATCCTACACATGTAGATAACAGGAAATTGATACAAACAAATATTATCAGAAGAATGAGGATAGTTCCTTGTAGTTCAGTTAATAGAAGTTAAAACTTCATTTTGTTTTAGTTTACCATACAAAAACGCATATTGCTAATCATTGTTATGCATTGTTTATATTAATACAGTTTGAACTACCCTATTTCATTAACAGAAAGTTACAAAAACACAAATTTCACTAAGGTAACTCTTTTTATAAGATGTAATTCAATATTCACAAACAAAAGTATCAAGCTTTATTGTTTTTCCCTTCTGTCAATCATTTCATAGGTAGACAAAAAAATAAATGAATATATTAGTCAGTAACTAACAATTAAATAAAAGCTTACTATCCACAGATAAGAACATAATGAATTCCAGGCTGAAAGGGAAGCAAAAACAAAAAAAAAACTGGATGTAGAAAAATGCTAAATGATGATAGAAAAATAAACAGTTAAGCTATAACATAGATTACAAACATTTCACAGAAAGATCTCCAAGTAGATATTTGTCTCACCATAACAAACGTATCAAAAAAGGAACGTGTGGTGTTAGAAACACCATAATCAATAACTTCATCTGAATTAATATAATTAAAAGTTACCAAAACTAGTATGGATCGATAAAGAATGCTCAGTATATTTCCATTTAAAAAGTTGCAATAGCTATAATACATTTCCCTATTTAAAGCCTCAATAAAAATGTTTTATAGGTGACTTGACCTAACATCGTACATTGTGTTAATGAATACTACCGTAGAATGAAGTGTATTGCGAAATTAAATATAATTTAATGTGTTCTGAATAACTTCAACACTTTTTTTTCGTCCATTTCAACTTGAATGAATGATATTTTTCCTTAAGACTGTAATTCAGAAAGTTAAGTATTTTATCCACAGTTACCTATGAAGTAAAATAACACAAAGAAAGAAGAAATGGTACAGATATTAAGATGAATGAAACATTGGTAAATAAATTAAAACCAGTGCAACCAACCAAATGAGATTGAAAATTACATTTCTTTCTTAAGTAATATGAACTACAGGTAATCAAGGAACACGTAAGTATCTATTCTGTAGTTTGCTAGTGAGGGTATAAAAATGATAGCGAGTTACTTACCGATAAAAGTCTGTCACAAAGCGATCACACATAAAATCATTTAGTTTTACTGCACCTTCTGAGGTAAGTGAAAATAGTAACAATCTATTCAGTATTTACATGTAATTACAATATTTTAGTCTCTTATAAATGTGAATTTCACTTAAATTTTTCAACACTCCCGTATTATTACTTCGTTTATAAGATAAATGCTGCAGACTGAAATAAATTCATCTTCATCTACACACGTGAAACTTTCGTTGGATTAAAAAAAGACAGAAAATCAAGTTTAAAGAAACAAACAGTGCAAAGTAGTTATTCAAGATTGTAATGAAAACGTTACTTTTCGTACTTTATTAAATATGGAGATATTTTCGGTATTGATTCATATAAAGCAACGTACTTGTAATAACTGCGATATAACTCAAGAACAACCGGAACAAAAGCATTTGATTTTGATAAATTAGAGTTAGGCGAAGACAATCTCTCTAGGGTTAAACATGTAATGTACGACAGAACAATACTTCTAGTTTTAGCTAGCAATGAAATAATTACTTGCATTTAATTCATCTGCTTTTTAAAGTTTTGGCTAACACACAAAATAAATTTTAGTTTTCTTCAAAACTCCATATTATAAGGGACATAATTTATAAAAGCTTTATGTTAAAAATTTGAATATATTAATGGAATATTGAAATGAGGGCCTTAACAAAGCGAATAGATCGGATCATTAGCTGTCGTTGTTATTCGCTTAGATCTAGTCTAATGACTTACAAAATATTCTTATTTATATGATATATTAGTAATTGTTACATCCATAGAATTTGTTCTTAGTTTTTGATTAAACAGAATTAAAAAACCACTAAGATGGACTACTTTAGCTGATGTTAGTGTTGAAAAACAAGCTGAATCATTCACTGTATAAGATGGAGATTTCGTTAATAAGTAGGATTATAATCAGTAGGGGTTTTGTGGAGATTTCAGTATTTTCATAGTTGAAATCATGAGTCAATTGAAGCTAGACCATCATGGAAAATCTGGAAGCACTGGACGGCCAACTCGTCCTATTATGGAACTCCTCAGCAGTGCGCATCCACGATCCCGCCTTGCGAGATTCGAACCTAGGACCTACCAGTCGCGCGCGAGAGCACTTAACTGATAGACCACTGAGCGGGTATTCAACGGCCGTCCAGCGCTTCCAGGTTTTCCATGGTGGTCTAGATTCAATTGACTAATGATTTCAACTATGTAAGTAGGAATAATTCATGGTGAAGAAAAAGTATAATACAAAGGTCTTTTTACTAATTTATTTCGTTAAAAACGTGTATGTTATTTAAATTAAGTATGAAATAAGTCAATATAATATGAAAAACAATCTGGTAGATCATCCATTTTCACATAAATAAGCAGATAAATAAATTTAGTATAGTCACGTTTATAATTTAAAAATAAACATTCTATGAAATATTGTCATGTCTATCACTAAGATTATAATTTAAAGATCTACGTCATTAACACTGAGCAATAATAACCATCTTGTAGATACGATCAACTAAGATTTATATGAAACTCATAAATTTGGTAATATAAACGAAACGTATTAACAGAATAAATAAACAAAATCACATTTTGTCCACTTGGTGAACTTTTTATTCCATGTTAACGAATAGAAAGACTCATTGTACATAAATTTATGTTAATATTTCATTTTATGGTAATCTTTATTCACATACTTGCACATAATGATTATGTCATCAATAAACGGAAATATGCAAGTACATTGCAAAAATAATCCAGAACATTTACTGTATTGTATGTGTAACAACACATGGACAAAATATCTGACTCAATTAGGTCATACAACCTCTAGCGTTATTTTTACTTTTACTAACCTGATGTAGTTTAAAATAATTTATAATTTAGGTAACTGAGTGTTTTCAAGAAATATCTTAGCTTATAATTCTTGTGAATTAGAACAATATCGAGGCAATGCACACAGTATGCACATATGCGAATAAGAAACTGATCAATTTCAGTCCTAAGCATCAATGGAGAGATTCAAGTAAACAATACTAGGTGAATTTAAACTCCACCCCATTGCACATGTAAGTGGCTATCAGGACTATGTAGCGATGGCGTTTGATGCAAATGCTACTGATTTTGAGTCCCGGAGTGTACATCAACTCTGGAAGCCAGGTACATCCAGCTGGCAAGTCCTAAATAGGATGAGACGAGAGTCCTTGATTGCACTGCTAGCCGCTATCCATCTTTGAGTATAAGAATATTCTTCTGTGTAATGACTAAGATAAATAATTCATTTAGTGTAGTTTGTTTGAATCTTCCCATCGATGTGTTAGGACTGCAACTGGTCAGTCTCTAATTGGCATATGTGCATACTGTGCGTATTGCCTCGATATAGTCTTAATTCACAAGCATGGTAAGCAGAGATGGATAGTGGCTAGCAGTGTTGGTGTCAACTCTGGGACTCGAATCCATTACCCTCGCTTCAAACGCCATCGCGTTATCCACTCGACCACTGAGTCCTGATAGCCACTTGAGATGCAGGTACATCCAGCTGACGAGTCCCAAATAGGACGAAACGCGCATCCCGAATTTCACTGCTAGCCACTATCCATCTCTGCTCAAGATAAGTAATGTTAATTACGTTTCGAGACAAAATCTGCTTTAAATTAAAGCGAGACCATATAACTTCATGTAGAATTTGGATGGTATGTAGTTCTCAGGACTTTTTATAATTTACTGCTTCACACTAGAACTCCAGCAAATACCTCATGGAGCCAGTCACTAGTGAGCATATGATCATTATCAGAAGGGGGTTTCGTGGAGATTTAAATAATTTTATATAGTTGAAATCGTGAGTCAATTGAAGCTAGACCACCATGGAAAACTTGAAAGCACTGAACCAATGGAGTTCAACCAGGTCTGTTTGGAGATATCAACTCACTGAAGACACTGATGAATGGTTGCTCAATCTCGTGGATTGGTTGAAGTTAGACATTAACACCGTTGAATACCGACTCAGTGGTCTAGAGGTTAAGCGTTCACATGCGAGACTGATGGGTCCTGGGTTCGAATCTCGCGAGATGGGATCGTGGATGTGCACAGCCACTGAGGAATCCCACAATAGGACGAAACAGGCGTCCAGTGCTGCCAGCTTTTCTATGATGGTCTAGCTTCAATTGACTCATCATTTCAACTACACATAATCTTTAATTGATTGGTAGATTAGAAGTGAATCAGTAAATCATTTATTAAAAGGAATCTAGATAACAAATCTAACTTGATGAATAGAATTGAATGTGAATAGAATGTTTAAAAATAAAACAATAACTCACTGGGTACTTTTGGCTTTATAATAAAGGGTAGAGAATCAGTAATAGTTTGAAAAAATTGCTGCGTAATCAAATGTAAAAAGTTATGGATAATATCCATTTTATGGAAATACTTTAGTGATGAATTGGGATGATAAATGAGCATTTCACCATACAAACTGTACATATAAATTGTTACGTGAACCAGACAGCACTTTTTTTACTTTGATTAGTTACTGAGCGATTTTGTTTAAATCAAACATTTATGAAGCGTTCAAAAATTCTCGAATGATTCTATCCTGTTGTAACTTATTAGTTAAGTATTTGAATATTCAGTTGTTGAGATACGGCATGAGGAAACGGATAAATCGAATTCATTATGCTTGTTAAAAGTAAATACATACAAAGCAGAAATTATAAAACACATCACAGATAAAGAACTGTGTACCATGAAGAATTTTTGTTCAATGAAACCTATATATTAGATAATAAGTGTGAAAAATTAACTTGATCGAACATAACCAACCATGAGAGTTCAATATCTTGTAATCGCTTTATGAACACTTAATGTTTTTCAGAGAGAAATATTCTTATAGTTCACTGAACTGTTTATACTGGGAATTCTCCAGGATTTCTTAATAAGTATATTTAGTGAACACTCACTATTTATGATCTGCTATTAGAAACTTCATAAATGTATTACGTTTTATTCCACTTGAAATTAAAGTCTACGAAATCCAAGTTAAGTTATATATCATGACTCCTTTCCTGTTAATTGTCAGGACAAGTGAAATTGTAATCACTGATGAATTACATTGCTATGGTTGGTGATAAACTAATATTTAGAAAGTTGTTAGTTTGCATTCTAATGTAAATAACAATTCTGAATAAATTTGTTTTGAAGACACACCTTCTATACTCTAGATGCTTTGATTAGAAATCATTTATTAGTTCTTTTGAGGACAACACTAATCCCTATTACCAACAGAAGTGAGTTTTGGATTTAGAAGTGTTTGGTCAATTTGTTCTTGTAGCTTTTCTAAATTGTTTTATTCTCATATCTTGTAATTTTTCATACGGCTTTTAGATTATCGTAGACTTCTTGATTTGCGTTTTTCATCAACTTTGTAGTACAACAATGTGAGTTTCCTTAGAAAATCCTCGTTTATTTGATTAGCTGTTATTTCGAAATAAATTATATTTGAGTTGTTTTGCTACTTATACGGTTCTTACTTCGTTTTTTTCTCCATTACTTGAAGCACTAGATTAATTGAGATTAGGTAATATCTAATATCAGCTATCACTTCACCATTTGTGAAGGGATCAACATTCTGATTAGATCAATACACTTGATAATATGAAAGTGATTATTGTTATAGAGAGAGAAAGAAAAATAGGAATAATTTAAACAAACAAACTAATTAACTATTCGAAATTTTCTTAATTATAATGTGACTAACAGATTCCAAAATAGAAGAATATTTCAAACACCATTTTTTTTGTAAAGAAAATAATCTAAATGTAAAAGATAATTGACAGTTTTAATCGATAAATTTGGAAAATTTAGGAAAAAGTGACCAGTATTAAAGTCTTTGAATTAATTTACCCTAATTTTCAAACATTAACTTAGTAACAATTCACTTAGTATTGTTTGTTTGAATCTTCCCATTGATGTTTAAGGACTGCAACTGGTCAGTCTTTAATTGGCATATGTGCATACTTGACGTATTGCCTCGATATAGCCTAAATTCACAAGCATTATAAACAAAGATGGATAGTGGCTAGCAGTGGAATCCAGAACGCGCGTTTCGTCCTATTTGGGACTCGTCAGCTGGATGTACCTGCATCTCAGAGTTGATGTTCACTCTGAAACTCGAACCCAGTACCTTTCGCTTGAAACGCCATCGCATTATCCACTCAGCTACTGAGTCCATCTTTGTTTATAATGCTTGTGAATTAAGACTATATCGAGGCAATACGCACAGTATGTACATATGCGAATAAGAGACTGAGCAGTCGCATTCCTAAAACATCAGTGGGAAGATTTAAACAAACAATACTAAGTGAATTTAAACTTCACCCCATCGCACAAGCAAGTGGCTATCAGGACTCAGTGGTCGAGTGGATAACGCGATGGCGTTTGAAGCGAGGGTACTGTGTTGGAGTCTCAGAGTGAACATCAACTCTGAGATGCAGTTACATCAGACTGACGAGTCCCAAATAAGACGAAACGCGCGTCCTGGATTCCACTGCTATCCACTATCCATCTTTGCTTGCCATGATTGTCTTAGTAATATTTGAAATGGTGAATTGTTTCTGTAGCTATCAAGGGTGAATACGTTTATCGAAATGTGGTATAAATAAAAACTACTAAGTGCTTCATCTAATGTATGCGGTTTCAATGATATACATTCATTGACCAAGTATCATCAATGCATTAAATTACTGTCGATAGTGTTATGGGGAGGATTCGAATAGTCGAGCTAATGCATTTTAGTGGTTTCTATAAGTTGAAAACTATTGGTTATGTTGATTTTAATAAGCATATGATTCAATAAATCTCATTCATCTTAGTCAAAGTGATTTGGATAACTTGTGACATTTTAGTGAAAAGTCTCAGTTGAAATAATGATCGAATGGACCTATCATTACCATTCATAGGCTAGATTAATATCGGTTACCGCAGTCAAGAGGTTTGAATTATTTTAAGACCTTTTACTCAATTACGAAAATTTCCAAAGGAACGAAGTCATATGTTCATTAGGGCACAACTGTCCACTTTTTGGGTCTTACCACAAAAGCTGCTCGTTACAATAGTGACATAAAAAAACCTTCGAACCATGTCAGTTTATCAATATGCATCAATGTTCGTTTGAAATGCTTGTTGTTCTAAAGACTATAGAATTAATTATGAATTGACTTGATAACTGAGACACTTCGATCAGTGATGCATGTAATATCGGTTTATACTTTTGTTGGATAAATGAGGATTAAAGGAAAGCTAGATCATGAAACATTTATACACTTCAGCCTTAAATGTTTGGTAGAGAATACTCTATTGTGAATCAAACCGTAGTTTAATCTCTTGTGTTCACTTTCCCTACAGATTAAAGCTTTATTTTATCACCTCTAAATAAATTACTACTAAAGCATTCTTAAGCATTCATATGGCTAAATAGCACTTTGGAATTATGGGTAATGTCAGTTCATAATGAAAACACCAACCCTAATTCCGAACCCTAACATCCAATCATAAATCCTAATTCCTTGCATTACTTTATAACTCCTTTTTAGCCCTAGTCAGTAGGTGATTGTTTTTTACAAAATAAAACGATAATGTGAATGTTTCATCGATTTCGCTCATAAATCTGATCTGTATGAATGAAAAATACATCATAATCATTATCGTTAGAATGATGCATAGATTTAAATTGATAGATAGGATTGAAACCTTATACATTTTGAAAGAAATCTATATATTATTCCTTTGAATAACATTACTTTTGTGAATAAGAACTTTTCATCCCACTAAAATATCCAAACTAATTATAATCCATACTATGCTAGAATACTTCAAGCGTATCTTTAATTAATTAAATGATTACTAATTTGATTTTCTAATACGCATTTTAGTAAGTTTGAGAAGTAATTCAATTTTTAAGTAAAATTCATGTTAATGTGAAACTAAAACACATTTGAAAGTTGACTTAATTGAGTAAGATTTTATACTTCAATGTTGTTTTGTAATTAATTCCTTTTTGAAATATTTTTGAAAAGTTTCAAAGCCCGTGGTCAGATTCATTACAATGGTATATCAGTGTTCTTTTTTTAAAAAAGTGTAACATATATATCTGTTGTCAGCAATAAGGTAAAACAAACCATCTATCAGTACGTAATAAGGTTAATTGACTAAAATTGAATAGGTTAACCATTGGATTCTGGGTTAATAAATAAACGCTTAACACTCACCAAGTGATCTGAATCTCCTGGATTTGATCTACGGTGGGTTCAAAAATTGCATGGTTTTCACTGATTGATTAACTTAGGTTGGTTCGTGATGGCAATCAAATTCAAAAATTGCCATAGACCCCATTCCTGACATTTAAAACGTTTGCGAGTCACTACTTTTTATTAATCCTTACAGTGGAAATAAAAATAAATACATAAATGATATTTCTTGATTACTCGTAAGTTTAATATATGAGTCACTTAATTAATCTTTATAACACAGTGAGCTCACTCAAATTATGCATATGACTTCCATCCTTAAAGAAATGTTATTTGACTTCTGTTCTGTTATGCAGGCAGATATTTACATTACCATTATCCTAATGGACCTGCTTAGATATAAATGTGTAAATTAGTGCATGCACTTCAATGTGAGATAAAGCATTTCTGAGGAGTCCCACAAAAAGACGAAACGGCCATCCAGTGCTTCAAGGTTTTCCATGGTGCTCTAGCTTCAATTGACTCATGATTTCATCTATAAAAAAATCACAAAAATCTCCACGAAACCCCCTTCTGATAATGATCATATGCTCACTGGTGACTGGCTGCATGAGCTAATTCCTGGAGTTCTAGTGAGAAGTCGTGACCAGTGGAGCTAATCCATGTCAGGCAGAGAAAGGTATCTACCTCAGTACAATGAAAGATGGTCGCGCAATTTCGTGGATTGGTTGAAGTTAGACATTAACACCGTTGGATGACGGCTCAGTGGTCTATCGGTTAAGTGCACTGGCGCGAGACTGGTAGGTCCCTGGTTCGAGTCTCGCGAGGCGGGATCGTAGATCCGCACTGCTGAGGAGTCCCACAATAGGACGAGTTGGCCGTCTAGTGCTTCCAGGTTTTCCATGGTGCTCTAGCTTCAGTTGACTCATGATCTCATCTATAAAAAAAGTTTTTATTTACTTGTATTCATGTTTATAACACTGTTCCATGATGAGTCGAACAATTTTCAAAGGAAGTGTTTTTATTAGTGATTCCTGTGTTTCTGCTCAATATTCTTTTTCATTCTAACAAAACCAAAAAAATCAGTTTCATGACTATAAATTATTGTCAAATTTATTCTCTACCTTAATTATCTTTATGGATTATTTTTCTTAAAATCATATTACAATTTAACATCTGAAAAATGTTTATGCTCAAGTGAACTAATAATTGTTATCATTTTTTTCCCAGTCTCAAAGTAACAAAATCGATCTGACTTGGAAACAAAATACATTGATTTTATATGTTCAATTCATTTTTATTTGATGGGTTTTAATGAAGTAAATTTATTTTAATTAAATAGGTAGGTGTTAGCAAATTTTCAAATCGATAATAAGCCACTTTAAACAAATTGAATGTCTCTCGTGCATCTGTATACATTGATTTATAGTTCACCAGTTATTCAGTCTTTGTTTAGTATCGGAATACGTTGTTCATGTCATTGTTTATCTAAAGTCACTATGACATAACTAAAGTTAACGAAGTTATGTGTGGCTTTAAAAGTTTATTTTTTTTCAGGTCACTGTTTGACTTCCACTTTATAATTACGTTTTATAAATCCTACTGTCAATTGTATGATGATAAATTTTAGGACGAGGTTTGTTATTGCATTCATTATTTCAAAAGACTGAATTGCGTACAGAACAAAACTATAAAAAATAAAAAATAATGGATTACACTTGACAGAAATCACAAACTATCTGTTCAATAAAAAAGAAGGAAATATCACAAGATACAACATATGGGAAACTACTGATTCCTCTGCTAGATTTTCAAGTTTACATTTATAGTTTCACCGTGGAGGAGAGTAGGCCGCCCACCACCATTCTCCATTCACCTCTGTCCTCGACAATTCTTTCCAGTCGTTTTCAGTTTGTATTTATCATTTTGATGTCTGCTACCAATTATCGACGCACTGTGTTCTTTGGTCTACCTCTTTTCCTTTTCCCTTCAGCATTCCATGTTAGAGCTTGCCTCATGATTCAGTTTGCTGATTTCTGTAATGCATGTCCTATCCACTCCCAATATCTTTTCCTAATTTCCTCTTCAGTTGAAAGCTGGTTTGTTCTCTCCCACAGTATGTTGTTGCTGATGGTTTCTGATCAACGTACATTGAGTATGCTGCGTAGACAACTGTTTGTAAAAACACGCACCATTTCGATGATAATTTTAGTAGTTCTCCACGTTTTGGCTCCGAACAGTAGAACGGTGTTGATGTTCGTACTGAAGATTCTCACTTTGACGTTGGTTGACAGTTGTTTTAAGTTTCGTATCTTCTTCACATGTGACGAACTCCCCAACTATTCATTCAATGAAAAACATATCAATGATTCTCAGTTCGGCTTTCCTAAAAATCAATGTTGTGTGGCCTACTGCTTTGAATTCTTCAATCTAGTCTTTACTCAACGCAACCAAGGATATCTAGTCTTAGTGCTATACTTTGACGTTTCTAAAGCCTTCGGCAAAATTAACCACCAGCTTCTTATAGACACACTTGCGTCTCACGGGGCTAAATAAACTGCTGCTTGCTTGGTTTAATTCTTTCCTTAGCAACCACTACCAAATAGTCAAAATTAACTCCTCTTTGTTGGATGCTGTCCGAGTCAAAATTGGTGTAATACAAAGTAGTGTCTTAGGCCCCCTACTCTTTTTAGTTTATATTAATGATATTTGCGATCGCTTTCGTAAGAGTAAGCCTCTTCTATGTGCAGGTGACATTAAATTTGTGTATTCTTGTTTCCCTCATTAAAAATGAACAAAAGGCAAATTTGCGTCAGTGTGGGGCTCAACAAGGTAGTGGTGTTCAAAATGTCAGTTGGAGCTAAACACGGCTAAATGTGGAAGGATATGCTTTTTTATACATCACTCAAATTAGATCTTACCATAAATGGTTAGGTGTTATCTAAGTTACTTACAGTAGTTAACCTCGGACTCAGGTATACCTAAACATTTTCCTCCATAGAGACGGCCTCAAAATAGGCCACTAAGTCCCAACGTCTTATGGGTTTCGTAATCCGTAAACTCGATCACAAGCAGTCACACATTTCGATGCATTAACTTAATGTTGAGCATTCATATAATACTGCACATTTATTCTAAGTATTGTTCGCACAAAGGATAAATTGAAGTTGGAATCTGTTCAAAGACAATTTACCATTTGGATTCTTGGAACTGACTGTACTTTAAATTGTAGGTCCAGATGTAATAAACTTGGATTGAACCCCTTGTGGAAGAGACTCAAGCTGAATTTAATCTTTTTCAAAATACTTAATATACTGTCTTTTACACACAATGAAGCAATCCACTTTGTAGAAACTTCTAGTTACAAAATTCGTAACTCGTCATTAGTGAAACTATCACATTCTAAATCTTCTCCCTATATAAATCACTTTATCAGTAAATTTTTCAGACTCTTGAATGATTTACCACAATGTCTGTGAAATAAAGTCACTCACATCCTTTGTTCGTTGCATCGATGCTTACTTCTCTCCTAAAAATACTTTAAATGTTCTAACACCCGTAAGTTTATCTTATTCCTCAAGTGAGATTATAGGAACTTTAAACGTTTATTCGCTTTTATCATTGAATTCACTAAGCAAACCTACCTAACTCCTGTTATTTTACTTTAACACCGACCCTGTTAACTTTAAATAATTTGAATAATATCTTACCCAAACGATAAATCATCAAATAACCTGAAGCGCGTATTATGGTAGACAAGACTGAACTTTTATTGACTTTGTTAATTCATGCTCCCTGTTCCCATTTTGTTTTCTCTAGTTATAGATTATTATAATCAATCCGTTATGGAGTAGATGATGACCTTAAATACACCGCTCATGTATCAACAGGATTTACACTCAAAAATTAAAATTTATCGCTTGATGACTTTCATTGCTGTAATATAAAGGAAACATTTACTGCCTAAACAAATTTTTAAACTAGAACACTTCAAACAATCTAGTATCACATATGTCCTCTACATTTAATCATGATCATGACTGTAAGCTGCTATAAATTCTGTAATTATTATTTTCAGAATATATTTATTATTATTACATGTAGGTTATATCTAAAGGTCAGAATAAGTCTTTTTCATGATTATTTGGTGAAATAAACTTGCAATGAGTTCGAAACTATCTTATACGTGGCACGCTACATCCTCGTATTATGAATTAACTACATTTAACTGGTAAACATCCAATTTTCAGTTGAATAACATAAAGCCAAATAATGTCTACAGTAAAAGTGCTGAACAAATTACGATTGGCATTAAAAACACTGCAATCCCTTACACTCTTCATAATAATAACTGCGTATAGGAAACCATATCAATTTATGCTTAGTAAATTGAATTTTTGTAATATCAAAACACCTAGCTACTCCTATCATTGAGATAACAAACTTCAAAAGATCAAGACATCATTATCATGAAACCTTTATTTTCTTTGTTAAACACAGTATCATAAAATACAAATGTATTTATTTCACGAAGGTATATGATTGTTTAAACTGTTTTCATTTTATTTATGTAGCCTCAAGCAAGTAAATCATTGTGGGGACAAATATTTCTATGTATATCTAAGAATTTGTTGTCAAAAAAGAAATCCCTAAATAACTTTAAAATTCTATCTTATACATACATACATTGCATGCAAAGAGATGTTTAAAGCACATTCCTAAGTTCTCAGATGATGTAAGGAAACTTGAGAACAAGTCAATGGTAGCATTACATTCGATAGAATCGGGTAATACAACTGATTTCAATGGTACAAGAATCCTTCAAAAAGCTTTCAATTCCTACAAGGAGAGACAAACAGCCGAAGCCCTATACATATGAGCTAATCCAAACAATATTAATAGGAGGGAAGGAATACAATTAGCTGTGCCATGGCAGCTAATTATTAATAAGGAAAAAAACCTGAACTCCTTTCCTTTTTATCTATCACATATTATCTGAGTGACAATTGCATTCATTGATCTTAGTTGTCTTATCGGAATTCGTTAAACAATTAATTGGAAGTTTTATATATACTTGAAATCATGAGTCAATTGAAGTTAGACAACCATGGAAAACCTGGAAGCACTGCTTTAAGGCCGTTTCGTCTTATCGTAGGACTCCTCAGCAGTGCTCATCCACGATCCCGCCTCGCGAGATTCAGACCCAGGACCTACCAGTCTCGCGCCAGAGCACTTAACCGATAGACCACTGAGCCGTCATCCAACGGTGTTAATGTCTAACTTCAACCAATCCACGAAGTTGAGCAACCATTTCACCAATGTCTTCAGTGAAATTGGAACATTAAAATAACACTAAAATTCAGTTTCAAATTACATTCATTCTCTTTGAATTTCACTCTTTTATTTTGTTTATTTATCTTCATTTTATACATGCTGTGACATATATGATTCATATCATATATTAAAAATTGTATGTTTTCATCAATTACGTATATATACAATATGTTATCTTAACACATTTCATTTCACATCACAAGTCTCTTACACACTAAAACATATACCTAGTTTGAACATTTTTAACGCTGATTGGATCAGTTACTCAGTATACAATGAACCGGAAAACCATCTACCTATTTATATTCGATAATTTCGATGTTTGATTATATTTCCTTGAAAAAGCTTGGACCAGATTGCCAAGCGAAATGTTGGATTTCCTTCGAATTCATTCGCTGAGACTTTACAAATATATTATTCCTATTCAATGTCTTACATCAACTCGGCGCCCAAATACTGTGAAACTATTCGCTCTAATTTAGACGAAAGTTCTTATACAAAGAGATGTTTACTTTAAATGGTGACTAGTTCATTAATTCACAAAACCAATATTCAGATATTTTATTTTTTACTGAACAAATTAATCATTAACTTTCTGTATTCCCTTTTCGTAAAGTATTTTGTATGTTTATAGTGAACAATCAGAAAATTAGCAGACTGTTTAATAAAGTATTTCAAAATACATAGCAAATGTAGTTGAGTGAATTTATGTGCACAATAGTTGGTTTGATGATTCCGCAATGCTTACTTTATAGTACGAGTTATCTGTTAGTGTTTGACTAATAACGTTTAGCTAAATACAGTTTCTGAAAATTTCATCATAAAACTAGAACAACCTAAACGAATTCCCCTTTATTTATTAGACAATTTAAATGCTGCTTCTATAAAAGAATAGTTTATGGATAACGAAACAATAATTTCATAAAGTGTAAGCAGATTTTATATGATTGGTGAAAATATTTAAATCTTTGGATTACTCTGACTTTCTGTGGGTAAAAAAAGGACGATAAATACATTCTGCCCCATGAATATAATTTAACCGTTTCTTTAAATCCGCTTAAGGACTCAAACAGATTTGTTGTAGTCATTGAACCGTTTTTAGTTAGGATTATTGATTAAGGGTTAGGATTAGAGGCTTAATGTTATATTCTCTTGAAACAATACTACTAAAATGTTAGGATTTGTAACAGGATAACGGGGTTAGAGTTAAGAAATAGTGATATTGTCGATTTGCCTGTTATACATAATCTACAGTGGAAGAATTAGGAATTTCATACGTTTAATCTGTGGTTGGAAAAATATCTTTGACCAGCTTTTTTCTACTATTAATTCGGGTTTACCATTCCGATTAGCCCATCCCTATACCATGCTTTTAATAAAAAATCTATAGCACCAAACTTGTCATTCGATTCAGTAATTTGATTCGTCGAGCACAGAATTTTGTTTCTAATATCAATATATTTCGTACAGTATTCGAGAATAACCTGGTCACCAGTAACCTTACAAATCTCCTTTGGTTTTGTAAATACATTATCTCCGGCAGTAACTCCTCTTTCCAGTTATCATCCAAGGTTCAAATGTTTGGACTATGGAAGTTTAAAATTTGGCTAGGAAATCTCTGTCTTAAGTATTTATTTACGAGTTATATCAACTTGCGTAAACAACATAAAAGACCATCTATTTAAACAAAAATACGTGAGGTTTTAAATAAAAAAAGAATTATATATAACCTTTACGTATCTAATC
Source organism: Schistosoma mansoni (assembly GCF_000237925.1). NCBI lineage: Eukaryota > Metazoa > Platyhelminthes > Trematoda > Strigeidida > Schistosomatidae > Schistosoma > Schistosoma mansoni. The sequence continues at coordinate 18,416,373 of NC_031498.1, read as the reverse complement.
AAAACACCTATTGAACTTGAACTCATCATTATTAACAAAAATATTATGTTTCAGAAGGGGTTTTGAGGAGATTTAGTATTTTCATCGTTGAAAACGTGAGTCAATTGAAGCTAGACCACCAGTGCTTCCACGTTTTCCCCGGTGGTCTAGCTTCAATCGACTCACGCTTTCAACTATGAAAAATATTATGTTACAGCATGACATTACCAAGATCATATACCTATAAATGTGGAGACAGATTAGTAAATGATTAGTGGACCCGATTCTCCTACTAGTAATTAGTGACTAATACATCACATACCACACTTGCTTACTAAAAATTAGGTTAAATCTCTTAAAGTGTCTTCACTCAGTTATCTCGCAAACTAATAAAATATGACATTATATACCTATCAAATAAGCATTCAACATAAATTACCCATATTATTTTATGTCTGAACTAAGATAATGTAACTTAAAATATTTTTCTAATCATCATAAGATTTACACATATACGAAACAGTGAACTGAATCGCGAAAATGAACCCTTATATCGCCTACAATAAATGCATAATGACATTATTGAGGAAAGAAGAAATTATCAGATTTCCAATTTTTTTGGTGAAGAAGTAACATTTCCACACCCATCTTACTAAGAAAGTCAGCATCATAAATTTTTTGAAACGTATTACTAAACGCTATAAGCAGAGATGGATAGTGGCTAGCAGTGGAATCCAGGACGCGCGTTTTGTCTTACTTGGGACTCGTCAGATGGATGTACCTACATCTCAGAGACTGACCAGTTGCAGTCCTAGACATCAATGGGAAGATTCAAACAAGTAATACTAAGTGTATTACTAAACACTTTGTATTATTGTATTTAATTTTAAGCGAAAGCGTAATAGTTTACGACTAATGTTAAAACAGTTTTATAAATTACTAGGAATAAAGTTAGAAGAATTAGTTTCACTATAACAGTAGTTGTCAGATATTTCTTCGATAAGAACATATCAAATATACATTACAAGAAAAAAGTGAATATGTCCTACAACACACGGTTTCGAAAATTGAGTTTTATTTTATATTAGGCTTTATGCAGAAACAGATTTATTTTATTTTATTCAAACACATAAATATTGGTACAAAGGGGCACCAGATATATATGCGCCGCACAAATCAAAAGAGATTTGTGTGAGGGCTGTGATACTGCCCAGGTGCCCAGACTGAAGCAGGTAGTTTTATTAGGGGGCCACACTCAGAGACTTTGACCTGAAGGTCTGATCCACAAGGCAGTGGATCATCGTAAGGAGATGCAGTCCCATGGTAGTCGGTGACCATTGATTGATTCATATACCATTTGTTCCCTCAGGATACTGGAGCCCATGTGCACCATTGGTTTGGAATCAGGGTTTGCCAACTCCCTTAGGTGGAGTCGCCGTGTCCACCAACCCGGTTAAAGCGCCGGACATTCGCTTTTCGTCCTCCCGATTTCGTAACCAACAGTAATGCCACGAGAAGGCAGTTAGTAGGACTTCCCTGGCAGAGTCTGTATACACGTGGCCATGTGAGAGCGTTTGGAGAGGGAGAGCGGACTCTCCTCGCTCTCGGCCGTACCAGGGCATTTGGGGGCAGAAACGGATTGAAGGATATCTATCTTGAATCGACAACAAATAGATAAGCGTTTATTAATAAATTTATTTAACTATGAGATCAGTTTTCTAACGCGATGTTCATCATGTATCAAATTAAACAAATTATGCAGGAAATAATTGAAATCTAATTATTTTCTTGTTCTATACGAGAGCTTTTGGATTTAGATTACTTTTGTTATAGTTCAATATACCTTCTATTAAGTAGTGGTGATTATTCACATAAAGCTGTAACCATTCTGTTTAAATATTTAAAAGGTCAGTTCTGAATTTTCTGTACATCTGATAGACCTGGCTAAACAGTAACTCAATATGTTTGCATGGCAGCACGTCTGTGAGGTAGTAGTTGCAAATGATGCAATTGATATTGTAAAATAAATTTGCGTTGTCAAGGTTCCATGCATTCTTATTTTTTTTCACCGTGAATTCACTGTACCTTGTGGTTAGTAACTAAATACTGTGATACATTTTCATCATTATTCATAGCGAGTACTTTAAATTCACCCTACTGGGTCTTAATCCTTGTGGCAAATACTTTCAGCGACATGTAATTCTTGATACTGTACGAACAGTTTTCATTATCTTCAGCTACAAACGTCTAGCTTTGGAAATAGGTGAACTCCACTAACCTTACTAAATTTAAGAAAACACATCACAGATCGCTACTAGCTGGGTTTACTTGGTTTCAGAACTATTGTCTTATATCATAAGACAGGTTTCGCCCAACAATCAAAGTAACTGAATTGATACCAAACTATTTTTAATGAACAATCATCACCTAACTGGACCGTTCACGGTTATTTTGCATAACACTGTTTAAGATAACTAAACCAAAACAGATAATATTGCCCCATACTTTTAAATATTCACATTGACTGTCGGTAGTATTGTAGTGTGGTCTACTTATATCCATATAAGTAGTATATGGCGATGTTCAGACATAGAATGTATTTGGCAGAAGACCGATAAGGAAAGAACTGAATTGAAGCGCATTTGGTAGGAAAATACATGAACAATGGAATTAGAGAAGATGAACTGATATTTACAGAAGGAACAGTGAACATTGAGACAATTGGTTGTGAATTTGCAAATTAACTGCTTGTTGTATGGTTATCAGAATTTAGTGAGATAGTCTGTAATTTGTGCATATATACATTCGATTGCCCCCAAACGGTGTTTTGTTCACTACAGTATCAACGCATAATGTAATTTATCATTCTACAAAATTTGTCTTTTCCCAAACCATTTAGTGATTTCACTTAATATATTATCGTTAGGTGCTTGAATGTTTTCTGAGTTAACATTCCTATCGCAATCAATACTTTATTGAGTTTAGCATTAATATGATTCAATCATAATTACATTATTTATTGATTCAATCAGTGGTTACTGTTCACTTTGGTGTTTCTTAATGAAAAACTTTGAAATCTTATTTTAAGAAAAAAGAACATAATTAGCAAACTATAGATTCAAATTAGTCTATTCTCTTGAGCTATCTTAATTTAATGGTAAACATTTATTTTAATCTCATATTTATTGTTGTTATGTTGTGGTTTTTGTCAATTTCGGTAGTTTTTTTTTCGTTTTTCATCTACCCGGTACATCATTTATTTAGTTTGAACATGATCAAGTTTTTTTGTTGTCTTGTATCTATGTGTTAGATGAAATAATAGTGACCATTCACTCAAGATTATTTAACATTACTACGCTTTAATTATTTATACTTCAACAGAAGCTGAAATTAATGGATATAATGATGTAGGTAATATATTATCAAGTTATCAGTATTATGGTCCAAAAATGTCTTATAACTGGAACTAAATAAATAAATTTCAGTTATTCAGTTTTAATATGGCTAATTACTAGGTGATAAAGTAAGCAAAATGTGAGATTGACAAATTTCACTTATTTATTTTCTGTTCTTATTGAATATATTAATGAAGTACGTACTTTAACTCATAGATTTACCATGGATAGAAGATAGATGGATATATGGAGGTGTCTGAATATTATTTCTCCAAAGGTTCTACATTTTTGATGACTGATGTTAATTTAGATTATAAAACGTTATGAAGTTTATTAATTACTCAATAAACATATATATTCTGAATTAATGTTGGAGGAGTTTTGTTCTTTAAGCTGGATCGTTTGGTTGGAGAGCTTTCATCGTTCTTCTGAACAACATCAGCACAAACTTCAGGTAGAAGTGAAGCGTTCGAATTTCTCAGTATATGACTCATACCTGTCCTATTGATCTCGATCTAGATTGGTTATTGTTGAGCTTCAGCTTGTCATCGTCTACTTCTTTACTATGATTGTATTTCCCATTGATTTGATTCTTGATCCTTTATTTGTCCACGATTTTCCCGATTGGTTCATAGATTGTATCGATTTCAATGTGTTTGTTGATTGTTACAGATAATTACCGGTATTAACAAATGGATAAAAGCATGATATACTAAATTAGTAGGACCATATTAGACAGATGAGTATCCAAAGACATAAGTAAAGAACAAAACAATGAAATGACCAGGCATTTTAGCTGTAAAAAATATTTTTCGTTTCTCAGAACAATACATAATAAGAGTTTAATAATAGATAACGCGAACAGTTATTTACTTAAATTCATATTTTGAGTAAATCATAATCCAATACTTATTCTTATTAGCTAGATAAGTAAGGTTATCAACTTTTTTTATTAAACCTACCGCGCGCAATCCAAAAGTGACAGTGGCATTTTTCCTCTGAATATATTTTATAATATTGATCGTTTGATTACGCATCAAGACTACTGTTTTTGCTTTAGTTGAATTTGGTTCTGTTAAAGTAATCTTTAAGAGTATCGCTCTTTCTAGAGAACTTTATCACCCGTACTTTTTGAGTACTAATACAAAAAAGAGCACTGCTATTTTCTTCCTCTTTGAGTACATCTTTTAGTATTGTTTGCATCCAAAAGTGTTAAAGTCTTTTTGTAACTACTGAAGTCGAATTTTTTTAATGTTGTTAGGCACAGCAATATATAAACCTCCGTTATTGTTTGTGACCAGTGTCTATCACCTCTCAAGTCTGGAAAAAAACGTTTTCTAGGGATCAGTTTTTGCTGTTGTTCTTCCTGTGGGATCACAAAGCAAATTTATGGTGCAAGTAAAACATCGTTGTGGCATACCTGCATCTTATTTCCTTGGCAATCATGTAATGCAATATGACAACTGAAGTAAGTGGTATCACAAGGTGTGCACCGGACTCACACCGACTGCATATAAAAGGTGCTGGAAACCACTATCACGTTGGCTGTGCAAACTGAAGCTAAAGAAACACTTGACAACTGGGGAAACAGCATTACAAAGATTTAATACAGCCTCCCTTTGAGATACTCACAAACTCAATCAATTTAAGATAACTCTCAACAACAGGTTCCGAGCTCTGCATGATCTGCTGAATGAAGAAACTACTACGAAGGACAACTGGAAAGGGATCAAAGAAGCATTTACTTCAACATATCAGGAGGTGCTAGGTAGCAAGAAGTACCATCATAAGGAGTAGATCTCAATGGGAACCCTGAACAAGATTGAAGAAAGGAAGAACAGGAAGGCAGCAATTAACAACAGTCGAACGCTAGCAGAGAAAGTCAAGGCGGAAGCAAAGTACACAGAAGCAAACAAGGTAGTGAAGAAAAGCATTAAAGCTGACAAACAGAAATATATGGGCGAACTAGCAACGATTGTGGAAATAGCTGCAAGGGAAGAGAATATCATACAACTATATGATACAACGAAGAAACTGGCAAGGAGATATAGCAAACCAGAGAGACCAGTCAAGGAAAAAGAAGAAAAGACAATCACGAAGTTTCAAGAACAGAGGAAAAGATGGGTAGAATACTTTGAGGAACTGCTGAATAAACCAACTCCATTGAGTCCACCGGACATCGAAGCAGCATACACAGACCTTTCTATACCTGTCACTCCACCAACAATCGAGGAAATCATGATGGCCAGCTAACAGATGCATTTTCAGTAGGGACCGTAGTCAGACATGTATTTACAAACAGTTGCCTACGCAACATACTCAATGTACGTTGATCAGAAACCATAATCAACAGCCTACTGTGGGAGAGAACAAACCAGGTTGGATGAAGAGTAATGGTGGGCGACCTATGCTCCTCTACGATGGGTAACAGGAGTAAGTAAGTAAGTAAGTAATTAAGTAAGTAAAAACATAAGTTAATCGGTTAGTTAATAAGTAGTAGCACAGTTAATATTTGTGAAATCATAGAATTAGTGGTTAAATATTAGTTTACCTCAACCATTGAAGCGATCCGGATTAATTCAAAAGTTGATTTCAGTTAATTTGTTCATTGATGGTTTTCAAAACCCCTTTTATGTTGACCTAATCTACACAGGCAAGCAAAGTTAGTTATGTTTGTTGATTTTAAAATAGTTATACATTTATCGGAACTTTGAAAAATAGTGAGTTTGAAACTTAAATCTTGTTTTACGGTGGCACATAAATAAAAGTATGAGTTGTGTATAAAGTAGATGTTATCGAATCTAAATATCTATACCATATAGAGAAGAAAATTAATGATCTAACACATTAAATCACTACAATTATATCATTTGTCAAAATACGGCACTAGTTTGAAATAAAGGAATTGATTTGTACTAAACAAACTACTGATAACGTAAATCGGACAGTGTGTTTTGGTTGGCCGATCGACTTTTCAATACATAGATGATCACTTGATCATAGCATTCAACCTCCAGATTATCGAAAAAAATTCGCAAAGTTTATATGAAGGTCGAATGAAAACATATCTGAATACTTTTCATGTTCCTTAAACCACAGTTATACTTGCCGATAAATTTTTCGCAAAAATTTGTTTTTAAAGTGGTTACAGATGTTCAATAATGCCCGTTGGAACTAAATAATATTGTTTATATAGTTTTATAAGTTAAGGAAAGAATAAAATGTATGTTAGTAAAATGAAAACTTTAATGTAAAATAAAACTGACAACTTTTTGTACAAAATATCTCAAGATTACAAATCTAAAAAAAATATGCCGTTGGCACGTAGGCGGTTGGCTATAAACTTCAGTAGAGATTCTTCCCGATAACCTAAAAAACAAATTAAAAGCAATTCATATAATTTTTTTTATTTTAAATGCTTGACTTACCAAGGTCTCTAATATCACTACATTCTTAAAAGCCAATGGCTTAACATTTGTTTTATGTTCTGTTAATTTTTCCGCGGTCCGACATCGGATTTAAAAAAATACAAATACTGATAAAGTCTAGAAGCGTTTGGTGAAGTATTTTTCTACCCGATATAATACGGAAATGGAATTGTATAACTATGCAGAATATCATGTCTGATGATTTTTTTTATTAAATATTGGTATAGCACTAGTTTCACTTAGGAATATGTACACTTAATAAATTTATAGAAAAATGTAAGATGTTTCCTCAACTAATCATAAGTCAGTAAGCAAAATTACCATTTGCAAAGTAAGGAAGATAGATCAGCCTTGGTAGAATACATTCATTTCACTCTGTACTTTGTCAAATGCATACAGATTTTGACATGCAATCAAGTATTAGTTATTGATCTTACATAAAATATATCATAAACTAGAAGGGTATTGGACCATTCAACAATTTATTGATTATTTAAAAATAGAATAGTACAGCTTAAGTGAATGATATCACCGAGAAAAAAATCTCAGCTGAAACGTACTCATTTTGTATTAAATCAAATGAATGAATAAAAAATTCGCATAGAATCAAGAAACTGATAACTGCTTTGTAATTAGTAAGTATATTAATTAAGAAATAAAATATTAGGCAAAGAGTACAGACAAAATATTTATTCAGTAACATTCAAATAATAATTTTAAAGGTATCCGAATAAAGATCAAGGTACAAGGTATACAGTATAAGGTCGACTTTATCTCATTGTTACTGAGATGAGAGTGTATTGAATAAAAGCAAAAAAGTGTCATACCATGGTGAAATTTTGAAAATTTCTTTCCACTTAATTCTAAAAGTGTCAGAAAATGATCTTTATTATCTTAAAAATAGATTTATTGTTTATTGAATGCTACATGATGTCTCTTCAATAGAAGACGCGAATCTTCTAAATAAATAGTCACTCATTGAATGTTATCGAATGAATACTACCATTTGACAATCTTTTTGAATTATTATGTGACACAAAATAAAACTTATATATATATATGGTTATTGTTTTGCAGATTATTATAAATATGAGTTGCATATTAAACATTATCTTTGAAACTTTTTTGAATTAAGATTCAAACAAATAATAATAAGTGAATTTAAGCTTCACCTCATTGCACAAGCAAGTGGCTATCAGGACTGAGTAGCTGAGTGGATAATGCGATGGCGTTTGAAGCTGAAGCTACCGGGTTCGAGTTTCAGAGTGAACATCAACTCTGGGATGCAGGTACATCCAGCTGACGAGTCCCAAGTAGATCGATACGCGCGTCCTGGATTCCACTGCTAGCCACTATTCATCTTCGCTTATAATGTTCGTGAATTAAGTCTATATCGAGGCAATACGTACAGTATGCACATATGCCAATTAAAGACTGACCAGTTGCAGTCCTAAACATCAATGGGAAGATTCGAACAAACAATACTGACTGAATAGTAACATACGTTTTGCAACAATTCGCACTCATGAAAACCAATTTTTCTAAAAATATTTAATCATAATCAGATATACCGAATTTCAGTCTTTTTGATAAAAGAAGTTATCATATCCACGATTTTTTTTATTTAATGTCTCAATGAGTGACTCTCAAATCAAAAATCGATCAAAACTTCCCAAAGTTACTAGTGTATGTTTTTGTTAAAATTGTAAAAACATTTTAATTTACATTGAGAAATCTTATCATTGTTTATTGTAACTCAATGCATCATAGTAGCAGATTCCCGCTTTTAATAATGCTCCAATTGCACTTGAGTTAGTATCTAGACGTGCATGTACATGCGTTTTGTTCACATGCATACTAATAATAGTAATCTGATAGGTATTTTATGAATAACATTCAAAATATACAGAACGAGTAAATTAGAAACTGGTAGCTTATTGTATACGATAACGAAAAAATGAATGATCCTCAGTTAAACTAATGCACATTTTAACACCTTCTATTTATCAAATGTCAAAATGGGAACCTTCTATTGAGCCTAGAATCATATTAGTTTAGTAGAGACTTGATAGAAATAACAGTTGATATGACGTATCAAATGGTAAAACCTTACTAAATAAGACAAATTCTTGACTAAAAACTAACTAAATGATAGAGAATAATGAAGAAGACAATATTTGTTTTGTAGTTGAAGCCAATTTTCAATGACAACACACAAAAGTGTTTAGTTTTATACTCTAACTGATAGCAAACATCACATATTTATTCATGATAAATCAGTAGATTCTTCAAACTTTGGTACTATTAATTTGATTAGCTTCTACGAGTTGAAGATATGCAATTTTCGAGTATCGTAGGACTGTATATTGATCACTGAAATTCATTTACAGTTTCTACTGTGTAATCAATTAAAATGATTCTGAACATTAGTTTACTAGAGATTTGTGTCAGAAAACAGTTCGACGTTATGATATGTTCCTTCGTAATGTGAAACCTACTTGATAAAACTGGATTTTGGAAAAACAAATTCTAAACCCATTGTATAACAGGAAATTATTATTAACTGTTCGGTAATTAAACAACAGATGTTATGTCTCAATGCTTATTTAGTTAATCAATTTTATGCATCAGTTATCCATACGTAAATTAAGTCTTCAGTTAATATCTTTAATCAGACTTTAATCTTATTAACTTCTTGCTAATGAAACATTACCTTACATAATTAATACTATGTATAACCTAATTAGTTGTTTATCAAAAGCTTTGGAAAATCGACAGTCATATCTTGATATCAACTTGTATTCAGAAAGCATATTACCAGTTATTTTATATCTAGTCTTAGGAGATTGATTGGAATTCTGAAATTGAAAGTATGATTGTGAAATTTTTATAAAACACCAGAAAACAGTGAAAATAATATCATACGTTTAGTTTTCTCAATTGTATAAACACTTTATTTTCATGCCAAATACCATAAATTGAATTCATTGCAAGATTATAGTCACTTTTTAATCTACATTGTTTAAAATGTCCTTGTGTCTAAATTGCATTAGGTCATTAAAATATACTTAAATGTTTACATTTCAATTAAAATGAACTTATTTTTAATAGTTGAGTTTATTAGTCGATTTAAGCTAGACTACCATTTAAAACCTGAAAGCACTGGACGGCTGTTTCGTCATAGTATGGAGTCCTTAGCAGTGCTCATTCACGATCCTACACTCGGGATTCGAACCCAGGACCTTCGATCTTGCGCGCGCATTCATCGTTGTTAATGTCTAACTTCAATCGATCAATGAATGAATGTGCAACCATTCATCCATTAGATATTTGTCTCTACCCGAAACGACCACGGCTGACGCGTCCTATACTAGGACGAGACGGCCATCCAGTGCTTCGACTCATGAATTTAACTATTCAACAATTTATTATAACCTTCGTAAACCCCGTTCATACACCCGTTCGATACTTTTGTGGAATTTAATTAACACCTTTTAGATTCATTACTTTAAAATTCTATTCCGACTTTTTTTTGAATAAAAAAATCCAGTTCATCAATAACAATCTGAATCAACCAGTACAATTACTTTTTAGTGTAAAATGTTTCTGAATCTATTGAGCTTATTTAGTTCTAACGGCCAGCTGATGGGATAGACACAATGTACATAAAGCTTATCAGTGAACGTGAAAATCTCTAAAATTTTATCAATAACTGTAAAAAATATTTAAATCATCATTTAGGAAACTATTATTATTAAGGATTAGGGTAGCTACATACCATAGGTAAATGTGATGACAGAGGCTGATCGACTTATTCTATCAAATAAACTACCAGAAAATAAATAAATGATTTCAAATAATAGCTGTCAACTCTTAATTTTTCAATCGAGTGTTCTAGCCTACACTCAATTAACAGTGTTTTTCTAAGGTAGGTTCTAGGTTTAAAGAGTTTTAGGTATCTATATGCAGCGTATCCGTGTATTCAGTTGCATTAGTCAAAAATTTCATTTTATCTGGTGCAATTTTTCAAGTTACAGACTCCAAGTATCTCGAATCTATCAGTGTAATCAGGCCATTAAGTGCTACTTTAAATGCACTTTTCTGCTTTGGGAGATTTTTAAAAAAATCTAAGATCTCAGTAGTACAAATCTTTTCAACTTCGAAAAGCGTTTATTTGGTCATCTCTTTCTAGATGATAATAATCAATTGAAAAAGTATTATATTCAAGGTCAGCTATCATTTAACCACATGTGGCATTAAATGTTGGAATAATTTTCATCGTCGAGAAACTTTTCGTGTACTTTATAAGAATTCATAGATCAGTATAAATATCTAACCATGTAACTTGTATATAAATGAACAGTTGAAGCTAAATCTTATCACTTAATCACGTCAGCCATACTACAAAAACATTAAACTAATACATGTGGTTTATATTAAAATAAAAACTGTTTTCTTCATTGACACTTAATGAAAAATACTTGAGGCATGCATCAATTATAACTGAACGAAGTTATGCATGATTCTTTAGGACATGAAATGAGACATAATCCGTCATTTGAAATAAAATCAACGTTTGTTATAAAATAAAGTGTTCTAACACAAAACCTATGCATGTTTTTACTATAAAATAAAGGGATTCATCACCTAGTGATTTCTATGTGTTCAATTTAGGTGTAACAATCCTATTTATTGCTACTAATTATTCTGACAGAAACTTAGTTTTATTGAATCTTCATTTTGTTTCTGTGTCTTTAGCCTGAATGAATTTTCTAATCTTGAAATAAAGTCATTGTTAATATAAACAGATTTCTGAAATAATAAACCCCACTGTGAAGATCTTTTTATAATAAAAATAATTAAGAACAATAAGATATTTTAAATTAGTCTACAACTCGTAACATTATTTAAGAATTTTCGTCTAAATTAGAGCGAATAGTTTCACGGTATTTGAGCGCCAAGTTGATGTAAGACATCAATTAAGAATAATATATTTGTAAAATCTCAACAAATGAAATTTGTAGTAAATCCAACGTTTCGCCCACCAAACTTGCCCAAACCTTTTTCAAGACCCAAATTCTTAGCGGAAAGATGGGTTTTATTA